>NW_005370994.1:3033678-3038620 GCF_000412655.1 Myotis brandtii
TCAACCCCCGCCCCCCCCCCCAATCGTCCCCCATTGGGGTGGGCGGGCCAGACCCTACCCATGCACACATTCATTCACCGGGCCTCTAGTAAAACAAGAAAAATAAATAAAGGGTATTCAGATTGGGAAGAAAAAAAATCTGTCTTTAGTTAGAGAAAACACAATTGTTTCTATAGATAATAAAAGCTCCTAGTATCGGTAAATATATTTTACAAAGTCAAAATTTTATAAAAGGTAATGTTCAAAAGGAATTGTTTAATATAAACTAGTAATAAAATATTTAACTTTAAAATCATATAAAGAACCACTTCTGAGTACCAAAAAATTAAATATGTATGAGAACTATAAAACATTGATGAAAAATTAAATAGAATAGGCTTTGTTTATTTGTTAGTTTTAATGGAGAGAGAAATTCATTCATAATATGAAAGAATCAATATTGTTATGCTATCAATTTTTCCAAGATTGATCTATAGATTATACACAATTCCCACTGAAATTCCAGCAGAGATTTCGTTTGAGACATCAGGAAACTGATTCTAAAGTAAATGTGTAGGCAAAGGAGTTAGGATAACTAAAACTATTATGAAAAAGATGAACCAGGTTGTAGTTACAATACCTGGTTTCCAAAGTTATGGAAATAAGATACTTTGTCATTGGTGAAAGGATTGGATAGGCACATAGATCAATGGAGAATAGAGTTCAGACATATCACCTTTACCATGGTCAACTGACTTTGACAAAACTGCAAAGTAAAGAAGAAAAAATAGCCTTTAAAGCAAAGATTAGTAAAACAATGAATAGTCTAAATGCAAAACAAAACAAAAATAACGAAAATCACTTCACATTCTCACTTACTTTACACCTAATACAAAAATTAACTCAAAATGGATAATCCATCTAAAGGTAAAAAGTAAAAATATAAAATTTCAACAAGAAAATATAGATGCAATAGTTTCACAAATCTTATTTCCTTACTTTTCCTCCCATGAGTGTTTCAATATATGTTTTTAACATCAGTTTTGAAAATTGTCAGTTTCTTCAGAATACAAAACCTTAATGTATATTTCTCACATCTTCCACTGGCCTGCCTTAATAATTCCATACTGATATTGATGATCAATAAAAACTTGTCAGTTGACATAGTAATTTGCCTTACATACTATTCTTCTCCCTCAAGTATTTCATACTTCTTTTTACAAATGTTAATTTTTTTAAAATTTAGAAACATTATTAAGTCCAAAGAAGAAAAATTTAGCTGTTACATTAGTGACCAGTTAGCAAGAGAACAGAAGGTAGAAATTAGGTGTTAGTGAAGTATAATTTTAGCTGACAGCATGAGAGTTAATTGAATGTTAGTGCTAGTACTACAACTATAACAGTACAGTCACTTGTTAAGTATAGAAACAAAGTGATTATAAAGTCAAAACAGTGAATTAAAACAGGCAAATAATAGAGGGTCTTGTTATCAGACCATCATATTTTCAAAGAAATAAAATTGAAAGCAGTGAGCCCAAAACAATGAGGCCAAAAAATTCTTGGTGTTCAATTTAACTATTTTGAATGTTATATTCAGAGACAATTTTGGAATCAAAGAGAAAATATAAGATTCAATACTAGATACATTTGCCTCATGAAAGCAATTTACCACTCATGTCTGTTTATTGAAGTATTCTAGTACTTAATTAATTTTGAAATTTTGGACCCAATTTTTTTTTTTTATGTTTGTGCTGATGGAACACCTTTTAATAGAATAAGTTGCATGTTTAGAATATAGTTTTAATTTTATTAATCTCATGCATACTATTGAGATAAATTAAAAAGATAATGAACAGTTTGAAATAATAATCTTCTCCCTAAAACAGAAAGTGAAATAGAGGTAGAGAATTTTACCAATAGGTAAGAATCCTACCTAATAAAGAGGTAATGTGCAAATTGACCATCACTCCAACACACAAAAATGGTTGCCCCCATGTGGACACAGGATGGCCAGCAGGGGAGGGCAGTTGGGGGCGACCCAGGCCTCGCAGTTGGGGGTGATCAGGCCAGCCAGGGAGGGCAGTTGGGGGGTGATCCAGCCTGCATTGGAGGACAGTTAGGGGTGACCCAGGCCTGCAGGGGAGGGCAGTTGGGGGTGATCAGGCCAGCTGGGGAGGGCAGTTGGGGGGTGATCAGGCCTGCAGGGGAGGACAGTTGGGGGTGACCTAGGCCTGCAGGGGAGGGCAGTTGGGGGTGATCAGGCCTGCAGGGGAGGACAGTTAGGGGCATTCAGGCAGGCAGGCAGGTGAGCGGTTGGGAGCCAACAGTCCTGGATTGTGAGAGGGATGTCCCAGATTGGAGAGGGTGCAGGCTGGGCTGAGGGACACCACCCCATGCATAAATTTTGTACACTGGGCCTCTAATCATGGAATAAAATTCAGAAGGGTGTATTATTTGTTTCAGTAGTTACATTTGAAGCCATGATTATTATGTATGTTATTCATGATTTCTATTTTGTCTACTCTGTTGCTGTGTACATATAATGTTTCCAATGTCTTCACATATCAGATAGAAGTTAGAATTGGCCATGTTTTGGGATATGTGGGAGCCATATGTATGGTCAAGGTTGCAAAATTTGCCTGTCCTAGCCCATTGAAAATCCAATAGCCTCTTTTAATAGTACAAGTGTGCCAGTGTATAAAGCTCATTTTTACTTAATACCAAAAATGAGCTTCTCTGTACTTAAAAGTCAGAATCAGAATACTACTAGTGAAGAGCAATTCTCTTAGTGGATGTGGAGGGGATTATAACTAATAAATCTTTTATGCTCAATCACTTTCTTTCTCTCTTTTGTTCCTTCTTGCTTTTTCTTCATCTTACTCTTTCTTGCATTATTAGAACATGAATTTGAGATGGCTATAAAAATTATTAGAATACAAAATTAATAAAATAAATAGTTGATAAACAACAATGAAGGGAAAATAATAATATAACTTTTATATAAATGGTAGAGGACTAACAAACTTCAGAAATACTAATGAGATTCCTTCACATTTATGACATGCATATTTTCCACAAATTTACCCAAAGTTATGCTGGCTGACAGTTGTGTAGGAATGCTGCATTTACATAACACAATTCACTCTGTGAAGAGGGAAAGCATATGTGAAAGGAGAATCAGATATGTGGAAATTTATAATTTTCTGCATTTCAGACCCTCATTTTCCACAAAGCAAAATAGGTATATTATTTTTGCGGCAGTAATATGCAATCCTGTTGGAGCTATAACCACCTATTTACATTTGAAAGCTTTTTAAAAAAACATTCCTTAAGATAATAAATAAAACTAAATTCAGAAATCTCTGTTTTAGAAATTAGAATTCTATAAAGATGACAAGTGGGAAAAATACTTTGAGCCTGATCCCATCTCTAATTTATGAGCCCCTAAGGGGAGTGAATCTGAATATCTTAATTCCTAATGAATACTAGCATGTTGTTTTACATGTAATAATGCCAAATAAATGTTGGTGTGATGAAAATGAAACAGATTTTTTGTTTAGTTTAATTTATTCTCTGATTAACAAACTAGGTACTATATACAGATATGTAAATGTTAGGTTGTTCTTGGAGGTGAAGTACTTTTTTATGATCCTAAGTGTGGGTCTATCATGAGAAAAAAGAGAAAAAATAAGAAATTAAATAATTACATTTGTGTATAGTTGTTTGTGTGTGTATCTGTACATATGCAAATGCATTTGTTTGATATACCTATTATAGCAGACATGATTAGCTGTCTATCCAATATCCATTCTTTCCATCTTTTACAATTAAGTGAACCTCACATTCTCAGGATGTCTTACAATTTTTAGTCGTCTTGCAAACCAAAAAAAATGGATTCAGCCAATATGCCTTTTGCCTTCTTGCTTCCTAGTGTTGTAGAAGCCATGTTGCATGTATGAGCACAGAATCCACACATAAAGTGAAAAAAACCCTGGATTCATGAGGGAGACATGGATTTAAAACTCTATACCAGTATTGTCTATCTCTGGACTTCTTTTATATGAAAAAAAATACTTTAATTTGGATAAGGGAATACCAGGGTTTTGTAACCTGCAGCTGAATGATCTTATCTGACATATTAGCCCCTCCTGTTCAGAAGAGATTCAGGAGCATAGAGTTATTTAAAACTGTAAGATAAAAAGTTTAAAAGGGTGGCATAAAATAATAATATTGGAGACGTGATGGAGATTCATATAAGGTTAGTTCAGGAAAAAAGAAAAGGTTGAACGTTTCCATATACTTTGTTAGAAGAAGCCCACCAGTTTGGCTTTGAGTTTTCTGGGAGTCAATACCAAAGTGGAAACATAGTCATAATCCATGGCCAAAGGAAATCAATTGTTTTGATAAAGCCCAGCTCTTCTTGATACTTTGGTCCTAAACTAGAATGCACTGAGAAAAGTCTATGCCAAAGGGCATGATAGGGATAAAGTTTGCATAAGAGAAGGTAATGATTATTTCTTGGTAAAATATCCTATCTAATAATAGGCAAACATGGTAATTAACCATACCTCAGCTACGCTTCCCATTGGCTAATCATCAGGATATGCAAATTAACTGCCAACAAAGATGGTGGCCAGCAACCACGCAGCTGAAGCAAACATGAGGCTTGCTTGCTCCAGTGATGGAGGAAGCCAAGGTTCCCTGCCTGCCGCGGCCCAGCTCTGAGCTCTGGAAGCAACAATGTTGCAATTATAGAAGCTAAACAAACCCCAGACACCTGCTTTCAGCCAGCCGGGGCCTCAGAGCTTAGAGCGCCAGTGATGGCAATAGAGTTTCAATTATAGAAGCTAAACAAACCCAGATACCTGCTTTCAGCCGGCAACGGCCTCAGAGCTGGAGCTGGGCCTCATCTCCAGTGACAGCTATAGAAGGTAAATAAATCCCAGAATTAAAAAAAAAAAAA
>NW_005370994.1:3038826-3061693 GCF_000412655.1 Myotis brandtii
TGCACCAGGCCTCTATCCTATATAGTAAAAGGGTAATATGCAAACTGACCCTAACACCAGAAAGACTGGGAATGACTGGTCACTATGACACACACTGACCACCAGGGGGCAGATGCTCAATGCAGGAGCTGCCCTTTGGTGGTCAGTGCGCTCTCACAGTGGGGAGCTCTGCTTAGCCACAAGCCAGGCTGATGGCTGCCAGTACAGTAGTGGTGGTGGGAGCCTCTCCTGCCTCCTCAGCAGCACTAAGGATGTCCGACTGCAGCTTAGGTCTGTTCCCCGCTGGCAAGTGGACATCCCCTGAGTGCTGCCGGGCTGCCAGAGGGATGTCTGATTGCCATCTTAGGCCCAGTCCCCTGGGGAGCAGGCCTAAGCCAGCAAGTGGTCACCCCCGAGGGGTCCCAGACTGCGAGAGGGCACAGGCCAGGCTGAGGGACCACCTAACCCCAAGTGCACAAATTTTTGTGCACCAGGCCTCTAGTTAACTATAATAGTGATGGATAGCCTAGGCTTCCACAGTTTATGCTATACTATGTCAGGAACTTGGACATAATTCTGAAGTTACTTGGTAGTGTATGGAATCTCACTCACCTCCCAAGCAACAGATTTTAGGCTTAAGGTGGTTTATATAAAGCTACTTCTTAAATGAAATAATTAAACTCATTTATATATTGTGGTGAGGATACAACTTCACCTGGTATAGTATTGCCCCTCTATACATATGACTTTGTTAGTACCAAGTATTTCTTTGAATCCAAAATAATTTTTAAACTTTTGAAGAATAATAAACCCACAAAATTGATCTAACTGGGAGTGAAGAGCAGTGGGAGTCTTTGAGGTAATGCTTATCCTATTTTAGGAAAATTTAATGACAATGAATTGACAAAAATCAGGTCAGAAACTTAAGAATAGATGGGAATGTTTGTTGCTGTTCTGGAATCCTCCTACCCTTGAAGCAAACAGCAGGGCAGATCTGGTTCTAGTGAAACTCCATATACACTGTGGCCTCGGATTAGGCTGTGACTTATAGTTTATGTACATGAAGGAGTTTGAAAGGAAAAAGAAACACATATGGTTCTCAACTTTACCTTATCAGTCCTTGGATAGTGGAGCAATGTATCAATGAGAAAAGGATATGTTTTTGTAGGAGCCCCTGAATGATAGTAAGAATATATTTTCATTAGACAGAATCCTTTGGTACATTACATTTGAGCATTAGCTGTTACTATTCCTCTAATTTTTTTCTTAAGAAGTCCTAGTTTTAGAGCCCTATACAACTGCTTTAAGACTTTGAAATATTTATCTTTTTCTCGCCTTTTGATCATTTTCCTATATCCAGAAGTTATTAATTCTTCTAAGTGGGCCATGATTCCCTTCCCTTCCCTTTTCTCCTTCCTTTTATTTTTATCTGTTCCATTTTCTCCCCCTTCATTTATTTTCATTTCCTTCTCTCTTTTTTAATATATTCCCCATTTATTTATAGACAGTGCCTGACAATTCCCTAAAATGTGTAAATATTGATGGCTTCTTAATCCAGTTCTCCTGTATTCATTAATATCTCATAGTTATGAGTAAGTGGTCCGTCCCTCTTAACAAGCATTTTGTTGATCAGAGAGCTATTGTTGTCGAAAGATTTGTTGGCAGAAAATGATATGAGACAGGAAAACACATTTGAAAGAAAAGTTGAGTGGCTCCTTTGCCAGCAATTTCACATATAGATAGATTTCTATGGTACTGGAGAAAAGTCAAAGATTCCCATTGTTCTTGCATTTCAGTGTAGGGCTTTATAGATAGAGTTACTAGTATGATTAAATTAAGAAAAAATACTTTTTTATTCATTCCATACCCCTACACCACAGTTTTTCTCCTTTTTACAATTTATCATGATGCATTGAACTAATTAAACTCACCTCAAGTCTGGTAGCTTGTCAAGATGAAACCTTTATGAAAAAAATTGTAAAGCTATTTATATTAGATAAAACATTTCTTGCTTCTGAATTCACAGTGTTTGAGTAATAAGTAAGACAAGGTACTTCTGTTTTTCTCTCTGCCTTAATGAGTGCTTGACAAGCTAGTACACAGGATTATACTGTTATCCAATTAGGAAAGTATACAGGCTTATCTTTATTCTGCACAAAATTGAGCCATACATCTTCTACTATCATCATTGTTTTATCTCCCTCAGAGATGCTCATTATCATGCATAGCTTTTGCTTTTTGGCAGAATTGAGACTGTCCTTTGGGGGTTGAACCTCAAAGTAACTTGACATCCTCATTAACTTTTATGGCAATTACCATATTGAGCACCCTCATAATGAAGAGTTGTCTCAAAATCTTATCATTTCCTTCTCCCTTCATTTCTTACTGCAATCTTATACTATTACTAGGGGCCCAGTGCATGAATTCGTGCACCTTGAAAGGAACTGTGGGCCAAGAGGCTGCAGTGGGCACAGGGGCGGGTTTTGGCCCATCCTCTGTGCCCCCACCTGGCCCCTCCTGCCACAGTCCTTGGTCCTCTGTTTTCCAGCAGCCCTGCTCCTGCCACCGCCACTCCCACACACTGACAGTGCCATCCCCGCTAGCACCTGCTGACAATGGAGTGATTAGGGCCGGCGCCAGCAGCTGGTGCAAGTAGGGCCGGCACCATCAGCAGGTGCGAGAGGTGACTGCTGCCCCGGTCACCCCTCAGGAGCAGTGGCTCCAGTGCTGGCAGCAGGTGTGAGTGGGGCTGTCACTGGCAGCAGGTGCAAGAGGCAGCTGCCAGCCCCATTCGCCTCTCAGGAGCAAGGGGAGGTGGAGAAGCCCTGAAGGGCAATCAGGGCCTGCACCAGGCAGCAGGTGCAAGCACCGGGCATGACCACAGTGTGTGGGAGCAAACAATTTTCAGTAACCACCAGAGGCTTGCCCCGATGACAATGACCAGTACCCTACCTTGGTCTGGCACCCCGGCTTACCTGCTCCATGTTCCACGCGTGCCCCCTGGTGGTCAGCGCACGTCATAGTGACTGGTTATTTGGTTGTTCTGCCATTCAGTCTATTTGTATATTAGCCTTTTATTATATTGAATAGATCATAAAAATGGGCAGAAAACCAAAAGAAATCATCTGGATTTCTGAATATATTTTTAGTGTATGTCTAAGTATAAATGGCAACTTTTTCTCATAAACCAAGAGGCAGATGTCCTATGAAAACATTAACCATTTAGTTTTGTTATCTCAGTGAATCTGAAATTTAAAAGGAATATTAGAGATCACTGAGATTATCCACCTTATTCTATAGATGTTGTCACAAAGACCAAAAGAGAGGAAAAGACTCACCGAGTTTGGCAGGAGAAAAATTACAACCACAGAGTATTTTCCTAGGCCAGCTGTGTTTAATGCATGTTAAAGTATGTTTACATATTTTAAAATGAGAATATAACAAGGCTGGGGAGAGAGATTTGTCCAAATTTTTCCTTTCTGCGCTGTCCTCCAGATTACCATAATATGCATATTTGAACATGGCATTCTTCTGTTTAAAATCCTTTGCTAGTTCTTCATCATCCTCTACCAACTTTACAAACTTGATCATCAAAATCCCACAGTGCCTACCATATGATGCCCACTCTTCAGTAATTAAGCACATATTGTCCTATATTTGCTTACTAAATATGTAGTTTCATGGGAAGGTCGTTGTGGATGGACACTTTTTTCTTCACCCTGGATGTATTGAGCAATCTATTATTACTCTCTTCCTACCAAAGTATATCACCCTTCCTTTGGACTAGAAGTGCACTCTTATAAGTCATTTTATGAGATGCCCACTAGGGGCAGGGTAAGCCATTCACAAGTGTCAAAGGGCTACTTGGAATGTGGGGTGGGGAGTTAAGAAAGGTCTGTAGCTTTCAGGTGTGCCAGAGGTGGCATTGAAATGAAGCAGTTGGTAGACTGCTTGACTTAGGAAATGTTTTTATAAGACATCTTCCCTAACCACACAGTTACAAATACTTTTTATAATTGAGGAATATAAAGATACGCAAGTAAGCATCTATGTCCATATCTCCATATGTCTATGAACCTTGGAGATCCATGTGTACCAGTTCAGAGCAGGCTACATGTATAAAATCATAGGTCAGTCTCTAAAAGTAATAATAAAATCACTCAAATCCTTTGCTTTCATCCTTGAAGCACATTAAAAGAGGATCAACAGACATAATCCACATAATCAAAATTTTTTTATTTCTATTACCCTTCATTCTTTAGTTCTAAAACCCTCTGAAAATTCTCACTCCACAAACCACAACATGGCTTCACATTTATGCCTTTGCTTCTTTTTCTTGGATAATTTCATTTTCTTGACAACTTTTGTCCCCACCAGAATCCCTAATCATACCCATGCCACACCTTCATAGTCCCCATAATGATAATCCATGAAGTTCTTGGCTGCTCATTTCTGGGAGGAGTGGACTATCATCATTGCTGCCTCTCTTACTAGAATTAGCCCTATCTGCCTTCCTCCCCTAGTCTAATTAAGTAGGAATCAGGAGCATATGATTGTAGATAGTCATGTGTTAATAATTGTATAAATTATTAAATTCTTAGTATTTCTAATTTTAAATGTTAAGTGTATAAATGCACAAAGATGAAACAGATAAATAAAAACCACCTGCATTTATACCACCCAATGATAAACACAATTAATAGATCATGTGATTTTTTCCACTTATATAGAGGCATATTTTTTTTTTTAACATATACCACCCAATACCAGGATTTGGATTATATTGTATATATAATTTTCTATTCATACTTATTCCGTGATGATATTTTAAATATTAAGTAGTTATATAAAAATGTAATTTTAAAAATAATTGTATTTTATGATATGAATATACCATAATTTCTTTAACCATCCTCAGATATGTGGACATATATGTGAAGAATCCATATTGAAATGAACTTTAGAAGTTTCCATTTTATAGAAAATAAGCTGATTTCAATAACTGAAGGATTCGCAACTACTTTTAAAACTCTTCAGAATTTTCAAAGACCCACAGGTACTTTCAACTGTAAAAGAAAATATTTGGTGTATAATGAAACTGGCTTAGATCCAGTTAAACGTTCTTTTTAAGTTCCCTAGAGAGTAAGTCAAGGTGTCACCCTCTCTATTCCAGTAGAGGAAATAAATATTATTGATTTCTATTTTTTAAATTAGATTTTAAATTTAGCTTGCAAAATTTTTTTTTGAGTTTTGTTTTTATAATGACCATTACTATACACTCATCAGAACATATTTTAAGTTCACTACAATCATTCAATTATTTCATCAATCTAATGCAGAGAATACTTATTTTTCATAGTAATTTTATTAAGTATTTTTATAACCCAGACACACTAAAAAATGCATTTTTAAAAAATAAATGAAATTGGAACCATCAGTGAAAAGATGCTGAATCTGATTTAATATTTAAGTAAATGCCAACTACAGTATTCAATTTATTTATTAAATAAAAGGACAATTGATGGGTAAAGAGAAAAACATGATGTTTTAATCAGATTCTAAATTCATAGCTTAGCCCTGAGACAGAAGGTACCAAATAGTGTAGAGTAATACATTTTTCTTCTCTGAGCCCGTTACAAATGAATCTTATAAGGTACAGACATTAACCTTTCTAGTAACCTTGTAAAATTGGCCCAATCCACATTTTTCAGCTGAAGAAACTAAGCAACAGAGAGGTTAAAGTCATAGTACCATAGCAAGGATAGCCAAGATAAATATTGCTCTATATTTTACTCTTATAGCTATATGATGTCCTTGTTGGAAAAAGAGAAATTAGTATTATCATGACAACAATGACACTGATAACAATAGGACAAAGAGGATGGCTACTAATATTATTACTAATAATAATGATAATCCTAACAATAATAACAATCAGAACAAAAGATTATCATGATTTTGGAAAGTTTGAAAAGATTCAATAATCTTCATCAAAACAAATTAAAATGAAGAAATGCCGTTTGAAAGAAAATTTTCATATTTTTAAGAAAAGATTATGTTGTAATTGTGATCCTCCAAGTTAAATAAGAGTAGGGGAGCAAGATATAGGATTGGACTGCTTTCTGGAAAGCAATCCTATTCATTCTATCTTTATCTAATGATTAATTTAAAAAGGAAAAGACCTTTTTTTCAAAGTTTTGGCAGGGATATATAGTTTCGACTAAATGAAATTATTGTTTGTATGTGAAAGAGAGTCAAAGGCCAAGGATTTTATAGAATTTACCTAACAGAACTAAACCTATTTAGTTTCTTATATCCAACAGTTTATTTAAGTCATTTTCTCTTGGTCTATTTGCCTCCCCTACTAATCCTTTAGGCTCATCTAATCTCCCCTAAACTCAACTTGCTTTTTACTTCTAAAACATTCTTACTTTATGTTTGTAGCCAAGAGGGAGACATTTTTAACAATGCTTAGATTGTTGCTCTTTAATGTAGAGGCTCTATAAAAATGATACATGCATCAAGTTTCATTAAGTAGTAACTAGAATCATAACCATATTCCCAAGAGCAGGAGTTTGAAGCTCTTGGTAGATTTTGGAATCAGTCAGTTCTTGGTAGGAATCCCATTTCTAACTTCAAAAGTACAGCAAATTTGGGCAAATTAAACCCTCTGAGACTCAATATTTTTACCTGCAAAATAGGAATGATAATTCTTTCTTTAAAGGGAAACTGAAATTTTAATAATTTAATAATAAAATATATGTTATAATATATAATATATTTAATACTGCTATTTATATATAATAAATAAACAAATAGAGTGTGGGAGACAGATGCTATTTGCTGTAGTGGGAGTTTACAGATAAGCAAGGAGAAGACGTTAGAATGATTCTCGTGGTAATGGATTAGAGATGGAGACTTAATATAAACTCATATTTAGATTAATGTAGATATAAAAGGTTACAAATAGAAATATTTATAGGTATTTGTATATTTACGGGTTATTCCACAAACATATATTTCCTTGCTTTATCTGCTGAGAAAGCGTAGAAATAACAATAGCAATGAATGCATCTAGTATCCAGATCATGATTTCTAATACGAATCTCCAACAAAAGGAACCATGTCCTTGGATAGATGGTTTATTTTCGGGCTGTGGGAGGAAACATGCAGGGTGAGCCTGGAACATTTTGAAGGGCCATAAAGTAAAAGAGTGCTAAAAACAAAAGCAAATACACCTTATAATGACAGAATTTGAAAGGGGACACAGATCCAACTAAAATAGCTCCCAAAGACCAAAGCTGATACAATTTGAACAACAAAATAAAATAGTATTAGATACAGCATAAAGTATAAATAAATAACCATGAGTCCTTTTGATAAATAAATGATTTAATAAATAAATGATTATTTATAAATAAATAAATAAATAAATAAATGATTGAATAACTAAATAAATGAGGAAGAAGAGTCAAATACTTGATGTAGATACTTCAACCTCAAAGAGGAAGAGCAATACTTCCACTTAATTATGGCCTTTGCATAGTGACCTCCTTTCACGGAATATACACAAAAAGGAAAAACAAAACAAAACCAGCTTTACAATGGAGAAACCTGTCAGACAACAGCCAGGTGGTGAAGGTCAACAATGATAAATCATGTTGATAGAATGTACCCTTGATACAATGCTATGAAAATTGCACTTTACCTTCATGGTCTTCTCAAAAACACTTATACGCAGGTAAATCCTAAGAGAAACACCAGACAAATCGCAATAGGAGAACTTTCTACAAAATGTCTGACATGTGCTTCTCAAATCGTCAAGGTCATTAAAACAAGGAAAGTCTGAGTAATGGTGAAAGCAAGGAGTAGCCTAAGAATATATGACACAGGTTATGCTATGTCCTGGATGGAATCCTGGAACAGAAGAGAAACATTGCAGATTAGTGTTTGTGTAGAGGTGGGGGTGGGGAGAATGGTGACTGGCTGCTAATGGGTACCCGATGTGTTTGGGGGTGACTTAAATGTTCTAATATTAGATTGTTGTGATCATTGCACAGCCCTGTGAATATACAAAAAGCCACTTTGTTATATACTTTGGATGGATAAAACGTGTAGTGAATTATATCTCAGTAAAGCTATTTTAAAAAAAAATTGGTTTAAGGTAAAAGTAAATTTTAATGACTTTTCTGCTTTTCTATTAAGAGAAAGCAAGCCTTGAAAAATAGCTAACACCCTCATAAGTGTCAGGGAGCCAGTAATCATTTGGAGGAAAAGCCACATAGAGCAAGGATGGATTCTATAAACACCTAAGTCCTATAATGTTCCCAGCTTGAAAAAATAGTGATTACTTTTAGTAATACATTCCACACCAGCTTCATGTTCTATGACAGAAAGCAAAGCCAGATCCCTGAATTCCTTTAACTCTACAGGATCCATTTCTGGCCATGGCTACCCTCCAATTTACACGGCTGGTTTAATGAATTCCACCCTGCCGTAGCTATGTCAATTAGGCTTTCCTGTGCTCCCCACTCAAGCTTCTAGGCCCGACTCTTTATTTTTCTGTCTTTGCATGACATTACAAATGTCAGGGAGCCTCAGATTTGCTCTCTGCTTGCTTTATTATATTAACATGATTTGCTAAGCCTTTTTGCTGCCTAAGTCCATAGAGATGGAAATAGTAATCCTTTTTCCATTTTATGGTTTTGTTAAGTCTGTAACTAAGTAAGTTTAGAAATTCATCAATTCAGTTTAAAATGTAGTCAAACCAGCTGTTTCATCCATCAAAATGGCCTGTTTTAGTGATTATATACACAGAGCCTAAGTGTGTTGGAACACTACATGTAAATGTTATAAGTCAGAATCAGATTCCTTCCCCAAATGGTATGTTAGCCTTTTCTAACTCATAATTTTGCTGGCCACTAAATTTATTCTTTGTATAATGTTGCTTAATGTTGATTTAGTTGTGCTATTTAGATCTGCAGTGAGCTCCACAGCCTTTAAATGTGGCAGATTTCTAAGCTATGGTGACAAAGTACTAATGTTTGCAAATGATTGCACATAATATGGCTTTTCCACAAATAACCATTTGTTTTTATTTCTATGCATTTTTAGGAATTGCGTGCTGACTTTGGTCACTAAAATTTAGTTGAGAACATTGCAATTTTAAGCAATTTAATTATAATTATAAAAATATTTATTAAAGGAAGCTTAATTTCAAATGTATCTTCTCTCATTAGGTTTTTCTGTTGTGACTCTTTTTGAATTATAGGAAATCTTGAATTTTATAGATCTTGCTGCCTATTTATTGTTTTCAATTGTAATAATTACTGTTATTTATACTAATTATTGTTATTCATTAAATATTTGGGAAATGAACCAAAAGAGAGAGTCCAAGATAAACAATTTGATTACAATATAGTTCTTGGCATCACTGCTTCTAATTTCTTGAATAATTTAGCACCTTTTTTTTTTTTACTATTTTCTCCAATACCACTGTTTTTATAATTCTTGGTAATTTCAATATCCATGTAAATCATCTCCCAAAAGCTTTTGACTTGATTTCCTCTTGTTCTCTTCTTCACCTGATTTTATATGCCACATTTCATCAGTCCTCAATGCTGTGGACAGACCACTGATACTATCAAGCAACCTCTTCCATCATCTGAATTTCATAATTCCACTATCTGAATAACCCTTTCTTGCACCTCGATCATTCCTCCTTTCTCCTTACTATCACCTTGCTATCAGGTTGACTAAGAAAGTAAAATCCCACATGATGATCAAATGAAATTGATTCCAGGGATTCAAGGATGGTTCAACATCCAAAAATCAACAAATATAATACATTGTATCACCACAAAGGTTAAAAATCATGTAATCATCTCAAAAATGCATAAAAAACATTTGATAAAATTCATTGTCCTTTCAACATGAACAATTTTAACAAACTATGTATAGAGGGAATGTACCTAAATATAATAAAGGCCATATATGACACCAAAAGCAAAGGTGACATCAATATTTGCCTTCTTATTGGGTCAGTCCAATCAACATACAAATATAATATAAATACTCTGGTTTCTCTTAAGATCGCATAAGTCTTTCACCTTTTACAAACATGATATAACATCACCTAATTTTAAAAATTGCACTTGGCTTCCCACACTCATTCCTGTTTCACTGATGTCCTTTCTCTACGCTCAGTGTGAGGTGCAGTGAAAGTAAGGAATCAGAAAGACCTGGTTTCAGTTTTGGTTTGCTACATATTAGCTATGTGATCTTAAACAAGGCACTCAAATCTTTAATCCTGTTTCTTAATCTAGTTAATGGAAAGTAACAATACCTAAAAGGATATAAAAGTGATTTTGAGGCATTGTCTCAAAATATTCAGTGCTTCAAATGTGGTAATGTTTAATGTTTACCAGAAACCTATGAGGTGAGTTGTGTTATTTTTTTCCAATTTATGGATGAAGAAATCAAAGACACAAGAGGTTAATTTGCATGTGCTACATTATGTAAAGTGCAAAGCTTGCATTGGAACTCAGGCATATTGGAGAAAATCAAGCTTTCATCAGGTGGCAGAGACTAACAGATCTCCAGCAAATTTCCTTCTACACTTTTTTATATTGATAGTGTTATAGCAGTCACAAATCTGCCCAACATTGCATCATTTTCTAGCTTTCATTACAGGAAGATTTGACTAATTTTCACTTCTAGTATGGTCCCTAAGACAGTATACATTATCCCCTTTCTCATATTCTATCCCTCTTTCATTGGCCATACCAAAAAGTGCCAGCAAGCCAGCTTCATCTCTGTGACCATAACGCCCTAGGACACATGTTGGTAATATGGCCTTTGGACCAAATATGTTCCATCTCCTGTTTTTGTAAATAAAGTTTTATTGGAACACAGGTACATACATTTGTTTACATATTGTCTATGTTTGCTTTTACACAAAGACAGCAGAACTGTCAAGTGCCACAATATTAGTTTTTTCTTTTGTTTTCTTTCTTTTGTTTTCTAAAGTACTAAACTTATATTTTTTACAGCTACTTCTTTATAAAATTTAATATTGTCCCTAATTATTTAGATTAGTGTAGACTATAAGAAAATTATAAATCTTACCTACCATTGTGAGTTACATTTCCTAACATAGTCATTTATTTCTTTATTAAAAACTTCTTTCCTTTACATATTCTTACATTACACATGAATTTTCAGAAATTTATTCATGCCATATTGCAAGTGCTTATAAAAACACTGCTTACATTGCCTTAATTGTGAGTAAAAATAAATAGCTTTAGAACTTTTCAATACTTGATTTTAAAAACTAAGTTATAAAAAGTGATAAACATTGCAAGAGGCAACAGAATTAAATCAATATTTTAGTTGTTGTGTGTGTATGGCGGGGGGGGGAAAGAGGGGGAGTCCAAAGTCTATGATAAAATAATTTCTATTGTGATTAAGTAGGAAAATAAGTAAAATAAAGTATACACTCTTATTTATATAATTTTTTCTTATCATCTATGGACTTAAAGTAGTAAAAATTTACTGACAAAGAACATTTTCTTTTGATATTGTGGTCCAAGGAAATAAACACTGTCCTTTTATTCCTTTAGTTCTTTAAACTATCTGCTTCTTGACTTCATTTGTGTATACTTATCCTTCTACATGAACTTTTTTATGCCATTATATTTTGAGCACATAATTGTGTGGCAAGCACTATAAACTAAACATCTTTACATCACCTCTATTCCTTAGAAAGGTTTTCTAAGGCAGATATTATTATCCCCATTTCACTAATGTCTAAATGGTTCCTTGCTTAAAACCATCTACACTAATAAAATATGCAAATTGACCATACCTTCACGACACCCACCAGCCTTAGGAGTGAGTATGCAAATTAACCCAACAAAAATGGTGGGTTAATTTGCATATGCAGGTGCTGAGCAGCCGGGGCGGGGTGGGTTGCTTGTGTCATCACCATGGCGACGACACACATGTTCCGCACAGCCCCAGCTGCTCCGGGCCTCTGGGCAGCATGGGAAGGCAGAAAGGCGGCTCTGGGCCGGAAGGAAGGCAGTGCCGGCAGCCAGGGGAAGGAAGGCTCATTCTTGCACGGATCTTAGTGCATCGAGCCTCTAGTACAGCTAATAAGATTTGGAATTAGAATTCCTTCCTAGGAATGTTTAACTCTCAAGCTATGACCTTCCATGAAGTTATTGTACCTCTTTATTGACTATTAAACTAAAGACAAGTCAAAAGAAAATTGTGTCTTCACAAGAGTTGGTTTGCCTTCATCATTATGAGTAATCCAATATTTTTAACATCTCCCCTAAATAAACATTTTTTACTATTTCCCCTGAAGTACCATTTTGCTATTTAATTTTTGTTGCAGAAAATATTTCCTTTATTCCATTTTATTTCATCTATATTAATGTTTCCTTGATGTATAAACTGCATGCAGAGAAGTATATAAATCATAAGCTCAATAACTTTTTACAAAGTAAGTACACTAATGCAACCAGCCCCAAATCAAGAAATAGAATTATATCAGCACACATAGAATACATTCTCTTTTGTGCCTGGCTTCCTTTACTAAATGCTGTTTGTAAAATTGATCCATGTTTCCTGTATAGCAATAGTGTTGTTTGTGCTTATAACTGTATACTATGTCATTGATAAAATGAAGTCCAGTTTATTTATCTATTTTAATCTTGATTGAAATTTGTTTTGAGTTGCTAGTGTGAGTGGAAATTGACACAATAGAATCATTTCTGTTAAGGTTTGCCTTATGTTCATCCCACCTATGAACTTATGGCCGCATAAGACCATACCTTAATATTTACTTTCTCCTCAATATGGCAACCGGACCATCTGCACTCTTCATCTTGAGTGGAGCCAATCCATTTCACCAGTTTGTCTGCTACAAGCATGTAGCATACATTGGGATAAAGGACCTAGAAGTTTTGAACTCTTGGACTTTCATGCTTGCTACAGAAGCACATCCTGGAACTTGCTTACCTCAGAGTCTCACCACCTGGAACTAACCAATCCTTTTTGAACTAGTCATCAACTCATGTTAGATATTCAATAGGAAAAAAAAATGTATTACGATTTGTGGGTTTTGCTTCTGTAAGCGCTGGCTTTCTTTGTCTTCCTTGGAGCACATTTCAGGTATTCCTCTGAATCTGTGTCACCCAGATTCGGATCTTTTAGAACCCCAAACAATCTTTTGATTTGATTTATAGCTTCAAGCTTAGTCATTTTGAGCTATTATGAAGAATAATACTATACACATTCTTGAATACAATTTTTACATATGTAAATGGATTTTTTTTTTTTAGTTCTTTGAGTGGAGCTGCTGAGTTATTTAGTATGATTTAGTAGAAAGTGACAATCACTTCTCTAAAGTGTTGTACTAATTTATATTCCCACCAGCAGTATATGTCTTCCAATTACTCACAACATGGAATTGCCTCTTTCTGCTGAATATGTATGATTCTGTGGTTTTAATTATAATTTCCCTGATAGCTAATAAGCATCATTTTTATGGTTATTGACCATTTGGATATCCTCTTTTATGAAGTGCCTGTTGACATCTTCCGTCTTTTTTAAATTCTTATTGTATCATCTTTTTTCTTCTTGACTTGAAGGAACACTTTCCATGTTCAGGTATAAGTTCTTTGCATTGTGTTCACATTACATACATCTTACCATACAACTCTCATAAATCTTCTGCTCTATGGTTTCATTTTTCACTATTAGTGGTATCTTTCGATAAGCAGATATCTTTAATTTTAATGTAGTCTAATTAATTTTCTCCTTTTTGTACTACTTAAGAAATCTTTCTCTCTTTTTCCTTGATTTTTATTTTTTGCTGAGTATTAAAAATGGTGCTTTCTTTTAAAATATCTAGAAGACAACATATCACACATTTTCATTTTATTACTATATACAGTTTTGAAAGGACCCCTGCAAATATCTAATTAAGTATTTATTCATAAAAGCTTTATCTATAAAAAGATTTAACAATTAAAGTATATTCTACCATAAAAGTATTATTAATACTTAATACTTTCAAGATCTTTAGTTAATTGTAAAGTATTGCTTCTCATTATTGAAGTTAAGAATGAAGAAAATTAGAATATTAGTCTACTTTATGAAAAGGGTATGCTTTTTACTTGAGAACACAGCACTACTTAAACTTCTAATTAGCAAAACTGGCTACATTTTCTTGATTTAACAGTTACTTACTTTGGGGCTAATTATTAAGCCTCATAATAAATGATGCAGCAGAAATTATAGGATATGCCCTCTGAAAAGGCAAATAAACAATAAACATTTTTTCTTTTCATTTACTTCAATTTTTAATTTTCAAATGATAGTTTGATTTTCTGATCTTTGTCCAATATGCTTATTTACATAACTAAACTTAAAGTAAAAATGAAATCTCTGGATGTTCTGATTAACTGTAGAGCTGCTTTAAAATAAAAAGGGTAATTATCATAAACTTCCTAGAGACTGCTTGACTTGGATCCAACCGCAATGAAAAGGCACAGCTCTGCTTCCAGAGTGTTCAGTTATTTTCAAAATGTAAATTGGTTTTACTTATGTATGGAAAACTTGAAATTGTTTCTAAAATACACATTCAGAGATAGTAGAGGCTACTGTGAGTGAAAATCAGTATCTCATCACACCCTTTAAGCTTAAGAAACTGTGTAATATATTAAAAACTATTTTGCTAGAGTAAGTAAGGTTGAATACAATCCGTTTGTTTTATTTTAAATGGCTGCACATTTTTGTATTCCTCTTTTGGGCTCATAAACTGTGCTGTTATCCCCTCAAAGAATGTGTGTTATTCCAATATGGCTTTAGTGTGAATATAGTTATCAAAATCATTTTCCCCAAGATAATAAGGTTAATATATATTTTAAGTGTTATCAAAGCATAATATTGTATTGACATAATTTAAAAATAACTTTTTAATTTAAATTTGCCATTTAGTAATAAATATGTTTGTAAGGTAAGATAGATAAATTTGTTGTAGAATTCAGAAAGAGAACTACATATAAAAATAAAGAGCTTCTAGGATTTACCTTTGTTAAAATATTTCTTTGCAAAAACTCTTGAAAGGTGGAAACTATTAAAGCTAATTTTTTTACTTCCTTTGATATTGTTGCTTAGCTGGTACTACTGCTACTGTTTTTAACACTGGTGTCCCTGTTAATTCCAAGTATCAGAATTGAAAGAAAATGGGATGTTGGGTCTATGGACATAATTGATTCAGGAAATAGTTAAATCCCTGTTCATGTTCAGTGTCAATGAGGAGGACCATGTCCTGCTAGTAGTGAGGATGAGAAACAAATGAGTCAAGAAATTCAGAACAAAGTTATACAGTAAAAATGCAAGCAGGCATGAGAGGACCAAAGGAGACCAAAGCCAAGAGACCTGTAAGAGAGCAATGGAAACAAATGATGGAGACCTTCTTAGAACCACATTAGGAGGTATAATAGAACTAGAGGCCCAGTGCATGAAATTCATGCGTGGGTGGGGTCCCAAGGCCTAACCAGCGATCAGGGCCCATCAGGGCCATCTCATCCAGTCCAAATTGGGGTGGGCCAGCCGGGGCTTGCTGGCCGCTGGCTGGGGCCTGCTTGTCAGGGGTGGAGAGACTGCAGGAGGTTTGCCAGCCGGGGGGAGGGACTGGGGGAGGTTGGCTGGCTGTGGGAGGTTGGCTGTGGGAACACACTGACCACCAGAGGGCAGCTCCTGCATTGAGCATCTGCCCCCTCATGGTCAGTGCACGTCATAGTGACTGGTCAACTGGCTGTTCTTGTCATTTGGTCATAATGGTCTCTTAGGCTTTTATATATATACTAGACGCCCGGTGCAGGAAATTCGTGCACTGGGGATGGGTGGAGGGTCCCTTAGCCCAGCGGGGGCCCTCCTGGGGCAGGGAGGCCTCTCGGCTCCGCTGATCCAGGCGGCCAGGAGGCCTCTCGGCTCCGCTGATCCCCGGGCCTGGAGGCCTCTCGGCTCCGCTGATCCAGGCGGTCAGGAGGCCTCTCGGCTCCACTGATCCCAGGGCCGGGAGGCCTCTCGGCTCCACTGATCCCGGGGTGGGGAGGCCTCTCTGCTCCGTTGATCCCGGGGCCGGGAGGCCTCTCGGCTCCGCTGATCCCGGGGTGGGGAGGCCTCTGGGCTCCCCTGATCCCAGGGCGGGGAGGCCTCTCTGCTCTTCGGCTTCAGGGCTGTTTGGCTTCGCTCTACCGCTTGGAGCCTGAGTATGCAGATTAACCGCCATCTTTTAGCTTCTATAATTAAAACATTGTATCTTTTGGAGCTGTTGCTTCAGGAGCTCAGAGCCCCGCAGCTGCAGGCGGGAACCTTGGTTTCCTCTATCGCTGGGGCAACCAAGCATCCTGTTCTCAGCTGCCTGGCTGCCTGCCGCCATCTTGGCTGACAGTTAATTTGCATATACTCACTGATTAGCCAATGAAAAGGGTAGCAGTCGTACGCTAATTACCATGTTTCTCTTTTATTAGTGTAGATAGAGAGAGAGACTGTAAAAAAAAGTGTCTGTGAATTACAGCCATCTTGGGTTTAAATCCCAATCTTGTCATTTCCTCCATTTGAGATTTTATGCACAAATTGACATGTTCTATGTATAGTTATATCTATTGCTGCTTCAGGAGTTTGTTATAAGATTTAATAACTCATGGCTAGTACTGAAGAACAGTGCCTTCACATGATGAGTAGTCAATAATATTTACTCATGTTACGATATACTTTAATATCTGTACACACTTCTAATTTTTATTATAGTTTATTACTTTTGAGAAGTGGTTCTCATAATCCTCATGTCAAATAGTGCTGGCATCACTGTTTTCAATCATGAATTTTTTCTTACTTTTCCTTTCTTCTTTTCTTTACTCTCTTATCCCTCTCCTGCTTGTTTTACTTCCCTTCTTTGCTCTCCATATCTCCTCTAATTGTTCTTTAAACACATATAGATTGGCTTTGGATATATGCAGAGTAGTATAATTTCTATCAAAGAGATAGTATAGTTTAATTGGCAGAAACAATTTTAAAAAATATTTATTGCACTGGAAAATTTTGTACAGCTTAAACTTACATATTATATGTTATTTATAATCTCAATCAAGCTAGAGATAAAAGGGAGCCAGATATATAAGAGAGAGATAGTAAGATGGAGAAATAGAGAAAGAACTCTTTTTTCCCCAAAAAACTTCCACAGTAACTTCTTCCTTACTCAATAAAATCCTGACCATCTAACTACACTTCTCCCACAAACCTCAGTATCCTAGAGAACATAGATGCTGATGGAATAGCAAGTTTCAACACTGGTGACAAATGGGACGTCTGGGTTTTGCTCAAGCTATTTGCTTAATAGCAGCATCTGTTTCTCTAAGAACCCCTTTACTGTGCTGAGTATCTCTGAGTCAGTTCTGAAGAGTTGGTTCTGGACAGCTGAAATTTCTTCTGCCCTGGTTGCATTTGCCTCTGCTGTTTTTCACAAAGAAAAGTAAGAAATTCCAAGTAAAAAATTTCCATTGACATGAATTGGAATTGGAATTTCAGACTGTGTATTTCCTACCTCTTTGGGTAGGTAAGAATGATGTTTTACAATCAGTAACATGTATGCCCTTCTTTACCAACATGAAGAATCATACTGTGGTATTAATTACTTAAATCATCATCATTTAGTGAAATATTGCAATACTTATTGATCCTTACATAATAGCAGATATTTCAAATACACCACTTCTTCTTTCAACCTGAAAATGACATATAACAGCACATATATTGGAAAAATGTTATTGTATTTTAAATATTTGGTTAAAAATTACACCATACCATCTGCATTCATGCTTGTCTGGTTTAGCAAGGAATTATAGAATCCAATAGGATATTTCATAGATCTTAAGGGAGAGGTATAAAACAATACTGTCTGTTTTACTAAAAATTAATGTAATCTTTAGAGCAAGATATTTTAATACCACCTCTGAATTGCAAAATAGGGCATTTACACACAGATGCAGACTCACAAAACAATTGACCTCAAGGTTAAACAATATGCTGATGCTAAAGAAATAGCAGAAATAGTTATGAACCACTGCTTGAAAAAAACAGAAGGTTTTACTTCACAGGGAGTAAACTGTTGACCCATGTTCGCATTAATTGCCAACCACTAATTATACTTCTCTGGATATTTTCCCAAGAAAGGATAAGTGATCATTAAGTGAGTTAAGTTCAGAAGAACAAAATACCTTTGGTATTGGCAACTCACGCATTAAAAAATATTTGGAAGTAGAGTATATGTTAGAGCTTGGAAGTTTGCATGCTTGTGCAAATGTTACTATATCCATATGTTTAAAATATCTCAGATGCCACCCCCTCACTGCTACATGATGTCAAAGATAGTAATGAAGGTTTTCTAAAGTACTAATGCAGTATTGCTATATATTAGTCACTAAAGTCCAAGGAAACACCTTTGTGATAAATCAACTGTATTTCATTTTGACATCAAATCCTATAATTAAGACTAAATATAGATTATAAAGGACTGCTGAGCTGGGCATTATCAATTTATTTAGTGTCCTCTGTCAGAACTCTCTGGCCTTGTGTTCTCTGACCCAGCACTTTGAGCTATACTGACCCTGTAGCTAGGTTAGGAGATGAGGTGGTTCTGCTATTTGTTTCCTTAGCATGTGGATTTGCAATAACAGGACATTTATTTCATTTTACAACCATTTTTTTTCTTTATTTTCTTCTCTAAATAAGCACAGTCCCTAGTAGCCAAAGGTTAGTCTTGGTACTACTTTAATCCTAAGTCAAGGACAGTGTCTTTACATAGTAACTGTCTAATAAACGTTTCCTAGATGATTAAATATACCAGTAAATAACAGTATTAACAAAGAGACTCTAACATTGTGCATTGAGCCATTTTTCTTCACACATCTAATTATTTAAAACTGTTACCCAGATTTGCCTCATCATATTTTACTTATTTTTAAATGCTTTTTGAAAAAACACCACTATAAAGTTCTTGCAATGTCATTAATAGAAGACATATAAGTCGATAATATATATTATCAATAATGGGTTCTTAGGTAAACAATAAATTTGCCTTGGGTTTTTATCACCATACTAGTAGCCCTGTGCACGATTTCATGCTCCAGTAGGTTGCTGCTACCCTCCTGTAACTTCCCCCACACCCACCTCATAGCTTGTTGCCCTGCCCTCTCCTGTAACTCTCTGCCACCGGCTTGTAGCCAGTAGGTTGCTGCCACCCTCCTGTAGCTCCTCTTCCCCCCGCCCCCGCCTCATAGCTTGCTGTCCTGTCCCCTCTCCGCAGCCCGCTTGTACCTCACTGGCCCACCCTCCTGCTGATCTTTGATCTGGTCATGACAAGTTTGGTCGTAATGCCTCAGGGCATAATGGCTAATTAGCATATTCCTCTCATTATGTAGGATTGTCTCATTAAAATTTAAGGGCTTTCAACAAGAGCTGGTAATTCTTAAGTAGTAACATAAGATTTTCTTTTCTAATACAACATTTTGGTATTTGGATGCAATATGATGTCGGATTTTCTATACCAGATAAAATAACTAAGATGCATTTCTAATTTAAACACTTCCTTGTAAAGCAAAACTCTTTGAAGAAGTCTATTCCTCTGTTGTAATTGCTTCGATTCATTTGTTCTTGAAGCCAGTTCAATCTGGCAAAGTTGTTCTTGTCAATATTGCCCATCTTTTCTCCCCAACCCCTGCTTCGTTCTCAATCTTTCCCAGGTAAATTGATAACAACTCTATTTTTCTTGATGTGTACACCAAAGTACTTAAAGCCATTCTTGACAGCTTCATTTTGTACCCATTCCATGTCCAATCCATCAGTAGATCACATTGTCTATCTCTAATATATATCCAAATTTCAATAATTTTGGCATTGCTTCCCAAGTTGCAACTTCAGTCCAACTATCTTTATCTACTATATTGCTTGGTTTCCCAATTGGTATTCTTGGTTCTGCTGTGTCTCCTACTATTTTCAATTCAGCTACCAGATTAACCTTGTTGAAAAGTAAATAAGATCCATGTTATATTTCTGATCAAAAACCCTCAATGGCTTCTTATATTATTCACAGTGAAGCTCTAAGTCCACAGTGGTCTGTAACACTCTTTTTGGTAGACACTCTTGCACCTACCTTATTTTATCTTCTGCTTCTCTCTCTCTTTCTTTTTTCTATTTTAACTATACTGACCTCATCTCTGTATCTCTGTTCCAAAAACACACCAGGGACTTCATGCCTCAGGGCCCTTGTATTTTCTATTCTCTCTTTTTAGAATATTCTTTCCTAAGAGCTACATGATTCATTCCTTCACTAATTTTACTCTTTTATGTAAATATGTTCTTTTCAGTGAAACATGCTTTTCTACATGATCTAAGTTTGAATCTCCATTCCTACATCAATAATGTCTATTCGTCTTCTCAACTTTGTTCTTCTCCTTAGCACTTATTATTATCTAAATTCTTATGTAGTTTTTTTAATTTATTTTATTCAATATCTGTCTCCAAAAGTAGAATGTAAGCCCACAAGTGCAGAGATCTTATGTTTTTTTAGTGTTATATTTTAATCCTCTATAAAAGTTGCTTATTTATTACATTATTTAATGAAGGGCTTGGCTTTTAACTTCAAATTATGGACAAGTTACATATTTACAGGGATGATGATGCATGCTTCTCTCAGGAAGTTACAGTTTTGCTTGGTTTTGTCCCATTTCCCTTGAAAAATAATGGAGATAGCTACTCTTGCTAAAGCATCTGTTAATTAACTTAAAGAAAATAATTAGCATTCAGCGCCCAGTCAAGGATCAATCCTATTCTTCTATTCCTATCATTAGTTACTTGTAATTCAAGGAGCCCATGACAAATAAAAATAGAACCTCAACATAAAGTCTTATCATTATAAAAGTGAAACTCAAGTCTTCAAATTAATAAATTGCAATAGTTTGGATTCAAATCTGTGATAATTAATGATTACATTCCTTTAATTTTCAAAATGTAATTATCAATATTGAAATGTTCAATATATTAAGCAGAGCCTTCAGTTTCTCTCCTATGTTTCCTTTTCCTTCCTATTCAAGAAACCAATAGGAAGCACTAGAACTGAAGAGATGTAATTTGGCCCAACCCAATTGAAACTCTGCCATCAATTTAATATTAAAGTATGAATGAAAATTCAATGATAGGGAAGGAAAACTATATGGGACAATTTTGATCAATTTTGGTTAATTTCAACCCAAGGTCTTTTTCTGGGTCTCTTTATATTATAATTTACAGACTGAATCTCTGAAAACACAATTATGTGTTTATTATGTTTTCAAAGTTTCTTCTAATTTTATAACCAATGAAAGCAATCTAGTTACTGTACCATTCTTTCCAGATTTCCTTAGTTATGTCTTATCAGTTTTCTTCTCATAACTTGCTATCAACTGGCCTGTCATAAACTGTAAATTTTAAATCAATAATAATGTTATTATTACCAAAAATATAATGTTGGAACTTACTAAGGTGCTATTAGATAAAATATGATGCCTTTTCATTTACATTCTTTATTTGCCCTTATTAGATTCATTACAGAGTTTTATACTGACTCTAAGCAAACAATCAAATAACTATTCTCCAATGACTTCCAACTTAGTTTTTCTTTTACTCTTAATAATGTTTGTTGAATGGCATATGTTTCTCTTCTCCATAACCTATAGCACAATAAATTTGTTATCAGTAAACTAAATCAGGCATTAATGGTAAAATCTTTTTGATGCAGAGTATAATTCTTACCTCTGTTTTGCTATCATAAAATGCATTTATGGGGTTATAAAAGTGGCTCTCATCATGAGTTATGTATACTCTACTCATTAGTCAAGAAAAAACATGCTATTTATGTTCATTTTATTTGCTCTCTTCAACTGAAATTATTTTTCTTTGCATTGTTATTGAATCTCATAAAATGCTTGCTAAAATCCATATTTGGCATATAAAACATGTATATTTTATAATTCTCATTATGTTGTTCAGCATCTTATGATTTGACCTTGGCTGCGTATCTTCTAAATGTTCCCTTCTTTCCTTTATTTTTATTTTGCCCCAAATTAAACACTTTTAAAGGATATCCACAATCTCTCTCACAACCCACTATTGCTGTGGTTTTGTCACTGCTATTTTATGTCCCCACTTCTGCTAGGAAGAGTGAATGCATGACATGGAGACATTCTGGGTGGCTGCACTAATAACTCAGTGGGAACATTCCCTGAGCATCCTCTTCTCACTCTCCATGGAATTATTCTACTGAGTAAACTTTACTGGAGTCTTACTTAGACACCTCAAATGGTTTCAATAGGAAATTTCTGTTTTCTCAGCCAGAATTGCAGACTGGTTTCACATCAACCTGTCCTTAGCAAGATTCAACCAATTTGAACCCTCCTGGATAGAAAGAAGCCTCTCAATAGGTGACAAATAAGCTTAACATATGGATCTGTGTCTGACGATGCACAGAAACAGTATCTGATGTAGAGGTTTTGGCAGAAGACTGTGGGAAACTGTTTTGGTAGTTAGTGTGGCAATTAATATAAGGTCAAAAAAAGCATCACGATTTTTCTTCCACATATCAAGGAGTATTTGTTTCTGGAGAGTAGAAATGAAAAACAAAATAATTACGTGAAAAGAAAACTGTTGTTAACATAGACTATGAGTTTAGATTATTTTGAAGAATCAACTAAACAATGATTAACATTAATATCCTTAATAAATTGTAGTGATTCAGGATTAAATAAACAATTCTGATTTATTTGTGATGACTTGG
>NW_005370994.1:3061707-3062920 GCF_000412655.1 Myotis brandtii
TAATCACTTAACACACATCCTGTATCATATTAAGTTCTAAGATCCATGTTAAACAAACAGAAAAATCAAGGGAGATGGAGGTGTCTAGATTTTGCAAGACAAAGAACCAAAGAGGCAATCTACAGAGGGACTCCTTCAAGTATTCAGTATTCAGTATAGTAATAATTACTGAATATGTGTGAAGAAATTGCCCAAGGCTAGAAAAACCAATTTGAAGATATTAGAAAAATAGTGCCTAGGCTCTTGCATTGCCAAGAACAGTGCCACTTCCAACCGACCAGACTGGAAAAACACATAATATGGAGCATTGAGTAGAGTACTTAGGAATGCCTTGCCTCAGTAGTGAAATACAATTAGCTCTAGACTGAACACTACTTCTAATCAACCAAGGGAAAAACAAAAGCAAGATCCAAAATTATCAGACCTTATCCAAGTAACTTAATCACATTCCAGAACAAAGCTAAAGAATAATAGAAATACAGAAAGCTCCAGAACCCAACAGGGTAAAATTCGCAATGTTGTGCATTCAATTAAATATTACCAGGCATTCAAAGAAGCAATAATACAATAGAACTTAAAAGGAGGAGAATAATAACTAAATTGATTGAGAATTGACACAGATATTAGAATTAGCCAAGGACAGCATAGCTGGTGTTACTCTGTGTTTGAGTATCAACCTATGAACTGGGAGATTGTGGTTCGACTCCATGTCAGGGCACATGCCTGGGTTGTGAGCTTGATCCCCAGTAGGGGGCATGCATGAAGCAACTCTCATCAGTGATGTTTCTATCTCTTTCTCCCTCTTCTTTCCTTTCTGAAATCAATAAAAATATATTTAAAAAATAATTAGTCAAGAACATTAAAAATTATTATAACTGCATCTCATATGTGAAAAAGTTAAGTAAATAAATGAAGTAAATGACATGATTATCTATGTAAAAATATGATAAAATCGACAAAGGTGCAACCTGAATTAAAGTGAGTTAAGCAACTTTATAGAATACAAGATTAATATGATTAATACAAAAAAATCATATTTCTGAGTAGTACCAATGAATAATAAGAAATTGAAATTTTTAAAAGTACATTTTTAATAATATGTAAAATAAAAAAATATTTAAGTATAAATCTGAACAAAGACTTGTAAGACCTACTCATTGAATACTACAAAAATATTTTTGAATTGAAGACCAAAAGAAATGGAAACTATAGT
>NW_005370994.1:3063072-3078111 GCF_000412655.1 Myotis brandtii
TACAGTAATGAATTCAGTATGCTAATGGTATAAAGATAGACAAAAAATCCAATAGAACAGAATAGAAAGTGTACAACTAGATCCCCACTAATATAGTCAGTTGGTTTTTGTGCAAAAGTAATTTAGTGGAGAAAGCACGGTTAAAACAATTACACATATTCAAAAATAATTACTTTCATATTACTCACAATATACACAAAAATTAACTCAAAATGAATAATTGATCTAAACAGAAAGCCTAAAATTATAAGGAAAAATATGGAAGAAAAATTACTGCGAACTTGACTTAGGCAAATAATTCTTAGATAACAACACAAAAACACAATCCATAAAAGAAAAAAAAATGATTACTTGAACTCCATCAATAGTAAGAATTTCTATTTAGTCTTCATTTTACTCAACATCTTTGATTGTAAAAATTTTGGCGAACAGAAGTGTTCAGGTTTCCTTTTTTGTTCTCTGAGTCCCTCTCAAATATTTGTTGTCTGTATTTGATGACAGTGTCTGACAGTAAGGAAATTGCTGACAGAAGCTCCTGTTTGCATTGTGCTCTGGAATCTGCCTGTGTCTGGGCCCCTCTCATGTACTTGACGGACTGGCATTTTTGCCCTGAGCACAGCACTAACACTGCAGATTAGTTTCTATGACTGAAATATTGCCCATGTTAAGTATCTCGTCAGTCTTCCTGAAACTCTGGCACCAAGAAAAGGAGAATTTAATGTTTTATTTTAATTAAATCAGCTATAAGAACAAAGTATTTTTTTTCCTTTTTAGATTAAGGGAGAATCAGTGCCTGATTTCAAGGCACTGCTTAGTGACCAAGTAGCTCTTCTTGGCCTGGATGTACTAATATTTCTACCTCCATGTAGAAAAAATTTGTAGTCAGTGTTGTTGGGACATTAGCTGCTAATCTCTTTCACTGACACTTTCCTCATTAGGCCACTGAGAAAATTAAATAGATTCTATTAGTCTCTTTCCTACCCGACTGGTGTTACTTTATGTGCTATAGGCTGAGAGCAGGCAAATGTAACTGTGATTTCTACGAACTAACTTCCCACTAGGGTAACGGAATATTTTATGTTTCCTGTCAGGGTGAATGTGGCGGAATGACTGAAAAGCATATCTTGTCATTTTCTCATCACCTATGAGCCAGATTAAATAACTAAACGTGCCCCTAGAGATGTTGCTAGCACAATATCCACCACTTTCTAAAACAAATATAAAAGAGCCAAATATTTCCTAATCAGTGTTGTTATGTGCCTGGGGCTTTAGTCAGCAGTCGTTTTGAGACCAGCCTTCACAACTACATTTAAAACTTTGTGCACTTGGGTCAGACTTTCCCTGGGTAGGAATAAAGTGTATGTTACACAGGCTTTGGAGTTAGAAATACCACTCTTTCCACATCACTTGGCCAATTCCTATCTGTGTGACCATGAACAATGTCCTTAATTTCTCTGAGTATCAATGTACTCTTCTGTGACACAGAGTGCTAATTATTTTAGTTAGAAAACAAGTTAAACTTAGCCTGCTCTCACAAAGCACTGCAAAAATACAATGACTTAAAGAAGCAAGAAGTTTATTTCTTTTTCATGAAAACAGTGTGGAGTTGAGCAGCCCAGGACTGGCAAGGTGGCTTTGTAATCCTCAACACATGGCTTCTGTTTCTGGGCTCAAAGCTGGTGATAACTTCCAGGCAAAGAAAGATGAAAGAAGGAAAATGAGGGCAAGCAGTTTCCATGTTAAGGGATGTACAGAATATACAGTTAGCATCCCTACTTCCTCCCTGTTGGCCAGGTCTTGGTCTCAAGGCCAACATGGCTGCATGGGAGTCTGAGAGAATAAGCCTCCAGCTGGTGGGCCATGTGCCCAGCTAAAACTTGGAGGGACCATTTTCTAAGTGGAAGAAGTAGACTGCCCTGGCCGGTGTGGCGCAGTTGATTGGAGCAGACACCAAAAGGAGTGGCTTTGATTCCTGATCAGGGCACATACCCAGGTTGCGGGTTTGATCCCGAGTTGGGGCATGTGTGGGAGACAGCTTGTCAATGTTTCTTTCTAAAATTGATGTCTCTCTCTCTCGCCTTCCCTCTCTCTAATGTTAATTAAAAGCATATCCTTGGGTAAAGATTAAAAAAATAAAAAAGTAGAGAATGTATATTGGGAAGCAATGAATAAACTCCATTAAAAAAAAGTTAAATTAAAAAAAAAAAGCTATTAGTAGATCAAAAAGCTGTGGTACATATACACAATGGAATACTATGTGGTCATAAAAAAGAAGGAAATCTTACCTTTTGTGACAGCAGGGATGGACCCGGAGATTATTATGCTAAGTGAAATAAGCCAGTTAGAGAAAGACAAATACCATATAATCTCACTTTTATGTGGAATCTAATGAACAAAATAAACTGGCGAACAAAACAGAAATAGAGTCCTGGGGAGTGGAATAGGGGATGGATGAAAGAAGGTGAAGGGATTAAACATATATGCATAACTCATAGACACAGACAACAGTGTGGTGATGGCCAGAGGGAAGGGGGCACAGGGGCTGGGTGGAGGTGTGGAAAGGAGGGGGAAATGAGAACATCTGTCATAGTGTCAACAATAGAAAATAAAGTTTAAAAAAGAAAAGGAAAAGATACTAAGATCAAGAATTGAAAACTTGTATTAATCAATTAAAATCACATAAGGAAAAGAAAATCAGTTACTGAGATCATAGGAAGCAGTGTTCAAAACCAAAGCACATTGAAATGACTCCATAAACGCCCAGGCATTTTAATTAATTCAATAATTATTTAATATCTTTCTTATAAGTGAAAACTCTTGGAATTGGCCTCAGCTTCTTTATAGAAGTTTTCCAAAAGTATGTGTTTGTTTCTTTCTGCTAAAACAGATGCACAAATTGAAGCATTAAGACAATGTCAACTTTCACAGTTCATGGAGAGAGGTAAACATAAAATAGCCAAGGAATCAGAGATACTTGCATGAACATGTTAAAGTAGTTTAGGTTGCAAAGTGGCAAATAATCTATTTTGAGACAGACTGTATTACTGAAACCTGGTGTGTAGGGAGCAGATCTCCCCCTTGTGGGTTCTTGCCTCACAACGTTTGAAGAATAAAATTCGCGGAGTAAAAGGACTTGTTAGTAAAAGGGTGGAAATTTATTGGAAGCAAATACAGTCTCCCACATAGGGAGGGGTTCCCAAAGGGGTAACCAACCAAGCCCCTTTTATTAAAGTTTATAAATGCTGCAGTCCTTTGTCTATTCATGCTCCCTTCTAATTGTACTCCTTCCCCATTTTATGAACCTGTGTTTTCTAATTGGCCAGTCTTTTGCAGAATACCAGCTTCAAAGCCTAAAACCCATGTGATGCCTCCCTCTTTCTCCCCCTTATCTTGTAACATTCCTCTATCTCCTGTGAACACATTTCCCTCCTTCCAGCATCTGTCGACATTTCTCTATCCTCTGTGAAAGTATGTTTCTTTTTTCCCATACTCTGGGACTTGTCTTTATCCTCTGAGAATGCATGCCTTTCCTCTCCTCTTATCCTGTGCCACTTTTCTATTCTCTATGAATGTATGCCTTCTGGTGGCTCCAAGCCCTCACCTATACATTCCTCCCCCATGGGGCCTTTTTATTCCCAAGACTCCCTAAACCTGCCGATTTTGTCCCTAGAATTCTTTCATTACCATATGAGTTTTAAAATCAGAAAAATCTTGAGATTCCAGCTTAATCATTTTTACTGGCCGTGTAGTCTTGGGACAAGTATGTTTTCTTTTCAAGACAGCCTTCGTTTTTTGTTGTTGTTTTTGTTTGTTTGTTTTTGAATATGTTAGTAGACTTACACAGTAAGTGAAATTTCTGTTTTCTCAGCCAGAATTGCAGACTGGTTTCACATCAACCTGTCCTTAGCAAGATTCAACCAATTTGAACCCTCCTGGATAGAAAGAAGCCTCTCAGTGGGTGACAAAATAGGCTGCACATATGGCTCTGTTTCTGTTGATGCACAGAAATAGCATCTGATGCAGTGCTTTTGGCAGAAGACTATGGGAAACTGTTTTGGCAGTTAGTGTGGCAATTAATATCATACATAATAAAAGGCTAGTGTGCAAATTGACCAAACAGTGGAACTACCAGTTCCTATGACGTGCACTGATTGTCAGGGGGCAGATGCTCAATGCAGGAGCTGCCCTCTGATGGTCAGTGCACTCCCACAGGGTGAGCGCTGCTCAGCCAGAAGCCAGGCTCAGGGCTGGCGAGTACAGCAGCAGTGGCGGGAGCTTTTCCCACCTCCATGGCAGCACTAGGGATGTCATAAGCCATGGGGAGTGGGCCTAAGCCATCAATTGGACATCTTCTTAGAGCTCCTGGATTGTGAGAGGGTGCAGGCCAGGCTGAGGAAACCTCTCCTGCCCCTGAGTGCATGAATTTCGTGTACTCTGGCCTCTAGTTTTTCATAAGGTCAAAAACAGCATCACAATTTTTCTTCCACATATTGAGAAGTATTTGTTTCTGGAGAGTAGAAATGAAAAACAAAATAATTACATGAAAAGAAAACTGTTGCCAACATAGACTATGAGTTTAGGTAATATTGAAGAATCAGCTAAACAATGATTGACATTAATATCCTTAATAAAGATTGATGGACAAAAATAACAATAAGTTTTAATTAAGTTTCCTCATTCATATAACTGACGCTTAAGCAAATGTGAACAAAATCAACCAATCATCATTTCCAAACCTGATAGAATTTTGTACAATAGGATTACTATTGCAAAAAATATAATTTGGATGTTATTGGTCTAGAGATTCATGGTTTGCAATGGTATTAGTATTATTGCAAGAAGGTATCTGTAAAATGTGTATATATTTTTAAATATATCATATTGATTTTTTACAGAGAGAAAGGGAGAGGAATAGAGAGTTAGAAACATCGATGAGAGAGAAACAGCAATCAGCTGCCTCCTGCACACTCCCCACTGGGGATGTGCCTGCAACCAAGGTACATGCCCTTGACCAGAATTGAACCTGGGACCCTTGAGTCCACAGGCCGACGCTCTATCTGCTGAGCCAAACCGGTTAGGACTGTATATTTTTATTTATCAAAATAGTTAGAAACATATTATTGGCCTTCAGTGGGTGGTGGTCAGAGCTATTGAACAACCTACTGGGTTTACCGTAAATCTATCTACACAACAGAGAATTATCTCTCAGAGGCACATCATTCTAATGTTTATCAGATTTTCATGTAAATAAAAAGCTTCTTTAAAACCATTTTTCCAAGAATTTTACTCCACATTACAAATAAATATAACTTATTTTTATATCATTTAATGTCTATGGAATTTCCAGGAATGCTGCTAACTTGCAAATAGAGAGAGGTTTATATTTTCTTGGTTCAAAAATTCACAAGAATAATTGACCACTTTGTAAAATTACATCAATAGGCACAACACTATCTAAGATTTGGAAACTGCCTGTATAACCTAGCTGTGTCAGTCCGCAGTTGTAGCTATGGTTTTCTCAGTAATCCTATGTATATTTTAGTATATAGCTCATTTGCTATATCTTCTAGAAGTGTTACATCCTAAATTTACATACTAAAATATATACTATTTAATTATAAATCATTTTAATGTAGTCATTATAACTGTAGTTTGGTGACTAAAGTGTTAGTTTTAAAAATTATGTATTTAGGTAAGTTATTTGCTCCAGGAATTTAATTAAGGATAGCAATGATGTTAGAAAGGGCTTGAAAATTAGAAATTACCATAGACTAAGTATAATAATGTGTGTGAAGCTTTAAAATTATTAGTCTCTTTCACCCATGTTTTATCATTCAATCTACATACTACTGTGTAAGGTAGATAGAGCAACAGTTATTTTTAATTTCCTTTATCAGTGGAAACTGAGCCTGAAAGATCTCACAACTTGTTAATCATACATGCTTAATAGTTCCAAATCCAGAATTAGAATCCACAACCCTTGCTTCAACTCTGAACATTTAACAGAACCTCATGTTGTTACCCTATAATGTAGGAAACACAACTCTTTTGTACTATTTTTCTTTTTCTTTAATATGAGAGTGTTTTACATACAGAATGTTGTTCACTGTTTTGTCATTGAAAGTTTTTTATTTCTTACTGTATTCTTCTACAAATGTACATATTCATTAATATATTGGACTTGAATATTGAGGCAATACTCTGAATATTTCAGAGCAAAAGCAAAACAAAAACCCACCTACAATTTTAGCCTTGATTGTTAAAATATTTCAATTCAAGACTATGCTATTCTTTTCAGTCTAGCACTATTGTTTTGTAATTCTACCTTGTTCTAATAATTGCTACCAACACTACATTTCATTTACTTGCTCTATATTTTTTAGGATTTATTTCAGAGAGGGAGGGAGAGGAAGAAAGAGATAGAAACATCAATGATGAGAGAGAATCATTGATCACCTGCCTCCTGCACACCCCCTCCTGGGGATTGAGCCCTCAAACAGACCATGTGCCCTGACCAAGAATCAAACCTTGACCTCTTGGTTCATAGGCCAATGCTCAACCACTGAGCCACTGCAGCTGGGCTCTCCCTCTCTATTTAAGTCTGGGTAGCTCTCTATCTACCACCATCAGCCAATTTTCTGACTGAACAGAAGATGCATAGTGGCAGCAAAGGGTACAATGATTGCCTGTAATAAATGGACCTTGTGATTGTGGGTTTCCAAATGAACCTTTCAGAGTAAGCCTGTTCAGAACCTGCCTCAATAGCAACAGAGTGGTGGTGAGAATTTTCCTGCTGTTTACTAAAAGCTTGATAGATAAATTAAGTACTCATTAAAAAAATAGTAGTTTTTGGGGGGCTAATAGAAGAAAGCATGCTATAAAAATCAAAATATCAACCAGAGCTACAAATTTAGTTGATTGACTAGTGCACTTAGATTTGTGAAGTCTATTATTGAAGTAAATGCCAAGCAATTCAAATATATAGTTACACATTTTAGAAATGCATTCAATCCAATTATTGGATTTTAGCAAGAATTGGACTGGTCTTGGGTATATTAAAAAGATAGCTTTAAAAAACATAGACCAGTAGTTTGTCTCTGAGTAAAAGAATAAGAAATATAGTTAGTATACTTCATATCAATATTTCAGAAAAAAAGTCATAATAATAAACACTATTCTTACCAAAACTAAACATCAATATTCAAATTTCTTTTCAAATTCTCTTCTCTTCTCCTAGTCCCCTCTCTTTGTTTCTCCATCCCTTTCTTCTTTCCTCCTTTTTTAGATTTATACTCCACCATTTTCACTAAAATTTGGAGTCATGAATTATTAGGTGCCATGTTTTAAGAGGGATGAATAAGAAAAATTCCCATGTTTCACTACTATCATGGTCAAATAACTTGAAATAAAGACATAGTGGAAGAGCCTTGTTAATCTCTAAGTATCATTGGTGCTGGATTATATTCTCATCATTAAAATAAATGCAGTACTTTCAGAAAACAACAGTGACATATTAGTGTATCGCATATCTATATATATAAAAGCCAAGCGACCGAATGGAAGAACGGCCAGAACGACCAGTGGCTATGACACACACTGTGGCAGCCAACCAGCTCGATGCGGGGTGGGGTTGGTCAGCCAACCACCTGTGGCCCTCCCACCAGCTTGCCCCACTCCTGATCAGTGCCCCCCCCCCAACCCCCATTGGGGGCAGGCCAGCCGGACCCCACCCATGCACAAATTCATGCACCGGGCCTCTAGTAAGCTGATAAGTTTATAAACTAATATAAAACTATCACATGTTTTCCTTCCTTCCTTCCTTCCTTCCTTCCTTCCTTCCTTCCTTCCTTCCTTCCTTCCTTCTTTCCATCTTCCCAGCTTCCCTCTTTTTCTCCATTTCTTCCTTCCCAATTCAGTTAAAAAGTCATTGCACAGGCTTGATGCAGACAGTAATCACTTTAGAACAGAGCTGTGGGGGCATCCCTGTGACAGCAGTGCTATCAGTTATGTGAGGGTGGCTTCAGAAGACAAGCATGGTAGTACCATAGAAGCCAGCAATGGCAGCCTGCTGAGAATGGCTTCATAGCAGTATGCAAGGGCAGCTTGATGTGTTTGGGAGATTGGCTGAATGCAGATGATTTAGCAATAATTATATATATTGAGGATAAGAGATGCAGATTTTTTATTAATGGGGAATGGAGGACAAATATAGAAAGGGGAGAAGCCAGAACGTACTTTGGAATGAATATTGGGTTAGAATTGGAAATAACAACATGAACTGATGATTCACACATATAGATATCGGGATAAATATAGATACAAATAAGGGTGCATATAATATATTCGCACTATATGCAGAGATCAATTAGTATAATTCTGTCTTCTGTTCCCTTTATAAAATCATGCTCTTCATCCTGATATGGCTCAGTTGGTTGGACATCGTCCTATGCACTAAGGGTTGCTGGTTCAATTCCAGGTCAGGGCACATGCCTGGGTTTCAGGCTGAATCCCTGGAAGGGGACATGCAAAAGGCTGCCCATCTATGTTTTGTTTTCACATCGAAGTTTCTCTTTCTCTCCTTCTCCCTTCTTCTCTCTCTAAAAAATCAATTTTTAAAAATCTTTAAAATCATGCCTTTTAAATTTTATCTTTTGAACAATATATTCTCACACTAGCAGCTAGAGTTGTTCTTTTTTAAATGGAGATATATGACAGTCCTCTCTGGCATGCACTCTCCTGTGGCATCCCAGATCACAGACAAGCCAACTCCTTTTTAGCCTGGAGGCCCTGAAAGATCTCGTTCTTGTTTCCTCCCTAAACTCAACTTGAACTCACCTCCTTCTGCTCTTGGACTTGTTCTGCTCTTGGTTGGCCCACCCAAGCAGACCCCATTGCTAGGCTGGCCTTCGCTTACCCTGCCTCACTTGCCTCTTCTCCTGTGTGTAGCATGGCTGACCCCTTCCTGACCAACTTTCTTACCTTCGGAAAAAATATTGAGATGTCCTAACATTTATCTTAACTAGAGTGTATCACATTGCTCTGCTTTCTAGGAATACAGGGCCTATTCTCTCTTTTAACCCTTTTTTTTGGTATGACCTCCTGTTTGATCTCCTTTATTCCAAGCTGAGAGTAAGCCCCGACTCCATTATTAGCCATGTTCTTTTATTTTACTTCATTTTATTATCCTATATAATAAAGAGGGAATATGCAAATTGGCCATCACTCTGCCACAAAGATGGTGGCGCCCACAGTGGAGGCAGGGTTTCTGTAACACAATATGGCTGCACCCACAGACTGTAACAAGCCTTAATGAGCAATCAGCAGGAACCTGAGGCTGTGCTTGACAGGGGACCTCAGGCCACGCCCCCCACCCAGCAGGGCTTGATAGGGGATCTCAGGCCACACCCCCCGCCCCAGCACCAGGCAGGGGGACCTCAGGCCGTGCTCCTGGCCCCGGTGCCAGGCTAGAGGACCTCAGGCCATCCCCCTGCCCGGTGGGGCTTGATGGGGGACCTCAAGGTGCACCTCCCGCCCCGGCGCCAGGCCAGGGGACCTCAGGTCGCACCCCCTATCCCAGCGCCAGGCCGGGGGACCTCAGGCCACGCCCCATACCCAGTGGGGCTTGACGGGGGACCTCAAGGTGCGTCCCCCCACCCCAGTGCTTGGCCAGGGACCTCAAGCTGCTCCCCTCGCCCCAGGCTGGGAGACCTCAGGCCATGTCCCCCTCCCAGTGGGGCTTGACAGGGGACCTGAGACTACACCCTCCTCCTGGTGGGGCTTGATGGGGTACCTCAGGCCATGCCCCCTGCCTGGCGGGGCTTGACAGGGGATCTCAGGCTGCATCCCCTACCCAGTGGGGCTTGATGGGGGACCTCAAGGCGTGCCCCCCGCCCTGGCGCCAGGCCCGGGGACCTGAGGCTGCACCTCCAGCCAGGTGGGGCTTGACTGGGGTGGGACCGGCCGGGTCTACATCTAGCTCAATGGGGGGAGGCCGGAAGGGTCTGGGTCTTGCATGATTTTGAGGCGCACGTGGGTGGGCGGGAACTTGACTCTGGGTCCCATCATGCGCCCCAGACTCTGACAGGAGGAAGATTTTCATATACATTTTACTAATTTTCTTTCATCTCTGACACTTCTATTATAGAGAAAGGGCAAATAGCAATATTAAAATATTTCCTCTAATTAATTCGCTTTTAATGTGCACAAATTTCGTGCACCAGGTCACTAGTATATATATATATAATTGCTTTCAGAGAGGAAGGGAGAGAGAAATAGAAACATCAATGATGAGAGCTAATCATTGATCTCCTACTTGGGATGGAGCCAGCAACCCACGCATGTGCCCTGACCTGGAATAGAACTGTGACCTCCTGGTTCATAGGTCAATGCTCAACCACTGAGCCACTCTGGTAGGGCCATGTTCTTTTTATTTACCACCCTTATTCAAGGAAGTTTGAAGATGTACAAACAAATAAAGCCTTGTGAAATCCAGAGCAAAGAGACTGGGAACTGTGATAACAGATTAGAGACTCCATTAGGTTATTAAGATCCTGGAGTATTCAGAGTTCATCCATACCAAGCTGTGCCATCATGTTTTTCCAGGTAATTAAAAAGCTGAAATAATATATTTTTAAACGTTTACCTTTATTATTGATCGTTTATATAATTCCCATTCAATGTAAGCTGTATTATTTTTTGAGAACTTTTTAAAACAAAATTTATTGGGGTGACATTGCTTAATAAGATCATAAAGCAGGGGTCCTCAAACTACGGCCCGCGGGCCACATGCAAATACAAATATTGTATTTGTTCCCGTTTTGTTTTTTTACTTCAAAATAAGATATGTGCAGTGTGCATAGGAATTTGTTCATAGTTTTTTTTTTAAACTATAGTCCGGCCCTCCAATAGTCTGAGGGACAGTGAACTGTCCCCCTGTTTAAAAAGTTTGAGGACCCCTGTCATAAAGGTTTCAAGTGTATATTTCTATGAAACATGAGGAAGGTTTCAAAGGATATACGTGAGAGAGTCAATGAAAGAATATCAGGGGATATACATTTAAATAAGAGAGTAAAAGCTTATGTGAAAGCCTTAAAATGAGAAAGAGCTTGACACATTTCAGAAAACAGAAGAATGTGTTTTGGGTTTTTTTTTTGTTTTGATTTTTCCTTGTTCCAGATTCCCAATGCTTTCTTCTGTACTCTGCCCTGTGTATAACCTCAGACTTAAGTTTCAATAATTAGGATTCTATTTGACTTAGTATGTTTGTCTAATAAACAAAAACTCCAGATTCTCTATCATTGGGTCTCTTATGTTTACCATGCTGTCTTCAAAGGGCTACAGTATTTCCCTGACCTTGAGCTTGCTATCTGCTTTTATTTTGTCAGCAGGATCCTGATATCTGCTGACAAACTTTCCTGTTGCCCACTTTTTTGTCCTCGCTTTGAGAATTCCATTTCTAGATTCCCTGCTTTACTATTTTTTATACCACACATTACAGAAGCTTGCATGGGAAGGGCAAATGTGAAAATGGTCACACGAATAGGTAGATATATAAATAAATGATAAATAGATAGATAGATAATGGCTAGATAGATAGATGATAGATAGATACATAGATAAATAGGTTGTAGTTAGTTATGGGATGTTAAATGGGAAAAAAGCAAGTTAGAGTGCACCATCCTATATAATAAAGAGCTAATATGCTAATTAGAATAAACAGCAGAACAACCGTCCAGAAGACCTTCTGGATGACCTTTGAGATGACCTTCTGGATGAAGCCTGGGCTGCGCGGGCCAGGCGAGGCAGGTGGGGCTGCGAGGGCAGAGCCCCTTGCACATATTTTGTGCATTGGTCCTCAGTCTATAATATAATCCCATTTTAAAAAATATAATTTTTATTGATTTAAGAGAGGAAGGGAGAGAGAGAGAGAGAGAGAGAGAGAGAGAGAGAGAGAGATGATGAGACAGAATCATTGATTGGCTATCTCCTGCACACCTCCTACTGGGGATCTACCCACCCCGCCCCCAACCCCGACATGTGTCCTGACTAAGAATCAAACAGTTTCCTCCTGGTTCATAGGACAATGCTCAATCACTGAGCCACACTGGTGGGTCTACAATCCCATTTGTATAATTTATTATTATTATCTTTATTATATATGCCATCCACATACAGAAATATGTACACCTATACACATCAAATTCTAGAGAATTTTCTTCCTATACAGTTCCAGGATTATAATTATCTTTATTTTATACACTCCTATATTGTTTTAATACTTAGTTTTAAGTGATCTAAACAAGACTCACTTAAGAAATATACGTTAGTTAAATTGGATGTTGATATATATATGTAACAAAAAGTTACATTTACTTTGGTCAGTTAATAAAGATCCATGTCTGGCAATTTTATTTATGGCTAAAGGTAGCAGAGTTGACAGGGCTTGAAGATGCCAATTTATGTGAATAAATCTCAAGAGCAATGAACTAGTTAAAATCTGAATATACTACATACAGTTTGCAACATACTACCAATGATACCATAATAATCTCTGGGTTATAAAATATATTTGTTATATAAATCCATGTCTACAAATGAACTATTTTTTTTTCTAAAACTACACTAAGTTAAGACTAATTCATATTGTGTTTCTTTATTAAATGTTGCTTTCACTGAATTTTCACCTCTGCAAACAGGGAGCAAGCAAGGGAGGTATATGGCTGTACATTTTGCTTGTCTTAAAACAATCAAAGTCAAAACATTTCAAAAAGTGAGAATCATACTGTTAAAGATTCTTCCTTACATGTAAACATCCAAGAACTATGTTTAATAAATTCTCACATATCTAACACGATACAGTTACTTGGTGAGACAGGCGTTATTGTCCTAGCTTTTATAGCTGTAGAAGCTGAGGCTCAAAGTTAAAGAACTTGTGTAGGGTCACACATTGGGTCAATGACTGAGCGTTTTTTAAAAAATCAGTAAAATAATTCTCTACAGAAGTTTAAATTATTCTCCTAGGGACAATATTTCAACTGATACTTATATTTCTTTTCATGAGTAGTTTCTTCAGAGGAGAATTTAGTTTATGAGACAGTTTTATTACAAAGTATTTGGCCCAATTGAATTTGATTTTCTGAATGACTAAGTAGCCATTTATCGTACGCAAAGATTTTAGAGAAAGTGAAAAGGTCAGGTAAGAGCTGAAATATGTAAATTTCATGTCACCATTCATTTTATGTCAACTATTTCTTCATTATGTATGAAGAATTTAGATTTTATTTCTTTCTCATAACATTCAAGTAATATGAGAGTTTCATTTCATACTGATGAAATGAATAGAAATTCAGACTTTCTTTACAGAAGATAGCCATCTTCAAGTATTTATGTAGCACTTTATATTTCTAAACTGCTTTACAATTTTATGTTACTCATACCTTTCAACAACCTTGTGAATATGTCAATAGTATTAACTTTAAAAGTAAATAGGAAAAGAAATCTTAGGCATGCCAAGTTAAATGACTTCCCAGATATATGTGATTTTATATTACAGTCTCATGAATTAGTAGATAAATATGATGCTGCTAACCTTCTTCTATATCCTCTGTTTATTATTAAATTTTTATATGAATTTAATAATTACATTTCTGGAAAAAATTGAAGGGTAAAAATTTTATATCAGATTATAGCATGAATTATCTATATCAGGTATTTCAATTTTTTAATAAAAAGTCTACATGTGTAATATAATAAAAATGTTTTATTGATACCTGAGGATTAGTCTTTGTCAGATACTATTTTATTTAATTTAGAAATGACGTCCATTTATGTGACTTGTTACATACATATCTTACTTGTATAAATTACTTAATAATTGAAATACATTACTGAAGCGTTAAAAATTTTCATCACATTAGGGCTATCTAGACATGGGTATTAATTAAGAAATATATTTGTTTTCTTTGGACCCATTTACTAATCCTTTCTTCCCATCAACCCCTATTAGTAGGCATCACTATGAGAATTGCAAAATATGACAACTTTGGGGAACAGAGTTGACAAACAAATCATAATGAAACTTTTGCTATGTAGTTGGCTAAGAAATAATGTATAAAAATACACAAATACACTCTTTTAGGCTAATATATACTATAAATTAGGAGAGAGATTAGACAAATAGATTTTTAAGGCAACTTGATCAAATAAGTCTCTTGATAACTTTTATTGAATCAGAAAAGAGATGTGTTGGGAAAGTGACTTCCAAATATATATATTTGCATGATTTGATATTTAAGGTAAGGAGGCTACTAGAGAGAGAGAGGTTGCTGAGTGTGAGAGTAGGCAAGAAAGAGAGATAGGAGAAGAGAGTGAGAAAAATGGCTAAGAATATAGTATTCATATGTCTCTCAATGACTAGGTGGTATATAGAAAAATGTTACAATGTACAGGTTGAAGAATGACCTTGAGAAACCAAGGGAAGTAGGCCCTCCTAGAAAGGAGACTTACAGAGAAAGTCATTCTCTTCGTTCCTACATAGAACTCAGGGACAGGGCTGCAGAGCCAAATCAGTGATGGTGGCAGCCTGGTCAACAGGGTGGCCCCTGGGCAGTGTTGGCAGAGGGCATCAGAGGCAGAGCTGGGCAAAATGCCTCCCTCAAATGGTTTAGAGGTGGCCAATTTCAAGTAAAGGGCTGAAAGAGAAGAACACATATGCCGGAAGCTGGTACATCCTTGCTGCTTGACACAGTCACTGCAGGGAAGAAGCATCTGCACAGCATATGTTTTAGGGGATCTGGCGTATATGGCATACTGTTCTTGATATGTTTGCTCCCCTTCTTGGCGCTGTGTGTTTTAACCAAGGTCACCTCTCCGAGAAAGGTTGTTTCCCCAGGTAGGGATTTTTCCCTGAAGTTAGGGAGGGAATAAAACCCCTTAACTAAGTGCCAGGTGGGTAGTTAATCACTTTAACTAAGAACAATCATGCTTAAGCTACATAATCTTTACTCCCTGGAATGGAGATAAGAAACGCCCTAACCTTTG
>NW_005370994.1:3078396-3099361 GCF_000412655.1 Myotis brandtii
GGCTGGAGTTCCTGGCTAGGCTGCTGATCAACTGAAGGCTGTCTCTGTGTCATTCCCTCATCGCCGACTCCGTCCACACCTTTGGGGACCCCTGGACCCGCTGGGGCTGGACCCCAGCACACATATAAATGTGACTCCTTCAACAAATATTTAGGACATTACTCTCTGCTAACTGAACCTACATGACACTTTGCTGGAGCATCCTAGACATTATTGCTAGGCCTTATGGACAAAAAAGGGGTTTGATGGAAAGTAACCAGGGTGATATGATCATAAATTTCATAAATTCCTACTGTACTGGTCATGACGGACATGTAACTTCTTTACTAAAAGGCTTATCTTTGCCTTAAGCAAGTCCTGTCCTCTGTTTCTGTGCAACTAGGTTAACACACCTTTGTAATGCCTCTTTCACACTCCTAATTTGTGAAAAATCCTTTCAGACACCTCTTTCTAAAGCTTGACAGCCCTCAAGAGAGCACATACATTTAAGTATCTTGTAATCCAATCCCTGCCTTGCTTTCTCCCACCTTCATGTACTCTTCATGTTCCCTCCTTAATCTAAAATGCATAAAAGAAACTGCAGACTGCTATTTTCCAAAACATTTTTTTTTTTCTGTCTGTGAGATCTTGCTTCCAGGCATATCCTCTGTTTGGCTCAAATCAACTCTTCTAAAAATTCTCTACAGGGTTGGATGTCTCTTACGTTGACAGTCTATTGAATATTCTGTCTGGGACAGCACTAAAAAAGCCAGCAAAATGAGTTTCTGATGTTCAGGTTAGCTCATTTATTCTCAAGAGTCTTGTGTAAATTGTCTGTGACCCCTTACTTTCAACTTAAATTGGTGACTCAGCTTTTCCCCAGAGACTGTCAGGATTAATCCCTCATGCCTTACTTTCCTAATTACTTCACTTAGCACCGAAGACCTAGGGTGAAGACCCCTCCTCTCAGTGTCATACCACTTTGTGCATCTTTCCTGACTCATTTTCTGCCCCCTGCTCCTCCTGGGTTTTCCTTTTGATGGCTGATGGTCATTACCAACAGCAAAGACCTTTATATCCTAAACCTTATCTCAGAAGCTTCCCTGCCCTCCCCACATGAAATCTGCTCAGCCCGATGAAGCCATCTGCAAACAAGGCTGTTGCTTTGTCTTCTTTCACAGTCTACATATGTTAGGTCTGGGACACATATTTCCCTTGCTCTCTATAGCTTCTTTCAAATAATTTCTTCCCTTCTTTTCCAAAGCCCAAGGCTTTTGACAGCCATTTCTTTTCTTTTCTTTTCTTTTTAAATATGCTTTTATTGATGTTTTTAGAGAGAGAGGAAGGGAGAGGGATAGAAGATAGAAACACACCCCCTACTGGGGATCAAGCCTGCACACCCCCTACTGGGGATCAAGCCTGCAACCTGGGCATATGCCCTGACCAGAATCAAACTAACAACCACTTGGTGCATGGAACAATGTTCAATCCACTGAGCCACACTGGCCAGGCATGACAGCTATTTCTTTTAACTTTCCCATCCCCTGCCTCCCCTGCTCCCCACTGGCCTTTCTACCACCGTTTTATTGGCAACTTCAGCATCTCATGGATGCTCCTTTCAGGACTGTGATGTCTCAGTTTTCTCTTTTCTCCATGGCACTTCAGCCACACTATCACTGATACCTTTATTAACTATCCTCTCTTCTTGCTGCCTCCTACTCTTTTCTAGCTCACATACTTTAATAAACCCTTCGTTACACTCCCCCCCTTATAGAGAGCTCTAGCATATTGCCATCACTTTCTTATGCTCAGTAACCAAGTTTATGTCTTCACATCCCTCTGTATAAGCTTAGAATCTATGGTTTATTTAATTCTCTCTACAAAACCATTTACTTTCATTGCTTCTCCCATTGTTTAATGTGAATTGTAAAAACCCAGCTAACAATAAACATCACTTTCTATTGTCCTTGTGCCTGAGTTTACAATGATGAATGTTTCTAGAGAGGAACACACACATTTGCTTGAAATGTGCCTGTGTAATTGGGCTTGCTTTCTTGTTCTACCATTGCCAATATAGGAGCATATCCTGGGTAGAAATACACGCACATTGTTTTCCACCCTGTTTTTTTCTGACTGATACTTACATAGCTCATTAATAGATCAGGATTTTCCAATATAGAGGAGATCTCTATCCCTCTAGTTCTCTGTGTTGTTCTGTGCTCATCAATGTCCAGACAGCAAGTACACCCCAAAACAGTGGGTCAGAATACTCAGGTGACCAGTACTCAAGGTTCCAGAGCCTAAAGCTTTTAGGATTAAAATCTGGATGCAGTTCTTGAGTCCCTTCACTTTCACTCCATATGTAAAGAGTCATGAATTCCTGCTTATTTGTCTTTTGCACTACTTCAAATTACCATAAAAATTTAAAAGATTTGTTAGGAGCTCTAGCTGGTTTGAAACAATGGATAGAGCATCGGTCTGCAGACTGAAGGGTCCCAGGTTTGATTTTGATCAAGGGCACATGCCCAGGTTGCGGGCTAGATCCCCAGTAGGGAGTATGAAGGAGGCAGCTGATCAATGATCTCTCTCCCTCTCCCTTCCTCTCTGAAATCAATAAAAAAATATTTAAAAAAAATACAATATTTGTTAAGAGTTTCCCTTGTATCCTGTGACTTGGTCTTTTTTAAACCATATGCTCAGGTTTTGTTTTCTCAAAGCAACCTGAATGCATGTCCGGTACACTAGATTGTAGCTCTTCTAATTTTTCTTCCCATTCCTCAACCATTTAAACATTTTTGGCATCTCCTTTTATTACTAAAGCTCAGCTCTTTCAAAAAAAATCCATATTACTCTAATTATTTCTGTATCTCAAGCAATAAATTAATAAACAGTCTATGCCTGCTATGTGTAGTGAGTGGTTTATGCTAGTTGTTTGGGGAGTACCGAGATATATGAGTCAAAATCCTTGACCTCATACATTTACACTTAAGTTACATAGACAGTCACAGTTAAAAACTATAGAACAAGGTAGTATAAGTTAGGTGCCTCATGAATGGAATTGCTAAGTGGCACTATTTTTATGAGATGTGGTGGTCTTTATGGATTATGTTCCATTCAATTTTCAAGATTATTTCTCTAGTAATAATGTTGATGTTTAGTATGTACTAGAGAACAAGAAATAAATTGAAATTTAGAATGCTGCAATCTTAAGAAATTTTGACAAAAAGGAAGTCAGAAAATGCTGAAATATAAAGGCACACTTGTTTATGTAGCTCTAATCTGTTAAATACAAATTGACTAAATACATAAAGGAATCTGTCTTTCAGCCACATATGAGTAACTGGTATTGTAGGAACTTGAAAATCTTAATATGTTATCTCTATTAAGTAAAATGGAGATAACAAAATTATCTGCATAGACTGGGTTTTAAAATTAATGTAATATTTGTGAAAGTAATTTAATAAAAATATTAGTCCATTAGTGATATAAAAATTACTAAGATATATATATATATATAATTTCTGAGAGAGAGGGAGAGAGAAACATCAATGATGAGAGAGAACCATTGATCATCTGCCTCCTGCATGCCCTCTACTGGTGATTGAGCCCTCAACCCTGGCATGTGCCCTGACGGGAAATCAAACCATAATCTCCTGGTTCATAGATGGACACTTAACCACCGAGCCACACCAGGCCGGCACTAGTTAAATGTTTTGATCATGGATTTTATTAAGCCGATTTTTAAAACCAAAGTAATCACTCTTTTAGTGAGCCTCGTAATGAAAGAGTGGCTCTTTCACTTAGGAATACTATACTCTCTGCTGAGGGCAGACTTTTATATTATATCCTATCACTCATTTTTTTTATTGTTGTTTTACAGTCATTTAACTTACAACATTTGTGTGTCTAACTAAGAAGTCCAATGAGCTGGAACAGATTTTAAGATTTTGCTGCCCTTTTATCTGAGAAGTCAGTGTTTGACACCATCTCCTTAAAGGAAATAATCAACAGATTTGCAAAACAACAGAAGGCATTAAGTTTTACTGCTGGTCCCTGAATTACAATATTAAATTGTGTGTTAAAAGGTATTAGGCACACAGTCTTCTGGAATAACTATCATTGTTACATCATATTGCTTTCCATTTGAATTAGCATATAAATGAACAAAGATGGCCAACCCCATAGCTGAAGAGACATGTGCCTTCTTGGGCACTTAGTTGCCTTGGAAGCAGATTATGTACAATGCAAACTGGTGTGCTTAGATGCTGATATTTGCTTGTTTGGGAATTTAGAATTTTAGCGTTAGTCTTACAATAATATCAGGGAGGTACAGAGCAATTATATATTTTTCCCAATAGGTTTTTGAAATGTTCAAAAGATGCCAGAGAACTAAGCAAGTAGAAAGTGTGGGCATTCTTGGTTCAGTGGAGAAATACACAAGGGTATAAAACAACATAGTACATTAAATAGCTGTAATTAGCTAGGCTAACCACCAGTTGTTGGCACATGAAGAGAAAGGCACGAAAAATATGGAGCAGGAGTTGTTGTGGGACGGTCTATGGACAATGAGAACCATTGTAGGTATGCAATCCTGGCAGCCGTGTGATCTGTTCTGCATTATCAGGAAGATAAGACCGGCCAGCAGCTGTGTGGTATGGAGGGTTAAGGTGATTTGGGAAGTCAGAGCAATGGGCTCAGTGAGAAATGATGCAAATCCCAACCAACATAGCAATAGTGGAGATACAGAGGGAAGATCCTTACACACATCACGATTAGAATCTATAGGACTTGCCAATGGATAAAGTGTGAGGGTAGAATGAGTAAGAGAACAAATTCAAGACAAGCACCTATTTTCCTAGCTTAGAAATATGATGAACCTGTGGTAGTAACTGAGTTAGGGAGTAAAGAGAAGCAGACTAACCCAAGAAATGTGCTTTCTCATCTTAGGGGACATCCAGATGGCAACATAAGTGACTAGTTCTTCACAGATGCCCTGCATTTCAGGCCTAAATTCATTGACTTGGGTACAATTAGCATACAGTAATTGAATTTATAAGTGTGGTTTCCATTGTCTAAGATTATACACAGTGAGATTAAAATAAACTGTGAACAGTATCCTTAGATTCACCAACATGTAAGAAAGGGCTGAAACAAGCAAGTCCATAGATGTGACTTAGAAGAAATCATTAGAGAAATAGGAGAATGATGAAGGGAGACTGCTAACTCAAAAGTTGAGGGAGAGGTTTCAGAGTAAGAAAGAGATATTAGTGCCAAAGGTCACCAAATACATATACATGAAGATAGATTAATTAAGAAAACATTGATGAGCTTTGTCAGAAATGTTTTGATGAATATCTGATATGCAGGATGGTCTTAAGCGCAGATTAATTAATTAAGAAAACATTGATGAACTTTGTCAGAAATGTTTTTGATGAATATCTGATATGCAGGATGGTCTTAAGCGACCCCTGTGAAAGGGTCGTTCAACCGCCAAAGAGGTTGCGACCCACAGGTTGAGAACCACTGATCTATAGAATGCATTGATTACTTATAAAAAATGTCTGATATCTGCAAAGTACCTTATTTATGTAAACTATATATCGTATATATGCAAAGTGCCTGAAAGTTAATGATAAATAAATGCTAGTTACTATAATTACAGTTATTTTTACTAATGTAATTCTAACCTGACTGTTTCAATATTTCTTTGCTATCTAGTAATTCCTCTATTTTTCTGCAGGCCATCTTTCTTTTAACAATTAATCAGTCACAAAAAGCCCAGGTATTTAAAGGATTTGAGAAATATAGTCCTGTGCTACTTGATACCCAAAGACCAAATTGTCAAGAAAATTAGAGACTTCAAAGTGTAGGCAACAACATCAATGTGCAATCTTCCTTCAGACTCAGTTGTTTTGAGCTGCCTGTATCTCCTCAGTGCTGAGAGGGACCAATTTATTTTACCAGTTATTTCCTTCTAACCCCATTGTTTCTTTTCCCTTTTTCAGTTCTGTTCAACTTCCCCTTTTTATTCAGCATGCTACTCAAATAGTTGATCTTAAAACTTTACCAAAGCCACATCTAATGAAATCCATGGAGAATTTCTTCCTCATGGCTTAAAAAAAGAAATTCCAAATGAAGGTTTTTACTTTTGTAAATAATAAATACATATTTTAATTGCATGTTACAATCTCAGTTCTTCTTCTTATGTTATTCTGGATTACAGGGTAGCAGGGCATCTTCTTTTGCCTCTGGAATTCTCCCCATTGAGTTCAGGCGCAAGGAAAATACACACATCACATCAGTGTAGGGACTCCCTTTGTGCACCTTGCAGGAGGCCAGAGCAGAGACGCAGTCCTGCAGATTTCTTCCTCAGTCTCCTTCTCCTATTCCCAAGGCCTTTGTGAGCCAAGGTGCAACCTGTCTCTGCTCAAACGTAGGCACTGGAGGATATTTCTTTCTTTTGTTTTCTTTGCCTTGGCTTTGCCCACATGCATTTATTCAAGCTCACTTATTCCTTTTCTTCCAAGAGAGAATTTTCAGTAATTTGCATTTTCAAGACCCAATTTCTTATGCCGTGTTTACTAAGTGTTCTCTCTAGTGACGTGGTATTTGGAGAGCCCCTATAGAAAGAATCAAACTGTTTCTACTGCTTTTGTTTTCCATTTACTTAATCTTATGTTTAAGCAATCAGCCAAATTCTCTTAGGCAACTGTGTTACAGAGTTCCAGTGAGTGAGATGATGATAGAATTCCAAGTACAGTGATTTTTAAAATCTATTATTTAATGTGAACTTTTTATAGGAAAGACAGCTATAATATAGAAAATTATTACCTAGGAAGAAAATGACACAGTTTAATGATTTCAAAGGCATCAAAAGAAAGCATAAATCTCTAAATATAATGTTTAAGTATTATATTATCAGCAAAATTTTTTCAGATATCTATGTAATTAATAAAAATCTTAATGCTAAAAAGAAAGATACTTTTATTCTTCCAATGGCTGAATATTAATACTAATAATATACATCTTCATGATATTTTCCTACCTAATCATATTAATCTTTAAACCCTGTATACAGTGTTACTTGCTTTGTGAATTTTTTTTGATAAATTAACATTGTCCTTGGGCCCCTTCCCATGGCTCAGACATTTCAATTTCAGGAATTAATGAAATAATAACAAGAAATATATTGTGAAGTAAAGGAATGAACATTTAACTGAGTCGGAGCACTTTAACTACTTTATCATCTCCAAAAATTAAGACACTGACCACTGATAAATGAAAAATAGAGGTAAAGTTACTTTATTATAGAAATATTGAGAATTAAATTGGGAGAAAGTTTCTTTTTACTCACTTTCAATTTTAGGCAGTGCTTTACTTTCATTTTGATTTATTTTTAATTATATAAAACCTTAAACTATTCTAAAATCAAGGTAAATTCATAGAAGTCTCACCTGTTTCCTCACTCCTCATATTGCTATACATTTATGATTTTTTTGCTTATCCTACCATCATTTTTTAAAAATATATAATCAAAGAAAAATATATACACACACAACAAATACATATACATATAAACACAAACATATTTCTCTTTCAAACAGAAAAGATGCTTTATATGAAGTATGCTATGACAATATTCTACATTTTGTTTTTCTTTTAACTTAAAAAAGTATACTAGCAATTATTCTATGGCAGTATATAAAGACCTTCCTCAATCCTTTTTATATATTCAAAATTTTCATTTACAGATAAGCCATATTTTATTTTTCCCATCCATATTGATAAAATGTGAATAGTTTTATTCATTGGTTATTATAAGTAAAGCCACAATTCATATTCTGTGCATGTGTCATTATGTATTTTTGCCAGTGTATCTGACATAGATTGCTAGAGCTAGATATGGAATGAGTTAAAGGTACATGCTTAAAACATTTTGATAAATGTTGCCAAACTCATCTCCATGAGGGTTTAACATTTGCATTCCAATTAGTGATAGTCACCTAGAGTCACCAATGAATGTCTGGTATTTTTCATAATTATCAGCTTTATTTTGTGGTAATCCAGGGTGTCTTAATCTTACCTTCTTCCAGCAAGGATTTTGATTTTTCCCTGAACTGCTATTGGCTACTTTCCATCTTCTAAGTTCAAGTATAAAGGAGTCTAGGATTAGACCCCAACTTCTTCCCAAGATCACAAAGCATAGAATTTCATTTTAGTTTGAATGTAGACATGTGTCTAATAAACAAATACATTTTTCAAGTTGTTTTAACCTTTGGTACTTCTTGCTTCATTCACGGCTTTATATTCTTTTTATTTCGGTGGGGGTGGGGGGTGGCTCATTACTTTCTAGCAAGTCTAGAAGAATGTTGAAAGGTATATTTGCTGTAATTTATCCAGAATCTAGATGTACTTTGCAGAATAACATTTGTGTTGAAGGGTAACTGCTCTTCCATATTACCCAAAGTAGGAATTAAATGTTTATAATATTTTGATTGCTTCTTTATTGGAAGTTTTAAGCTTTCTCTTTGTCAATGTTTTGCTCCCCCCCATTTATTGATTAATCTTGACAGAGATTTGTGTATGTGTATGTTTTATATTGCCCACTTAAACATTTCTAGATATATTTATTAAGTCTTTATAGTTCACCCTATTCCTGATTTATTCGTTAATTCAATCCTTTATAATCTAGTCATATTTATAATATTTATAAACTCTTTTAATTCAATACTTATTTCTTTCATGTTTGATAAGTAGATTTTTTAGAACTGATTATTTATTCTATTTTTAGGTTTGGCTGTCTGCCATACATAGTTATATGTAATACTTTCATTGACTTAAATTACCTAAATAAGTTATTATTTATAAAAAAGTTTTAAGGTGAATTTTTTATACGGATGTGTGGGTTGCAATGTTTCATATCTTTATGTTATTAATTTTCCTTATTTTCCCATTTTGGCCAAAATATGTGACTTTCAGGGCTGATTATTCAAATGTATTGAGTTTTTGGTTATGTGAAAGTAATATAACAAAAAATGTGGTAGTGTTCTAGGGGTAATAAAAAAGAATTGTTCTTTGTACTTGTTTATATAGCTCAGAATTTACTGAGGATAGATTAGACCAAACTTTCTCAGTGTATTGGTGACCTTCATCCCTTGCTTTTTGTGGCCTTTTGTCCTAGACCTGTATGTATAACTGGTTGATTAGTTACTGTCAGAGTCATTTCCCGGCCCAGGATCCAGGCACTAGTGAGGCTTAGAACACTGACTGCATCATCGCAGGAGTGATTTTTTCTACTTAATCCCTTTTTGTGGTGCTGCTCTAAGGAAAGTGGCCTTTGTCTTTCTTTCACCTGTCTTTAGGATCAGCATCCAAGCACAGCCTTCCAAAAAGAAAATGCTAGTCATGGAGCACGGTAGCCAGATTGTGCTCTGTTGATATTCGGTGGCTAAAGCAGCATCTGCTCAGGGTGGTGAGTTGGGAGTAGTTGCCTGCTGTTTGTTTCAATATGGTCCAATCTGTATGATATATGGAAGAAATCCCCAAGGTCTGCCTTTTATAGATAATATTCTCCCTTCTAGAAGTTTTCCTCTACACTCATAGTTCTTTGATCATTTAGGTCAGGATTTCAAAATCATTAGTTGTCATTGCTGTTTTGTTGTTTTTAACATTGAAAATGAGCTTTTATTTGTAAGATTAGTTGATATTTTAAAATATGCCCCTTACATATCACAAATAATAACTTATCTATCAGCCTAGCAGTATGATTTGTTTAACTTTAAAAAGATCAGAGTGGTAAGAGTAAGTGTTGAGGACTGGGAGGTATGGACAATAGAAATAATGAGACCTGCCTTATGATGATTTAGAATGAGAAGAGAAAGATATTTATCCCTACTTTGTCTTTAATTACCCATACCTGCAGAGATACATTGGAAATCTTCAAATTAATCACTGTCAAATACCTACTACCCCATAGCTACTGTAGGTTTTTGTGTGCTTTTTCTTTGTCGGGATGTTTCGTTTTTTGCTAGTTGAGCTTTTTAATAGATTCTCTAAACCAATTAGCACTTTTAAATCAATGTCTTCTACTATATTCCTGTTTCATAATCTCAGAAACAATTGCTAATGAGAAAGCAGGGCTGTAGTGCAGTGATTTTTCTGTTTTAGAAATCAGAGGACACAAAGGGACATGTCAAAGGTCATAAAGTATTTATGACATAGAGAGTTATGAAGATACACAAATGTTTTATGATTATTTTAATCACCAATTATGTACAAAATTTGTATGCCATATCACACTGGTATGCCACAAGAATTGTTAAAAGATGCAATCCCTGACTACTTAGTCAGGGGCACTGACCTCTTTTCCCTTAAGTTATCAAATGAAAAATGACAACAACCAACATAATAATAGCTGTCTGATGTGAATGAATCAAAAAGATACCTATATTTTTGTCAAATTGGCAAAAATATAATATTTTTTGGTGTGCTGCAGAATTTTAGTGGTTAGATTATGTGTGCTATGATATGAAAAAGGTTGAAAATTGCTGAGGTAGATAATAGATAGTCAAATAGATGATGCAAGATAGATAGATAGATAGATAGATAGATAGATAGATAGATAGACGATAGATGGATAGATAGATGATAGATGGATAGGTAAACCGACTTAACCAGGACTAAGATCAATGTCTAAAATATAGGCTATAATAAATGTCTTCAACTCTTTAATACACTGATTGAATTCAAAGCACTAAACTGAGGTAACATGTTTCCTTGTATAATTTTCTGTCATATATATGTATTCTAGTATTTTGACTAAAGAACATTGGCAAAGGCTCTACCTAAAATGTTCTTTTGCTTAAAATCATTCACATAATGTTATAGTCAGTTCTGATATCCTTTTTGTTTCCCCTAAGGGGAAAAAAAACCCTTTTTTATAACTTAATAACCATTTAAGCAGAAGGTGAATGATTATAGGAACTTAAGCTAAAGGAGCCAGTCAAATTTCAGAATCTCCCCTAGCTTTCACATGCCGAAAGTGAAACCCAATGCATCATAACTAGGGAAAAGAGAATGCTTTTACTAAATGACATGGACTGGAGTGAATCACAGTTCCATTGTTTCCTTGCTGTAAGCCCATGGAAATGCAGTAAATCTCCCATTCACTGTCCTCATATGGACATTACAGGGATAACAAGATCTCTTTCCAATATCTGTTAGAATAGTATTACTGAGATTGGCAGGTAAGTACCAATTTTCAGAAATGTTCTTTATTCTTAACAGCATGGTCTCTCTATTTAATCAATCTCATCCTGAGAATTGACTTTATGTAAAGCCCTAGTGTTAGAAAGGCATAGGTAAGTACTCAAAATCATCAATTTTATGTGTATTTCAGAGATTCAAACATGAAATATTTGATAGGCATTCTATTGGAGAACAATGATCTTTATATCATAGAAGTCAAAGGAGACAATTCATATAGTTAGGATATACTTGACATAAGAATATGAGGACACTGTTGCAAAATACACCTGCCAGAAAATATGTAGTTATTAAAGATATCGATAAGCTTGGGAGAATATTGGATTCTGGGCCATAGCTGGTAAAAGTTAAAAGGCTTTTTGTGCCAAGCCAGCTCAGCCAAGGGTTTGAAAGCCTGAGTGAGGGCGGCAAAAGGATGAAGAAATGACAGACAAAGAGAATAAGCTGGGTCTAGGTGGATCTTCCTGTACCTGGCTGAGGCCACAGAGAGAGATCCAGAGGCAAGCTGAGCCTTTATTTTATAGTCAGAGGTAAACAAGGTAGTGGTCACCATAGTTACACTGTTCTTGTGAGTTTCACTTGTTTTGGCAGCACTTGCTGTATCTCTCTCAGCCCATTAGCTTCCCAGATAAGATCTAGGGAGCATCATAAGGTCAAGCCTAATTATGCTAAAAGGTCTGTGCCCTCTAAGCTGGGACTTGTTTGTGGCTTTTCCAACAGGTCAGTCTGAGGCTTAACCCTATAGCCGCGCCCTAGAGCTTTTGACAAAACAAAGAGGCCATGTGGGTAACATGAGTACAGGGCAATGCCTGCAGCATCCCTTCCTAAGGATGCCTGCAATCTCAATATGGTGATAACAGAATTGATTATATTTACAATTGATTTTTTTAAAAGTATGTATATTTTTCATTCTGAAATGTTTTATTTGTTTTTAAAATTTAATTTATTGGGTGACATTGGTTCACAAAAGCATACCCGTTTTAAGTGTACAATTCAATAAAACATCATCTGCATAGTATATCGTGTGCCCATTGCCCCCCACTTACTCCCCAATCCCCCTTTCCCTCTGGCTAATGTCACACTGTTGTCTGTATTATTTTGTTCATTAGATTCCACATATAAGTGAGAACATATGGCATTTGTATTTCTCTGGCTTATTTAACTTAGCATAATAATCTTCAGGTTCATTCAGGCTGTTGCAAAAGCTAAGATTTCCTTTTTTTTTTTTTTTTTTTTTTTTTTTACAGCAGAGTAGTACTCCATTGTTTTGATTGCTTTAAACCCTGCTTCATTATTGTAACAAACTGTCTGTATCTATCACATTTTATTTGGCTGTTGGAAGAATATATGAAACAATATTTTTTCCTTTCTTTGAAATATATAATTATTGATTTCAGAGAAAGGAAGGGAGAGGGAGAGATAGAAACAATAATGAGAGAGAATCATTGATTGGCTGCCTCCTGCGTGCCCCCTACTGTGGATAGAGCCCACAACCCCTGGCATGTGCCCTGACTGGGTATCAAACTATGACCTCCTGGTTCATCTGGTTCATAGGTCAACACTCAACCACTGAGCTACACCAGCCAGGCTGAAATAATATTTTTTCAATGTTTCCCAAAAATACTTATCAATTAATTAAATAGATTTTAAGAATATCACACTAATAAATGCAAATACTAAGAAATGAAATTACTTTTGCTGCTAGTGTGTTCATCTCTTTAAATTCTATCTTATTTCTTTTTTCCTTTAATCTCTCTAATCACTCACACTTTAGCTAAGGTTCTAAAAGTTAAAATTGCCCTCAAGGACAATTCATTTTAAGGTCATGCCCAACCAGCTCCAGTCACTTAGGAGATGTCAATTATGTTCTTTACAATTTTCTTTTAAAGATTTGACTAGCACCACAAATATGCAAATTATGTGTTTAGTTGTAGAATTAAAACAATACTAGTGAGAATGTTTGCTTTTTGAGCAATTATGAATTTTTTTCAACTAGTATCTCTATATTTTATGACCAGCAACTTTTTCAATGTGTACATTTCTGTTAAAACTCCTATTTACTTAATTTGGTCCTATTTTAGTTCATTTCTTCATTTTATTGATATTTAGATGTTTAAAATATTTTAGAATGTATTACCACTATCTGACAAATAGTTTCAGTAGGTTTGTTCTAGAATCTCTGTACTTAAGACAAATAAATACTACACTAAGGGCCAATCAGTGTGTTGAAGAATTTGTCCTATCATTTTTAATATCATAAAAGAGCTTAGACAAACAAAATTGAAAATATATTCTTGGGAAAAATTAAATGTGGAAACACAGTTAACATTAACATTATATATACCACAGAAAATAAATGTATCTAGGAAAAGTTATGCTGAGATAGATATCTATTTACCATAGCAACTAACTCATAGGAGCCTACCTAGTTAGAATTACAGACTATATCTCAAATAGCATTTATCTCTTTGTGGAAATTTACTCATTTCTCAGATATAATACTTTGAAGAAAGCAGTAAACTTATGATAGTGAACATTGCATAAAACACAATGGAACACAAATAGTAAAATACTCATGATTTCAGATAAAGCAAATTCTAAATGAAAAACAACATTGTTACTAGTCATTCGGGCTGTGCCTACACTACACTCAAATAAATCAACCAATGTATTATAAAATAATAAAACAATTTGATTTCCATTTGTCTATGTTGTTACTTTATTAACTGAATTGACTGTTTTTGGTCTGAATCAATTTATTTTTTTTTTTTTGCTGTTGGGTAGAAACATTCTTAATGTTGGGTATGGGCATTAAATGGCAAAACAAACAACAAAACTGAGAAGAAAAATTACTGCAGCACAGATTTTAAGAAACATATTTTCCTGTTCACTGATCTCCTTTTATCTTCTGCCCATATGTTTCTGTGTTGCAGTTTTATCTCTTCCACACTTATGGAATACTTTGGCAGGGGAAATGAATTCTGATGAGGCAGTCTTGGTGATATTCCAGAAAGTTTTTAAGAAGTTCAGATACCAAACACGGAACCTGTATTGCTATGTGTTGCAGGGATTTAACCTCCACTTGTCAACAGACTGGCGTGTTTGTTTGATAGATAAGTGTGATTTTATGATGCATGTTTGTAATGCTTAGTGATTCGATTGTCTTATTACTTTCTGACAGACTTGACCAAACCATAAGCTCATTTTTCAAAATTCACTGTATTTGGCTAAGTGAAGGATTTTTCATGTATGAGGAAGATAAGAAAGCTACATATCATAGTAATATGAGCAAAGAGTACATTTCAAGTACCTATAGGGCCATGTGAACAGCAGCCATGCAAGTCCAGTCATGTAATACCAGCAGCAGTGATAATACCATTAGCACATTCACCCCTGGATGGCCACAAGAGAAAATCCTGTTCTTTTATTCTCCCAGCAAAATGCCTTATGCAAATGACTTGCATTTATTACTATGCCAGATAGCTGAAACTTTTCATACAGAATACAGAATTTGTTATCTCCCATGTCAGAAAGCATATATGATTCTGTGTATATAAAATTCTAAAATATGAAACTAATCTATGATGACAAAAACCAAATCATTGGATGCCAGAAAGGCAGGAAATAGGAGATAGTGAAAAGGAGAGATTGCAAAGGGAAAGAAGAAATATTTGGCATGATTATAGTGATTGCTTTGTGATTGTCTACATAAGTCAAAACATCATATTGTGTACTTTAAATATGTGAAGTTTATTATTGACTATTATACATCAAGACAATTCATTTTCTATTTCTATTTATTTTTTAAATATTTAAAATATAGTTGACATACAATATTACATTAGTTTTAGTGTTATGGGGCAACCCGTAAGAGACGACCACGAGAGCCAAAGGGTAGAATTTAGGAGCCTTTATTAGCTGGCCAGTGACTGCAGTTACAGCACCCTGCCGTAGCAAGGACCGAACCGCAGCCTCAACCAGATGTAGAAGTAAGCTTTTATTCACAAAAACCACAAAAACGGTTGGCTAAACACACACAAAGTTCATCGCTCCATTTCTCAACATAGGTCACAGACTCATACCCCAGAAAGGTCACAGGTTACAGACTCATACCCCCAAAAGGTCACAGTCTCATACCTTAGAAAGGTTAGGCTCTTCACCCCTGGCTAAACCATGACCTGCTTGTAAAAAATGTTAAGAGGGAGCTGTGGTCTTTGCAACAGAGCCAGTCCTGGTTCCCAGGTACAGAGGAATTTGCTTTCTAAAACCGTAAGATCACAATCAATGGGATGTTCACATTACAATCAATAAGGCATTCAATCGAATGGGATGATTTATATAATTCAGAAAATCAAAATAACTTTTCTATTGTTAAGCCAAACAGCAGGGTTAGAGTTAAACTATAGTTTCTACCTGGGATGATTGCTACCATACTTCATTAGGTGTATAACATTGTGATTATAACTTTATATAACATATGAAGTGATCACCCTGAGAAATATAGTACACATCTGATACCATAGTTATTGCATTATTTCTCTGTCTGACTTATTTAACTCAGTACAATACCTTCTACATCCATCTACATTGTTGCAGATGGCGAGATTTCACTCTTTTTCATAGTTTAGTAATATTCCATTATATACTCTCTTCTTTATCTATTTGTTTATTGCTGGACATGTAGGCTGCTTCCATATCTTGGCTATTGTAAATAATGTTGCAATAACGCTACAATTGACATGGGGATGTATGTATATTTTTGAGTTAGTGTTTTGGATTTCTTTGGATAAATACTCAGAAGTAGAATTGCTGGGTCCTTCTGTGTCTCTTTTAAAAGCTCTGTTTTAAAGTTTATTTTGCTCGATATAAGTATTGATACCCCAGGGATTTTTGTTTGTTTGTTTCCACTTTTAAGAAATATATTTTATATAACATTGTGATTATAACTTTATATAACATACGAAGTGATCACCCTGAGAAATCTAGTACACATCTGATACCATCAATAGTTATTGCATTATTTCTCTGTCTGACTTCTTTAACTCAGTACAATACCTTCTACATTCATCTACATTGTTGCAGATGGCAAGATTTCACTCTTTTTCATAGTTTAGTAATATTCCATTATATACTCTCTTCTTTATCTATTTGTTTATTGCTGGACACGTAGGCTGCTTCCATATCTTGGCTATTGTAAATAATGTTGCAATAACGCTACAATTGACATGGGGATGTATGTATATTTTTGAGTTAGTGTTTTGGATTTCTTTGGATAAATACTCAGAAGTAGAATTGCTGGGTCCTTCTGTGTCTCTTTTAAAAGCTCTGTTTTAAAGTTTATTTTGCTCGATATAAGTATTGATACCCCAGGGATTTTTGTTTGTTTGTTTCCACTTTTAAGAAATATATTTTTTCCATCCCTTTACTTTTAGTCTGTGTGTGTTTTAATGTTTTAAATTTATTTATTTTATTTTATTGATTCCAGAGAAGGATGAAGAGAGAGAGGGAGAGAGGGAGAGAGAGAGAGAGAGAGAGAGAGAGAAAATCAAACCCACAACTTAGGTATGTGCCCTGACCAGGAATCAGAACTGTGATCTTCCAGTGCACACAGCACTCCAACTGGCCAGGGCTGTGTATGTTTTTGATTTGAACTGGGTCTCTTGTAGGCAGCATATGTGTCAGTGTTGTTTTCTTATCCATTGAACCATCATACATTATCTGATCGAAGCATTTAATCCATTTACATTTAAAGTAATTAGTGGTAGGTATGTAGTTATTGCTATTTTATTATTCATATTTTTATTTTTAAAGAAATTTCTTTAATAACATTCCTTGTAATACAAGTTTGTTTTTAGCTTTAGCTTTTTCTTGTCTGAGAGAAAATTCTTAAAATTATTTTAAAGTGGTGATTTTTTTTTCATTTTCTGATCAATGATGGCAACAGCCACAAATGGATTTTTTTCTGTTTTCACTTGTGTTTTATTTGTATGTCAGGTGTATTCTTTTTGTATTGGCCTAATGTGGTCAAAGACTATTTAAAAATAATTTTTAACATGGAAAATAAGACAGGAGGAGTATTATAAAAGCATACTCTGCTTTTTCAGTTTTTTTTTTTAATGCTTGAGTTTACTGCTATCCATCTTGAAATTTCCTAATAAAGGGCAAGCCCATAAAAAGAGTCACCCATGATTTATGGGTGTAACACAGACCAAGCCTAAGACCTCTGCTGAAAATTGAGCTTGTCCATGTGTGGTGACCCAATAAATGGTTGTCAAACAGGAGGAGTAAAGATGAGAGAATTATTGGCTAATTCCCTTACAAAATATTTTAAAGTTCTGACATTTTATTTATAATTGTTTCCTTATGATAGTTTAACAAGGCCAATAGAAAAACTCTAGCCTTAGAAAATTAAATGCTATCAACCATGGCTACTTTAGGCACTATACAATGTTATCTGTCACTCAATTTATTAAATATGCTTATTGGTTAAGATTATACAATATAGAAACAGAGAAACAGGGGTTGTCCTTATTGACTATATTTATCTGTCAGATATTACTAAAAATCATGATAGCTTTATGGGTGTCAAATTTGAACAGAACACAATTGATATATTTGAACATCAGAAGTTATGTTCATGACCCCAAAATAATCACATAAGTCCTAAGATCAAATTTCTCAGATGTTGTTACCAAACATTCACATACTAATACTTACCCACATATTGAATTTTTAGTTCCTTATCACAAATAAATCACATTATACTAATAGACTTGACCATATTGCCTTATTTATATAGAATAGATAGTGATGCACCTACTGGTGCCAATGAGCTTGTGGTGGAAAATGTCCAAGTAGTGATTTTTAAATTTCAATCAGTAAGTAAGAAGAAAATACAGACTAATAAATAGATTATTAGAGAAATATAAATAAATGGATAACTTCAAAATCTATAAAGACAAGAGAAGCACAGGGATGCTATGTAAGCATACTGGAAGAGCATGCAATCTACATTTAGGGAATCACTAAAAAGCTTGGGACTCCTAAGATAAGAGAGAGATAAACAGCATTTAGTGAGAGGAAAAATAATAACACACAAGAGGAAACAGCATGTTCATTCAGAGAAGAAAGACTGTCATACTCAACATTTAAATTAAAAAACAAATTCAGTCTTACTGGCATATACTGAGAATTGGCCAAAGATGAAGTTGGCAAATTAAGTAAGAATCAGGTCATAAAGGACATTTTAAGCTATTTGATCATTTTCAAATTTATGTAAAAATATTGGGAGTCTTTGAAATATTTTCAGAAGCAGTGAAATTTAACAGATAACTTAAATTACTTAATTCCTTAATTGTCTACCTCTCTAGTTTATGGAAAAGGCATTATTTAAATATGAGTATCATGAAGTTCCAAACTGTTATGAGAAAAACTAAGGGGCACATAATGAGACAGGTTTAATACCACCTGTCTTTACTGTGCTTTTCGTAATATTCTTGAAAAGGTCTAAGCTATACTTTTCAAAATAAATATATATTTTGTCTATGCATATTTATGTTTGCATGTGTTAATATGTATATTCATATAATAAATCACAAGCCCTGGTACAATAGCAAAATATCAAAGAGAAGGAAAACCTAAAGTCAACATGCCTACCTTGAATTTCCTTTCAAGAAACTACTTTAAATATAATTGAAAATAATTCTTTTTGATTTCCTTAATCTATCTCCAAATCAAAATTTAGCCCTGACCTCATTTCATTCTCCGCTCCTGAAAGCAGTCATCTCATGTCCTTTGATCTCAGGATACTTATGAAACTATGTGTATATTTCTTAAACATTTATCATAGATATGAAAGTGCTCTAAATATGGTCATATGAAATTAAGATCACACTTTACAGAAAGTTATACAAATGCGGAGACACAAATACTCTGGTTTTTTTTTTATTGTTTCATATTTCTTCTTGTTTTTCTCTTTTCAGAATAGATCTTTAAGAAATATATAGATACTAGAGGCCTGGTGCAAGAATTCGTGCATACATGGGGTCCCTAGGCCTGGCCAGCTATCAGAGCAGATCAGGGCCAGGCCAATCGGGGCCTGCTGGATGGGGGGAAGGATGTAGGGAGGGACCATGGACCAATAGGGGCCTGCCAGCCAGGGGGAAGGGTCAGGACATGGGAGGTTGGCTGCCGGCCCGAAGGAGGGAGCCGACCCTCAGCACCCCTGGGAAAGTGATCGCTTCCACCACCACCCATCCCAGTTCCCTGTCCCAGCCTGGGGCCCGAAGGACCTGGCAGGGTTGGGAGAGGAGGCGATGGTCACCAGGCTGGGCACACTGACTACCAGGGGGCAGCTCCTGCATTGAGCATCTGCCCCCTGGTGGTCAGTGTGCATCATAGCAACTGGTCAACTGATTGTTCAGGTTGTTCGATTGTAATGGTCGCTTAGGCTTTTATATATATAGATAACCATGGCTGTTTTGTAAATGACATTTTGGAAGATATTAATCACACACTCAGTCTTTTGTGCTGCTCTTAGGTTATATTTTTAGCTCAAATAATGTAACTTGATATTTTTTTTAATAAAAAATATTCAAAAAGATTAAAAAATAATTTAAGAGCAGGTAGAGAATTCACAGTGATTGTCGGTTGTGCCTACTTACAAGTCTCTAAAAACTACAACATCTCATGGAATGTAATAATTTCCATATTTAATTCAATAATTTGGTCTGTACAGTCAGTGAAATATAAGCAAAGAACCTCAAAATCTAGAAAGGAATGGAAGGATTGAACTACCAGCCACCCTAAGGCCATCTGGAGATCACTAGTAACATAAAGCTTTGATTTTTTTTTTCAAGGCAAATGTCTTTACTTCAGAATTTTAATGTTTTCATGGACCCCACACAGGTTGAGGTACAGGGCCTGGCCAGCTATCAGAGCAGATCAGGGCCAGGCCAATCGGGGCCTGCTGGATGGGGGGAAGGATGTAGGGAGGGACCATGGACCAATAGGGGCCTGCCAGCCAGGGGGAAGGGTCAGGACATGGGAGGTTGGCTGCCGGCCCGAAGGAGGGAGCCGACCCTCAGCACCCCTGGGAAAGTGATCGCTTCCACCACCACCCATCCCAGTTCCCTGTCCCAGCCTGGGGCCCGAAGGACCTGGCAGGGTTGGGAGAGGAGGCGATGGTCACCAGGCTGGGCACACTGACTACCAGGGGGCAGCTCCTGCATTGAGCATCTGCCCCCTGGTGGTCAGTGTGCATCATAGCAACTGGTCAACTGATTGTTCAGGTTGTTCGATTGTAATGGTCGCTTAGGCTTTTATATATATAGATAACCATGGCCGTTTTGTAAATGACATTTTGGAAGATATTAATCACACACTCAGTCTTCTGTGCTGCTCTTAGGTTATATTTTTAGCTCAAATAATGTAACTTGATATTTTTTTTAATAAAAAATATTCAAAAAGATTAAAAAATAATTTAAGAGCAGGTAGAGAATTCACAGTGATTGTCGGTTGTGCCTACTTACAAGTCTCTAAAAACTACAACATCTCATGGAATGTAATAATTTCCATATTTAATTCAATAATTTGGTCTGTACAGTCAGTGAAATATAAGCAAAGAACCTCAAAATCTAGAAAGGAATGGAAGGATTGAACTACCAGCCACCCTAAGGCCATCTGGAGATCACTAGTAACATAAAGCTTTGATTTTTTTTTT
>NW_005370994.1:3101698-3112582 GCF_000412655.1 Myotis brandtii
TTTTTTTTTTCAAGGCAAATGTCTTTACTTCAGAATTTTAATGTTTTCATGGACCCCACACAGGTTGAGGTACAGATACCAAACCAAATAAACCAATCAACTGAGATATGAAAGCAATCCCTTAGTGAGAGGATGAAATAGGAAAAGACTTTCCCTAAAGTTGTATTCATCAGCAACATTAAACTAGTTTTTGTTTGTTGGTTTTTACATCTTCCTTCTCATAAGTTTGTGATCTAAACTCAAGTCACTCAAGTCTTCTGGAAACCCTTTGGCTGAGAACATCTTCTCAGTTGAGAATTCCTAGATTGTTAGTGCCCTCAGGCACTTGGGAAAAACAAACACTTATCATCCCTAAAATCTAAAAGAATTTCTCAGATAATTTTTTTCAATCAGAAAATATATGGTGTGTTTTTAAAAATAAGTGTTGCAAATCGAGAACAGAAACAAAAACAATAGAATGAGATATACATACACTAAAATATTTAAATATTAGAATTACCAAACACGGAAAATAAAATAAATGTTTATGTATTGACAGAATTAGAAGTGACATTAATAGAGACATTAAGAATCAGGTTATAAAGTCTGACTAGGCAAATTGCTGCAGGTGTGTTAGGGGTCAGGGACCCAGGGGTCTGCAACTCACTGTGGATTCTTGACTTCTGGCAGGAAATAATTTAAAGTCTGAAGGCAAATTGCTGCAGGTGTGTTAGGGGTCAGGGACCCAGGGGTCTGCAACTCACTGTGGATTCTTGACTTCTGGCAGGAAATAATTCAGCTGCTAGCCAGCATCGAGTTTAAAGTGACAAGTTTATTAATAAAGAAATGGGACAGAGAGTGGCTACTTCACAGGCAGAGCAGCCCCTCCCTGGTGGGACTTACTTCTTTTATTGAGGCTCATTTAATTGAGGGGTAGGGTGTTCAATAAGAGGGAGGAATATTCAGGATTTTCCTGGGAAAGGGATGGAGACTTTTTGGAAAAGCCCTGTCAGCCACGTTATGTCCTTATATGAGCTTTCTGTTTTCCACCATGTGGCTTGGGGTGCATCATTTAGTATGCTAATGTGAGCGTAAAATAAGGCTATGGGTTGCCGTAAGGTGAAATCAGTCATTATGTTGGATTGGGCTGGTCTGCACTGGTTTAAAGTCATATGGTGGCTGATCTTTCTGTATCCTTGATAGTTCCTGTAGCCCTCATGGGTTACAGCCATTTCATCACATACTCTAGCTCAAAATTGTCACCTAAAAACTACTGGTCCTGCCTTCAGGTGACACCAGTCATGGAGCTGCACTGCCGTGGCACCTAAAACCCTGAGGAAAATACATCATTCTGGATAGAAGAGTTAAAATTAAGAGATCCAGTGATCTCTATGTACGAAACTCCCATTGTTTTTTTTCTCTTATTTTTTTCTTGGTTGGGGCCCAGATGGTGCCCCCAGTCATGTGGTACTATGCTGATTAAAACTCTGAGAGAAACCCATTTTTCAAACCAGGGGACCAGGAAAAGCAGCCTCTTGGAGTCAGAGAGTGTGTGCAAAGCAGGTCTTCTAACGCAAACCGAAACAAGTTCAGCTTACCCCTGAGCTATGCATATACAAACAAACCCAAAGCTGCCTGGCTAAAGCTTTGAAACAGAAGCTTACCTGAGAACCACTGCCCAAGAAGCTGAGACAGGACTCTCAATCTGTACCTAAGGGTAGATTGTCTATGAAAACAAAGGACTCACCATTATCCAAAGATTTTAACTAGACTCAGACTCTTTACAACATACTACAAATGTCTAAGACACAACCCCAAATTCACCAACATACAGAGCATCAGGAAAATGTTTAAGGGAAAAGATTATCAATAGATGCCAATGCTGAGATGTTCCAGATGTTGGAAATATCAGACCAAACTGTTATAACCATGCTTCATGAGGGAAAAATATACCCTTAAAAGAAAGGTAAGATATAAATTATTAGAAAATAGAAACTATCAAATATAACAAATGGAAATGTAACAAATATCTGTAATAACTTTCATTACACAGAAAATTAAAAAAAACTAAATAATGATATATATTATAATGATATTCAAGATGCAATTTGTTAAAATAGCAATTCTCCCAAAACTGAAAATTTAAATGATCTAGAAGAGCTAAAATAATTTTTTAAAAGACCAAAATTGGAGGACTTCCACTGATTTCAAGAATCACTCTAAAACCACTGCAATCAATAGAATGTGATATTATCAAATAATTCTATGTATACATCAATGGAAGTGAATTAGCAACTCAGAAATAGGTACATATTTTTTACTAACAAAATTATATATTTATGTAAAAAGTCAACTTTGGCTCTTACCTGACATCATAAATAAAAATGAATTTGAGATGTATCAGTGACCTAATTGTGAGAGCTAAAACAGTAATATTTCTGGAAGGAATCATAGAAGAAAATCTTTGACACCTTAGACTAGGTAAATATTTCTTATATAACAAGCATAAAACAAACATAATTGATGAACTGGAGTTTATCAGAATTAAAAACAGTTGCTCTTTGTTATACATTGCTAACAAAACAAATAAATGGAAAAATAATTGCAATACAAATATCTGTCAAATACTTGCATCTGGGATATGTACAGAATCCTCACAATTTAATAAAAACAACCCAAGTTAAAATTAGATGATATTCAAGATGCAATTTGTTAAAATAGCAATTGTCCCAAAACTGAAAATTTAAATGATTTAGAAGAGCCAAAATAATTTTTTAAAAGACCAAAATTGGAGGACTTCAACTGATTTCAAGAATCACTCTAAAGCCACTGCAATCAATAGAATGTGATATTATCAAATAAGTTTATGTATACATCAATGGAAGTGAATTAGTAATTCAGAAATAGGTACATATTTTTTACTAACAAAATTATATATTTATGTAAAAAGTCAACTTTGGCTCTTACCTGACATCATAAATAAAAATGAATTTGAGATGTATCAGTGACCTAATTGTGAGAGCTAAAACAGTAATATTTCTGGAAGGAATCATAGAAGAAAATCTTTGACACCTTAGACTAGGTAAATATTTCTTATATAACAAGCATAAAACAAACATAATTGATGAACTGGAGTTTATCAGAATTAAAAACAGTTGCTCTTTGTTATACATTGCTAACAAAACAAATAAATGGAAAAATAATTGCAATACAAATATCTGTCAAATACTTGCATCTGGGATATGTACAGAATCCTCACAATTTAATAAAAACAACCCAAGTTAAAATTAGAATGTTTAAGTAGACACTTCACAAAAGAAGATATGTGGATGACAAATGAGCACTTGATAAGATGCTCAGTACCATTTATCATCAGGAAAATGCAAATTTAAACCACCATAAGTCTGTCTATATACCCATTAGAGTAGCTAAAATTTTAAAAATACTGACAATAAGAGTTGTTGGTGAAGCTGTGTAATAACAGAAACTCTCATGCACACTGGTGGGAAGGCAAAAAGGTAAAATCATTTTGGCAAAGTTATTGGTTAGAATATAAAGTTAAATATACACCTGCCATACATTCCAGCCTTTCCACTTCTAGTCACTTCCTCAAAAGAGCAGTTTGTGGAGCACTTTTCTCCCAGCATTCTTATAAGGCCTATAATATCTTTGTTATGATATAGACAACACAGTTTGGAATAAATATTAAGAGACCATGCTAAGACTTTTGACATTTTCTTCATTAAAAATATATTTTAATTTAAAAATATGACATTTTAGAATGTCAGAAATTTTCTTTTTAGTTCAGAAATTTCCTTTTGACCTAAAATTTTGGAAAACACATTTTATAGAATAAATTTTGGAAAGCAATATATAGTACAAGAACATAAGAAACTATTTTTACCTATGACATTTAAAAAAATCTTTATTGTTGAAAGTATTACATCTGTCCCCTTTTTATAAGTTTTATTCTTAAAATGCCATTAACTATTGTATTTCTACTATTTCCTACAGTGTTGAACATTTAAAAATATGAGATAAAAGTATCAATATTTTGGAGCAAAATATGAGGTCATTAAAAACTTTATTCAAAACTTCAGTATCCTACAAGTTAAATATGCTCTTCCTATCTTAGTTTCTTTGCTTCACTAGTTTAGCTTTTTTTTTTAAGCAAAGTTTTCATATGGACAATTTCTAATAGACCTTCCAGATACACAGCATCTTGTTAAAAATTCATGCCAGCCAGCATACAAGAAGGTCAGAAAATGCCTTTGAATTTATGCCGTAGTCTTTTCGATAATTCATTCAGGTTTTAAAAGGGAAAATCCTCATTAAGTAAAAGACCCAATGCTTATTAATTTATATGCTTAAGCAAGGGACACCACTAATTCATTTATTAAATATCAAAGACCATATGTTTTCCCCCCTTGTCCTGGCTTATTGGTTAATGGCCTTAAGCCAATATAGGTGAAAGGAAGGGATGGGGGAGGAGTGGGAGGGAGTCCAGTGACTGAGGTAGGTTTCTCATCTCATTTTTTAGCTTAATGAACTCTGGCACTTCTTTACATTCCTATGCAAAAGTACCGATGATACAATTTAAAGTGACTTTTTTTGTATAACTGTGGATTTTTCAATACTTGAGAAATGTGAGGTCATTACTTAGCTGTAGTGGAGATGATTTACACAAGTGGAGGAAATGAATATAAGAGAAGCAGTAATGGACTATGGAATTCCAGAGGCAGTGCTCCAGATTTAATATGTGGATATAGGTGATGCATCAAAATTTATTGCTCAAAGCATAGTAACTGGAGCTAATAGGTGTTCAGGGGACAAGAACATAATGCAGAGGAGGAAGAGGTTTTTGGTCAAATCAGGTTGAAAAATATTCAGTTAAACATAAAGAGAGAGAGAGAGAGATAGATAGATAGATAGATAGATAGATAGATAGATAGATAGATAGATGATAGATATGAACAGGTATATACATATGCATGCACATGTTTCCTTCCTGGCTAGTTGGCAGGTTGTGTGCATATTTGTTGTGTGTTTGTTTATTTTGTTGTGTTTATCAGTTAGGTTACTTTCATTGCAAATAAGAGAGAGGCATTGCCTAAATTAAGCAGAGTTGGAATATAATTGAAGTATATCCTATAGCTCAGAGAAGTGACAAGACTTGGCAAATACAGAAATCAGGATCTGGTAGTAAGAATTTATCAAAAATTCTGTCAGAGAACCACCATGAAATTCATAAGCTCTGACTCCCTTTTGCTTAATTGTTTCAGCCTGTGGTTTATTCAGGTTAAGATTTAAACCTATTGAATATAAATTTTACTTGGCCAATTTGAGCTACATATCCACCCCTTTTATATATTAGGGTTCCTTTTATTTGCAATTCTACCAGGACTTCATCTTATAGAGAAATAACTGCAGAAAACAGATTCATGTACTAATAATGTAGAAAACCACAAAAGGATTTTATATTTGTGAATATATAAAAATATCTTATTTCAGTGTTTATGCATTCTCATTCATTTACTTAAGTCATATATAGTGAAAATCTACTGAAAGGTACAAATAAATTTTAAATATTACTATTCTGTTTAGGGTGTTCACATAACTATAGAGTTTCACTGGCAAAAACTTTGGCTAAATGAGTATAAAAGTAACAGGAAAAAACATCTCATATAACTGAGTATAAAAATTGTTATGGCTTTTGCCACATATTTCTGTTCACCTGATTTATTAGCCTTTTAAAATATTCAGAATTAAATATGTGCAACTGACATCTCTGTAAAGATTATGGTTAATTCTTTTTATAATCACACCTCAGGCATTTTATGAGCACTGGATGCCTTAAAATCTGATGTGGGATATAGATCTTTCACTCATGCAATTTGATTATGGTCAGGAGGTCCTGAGCCATGGAAAGAACATCTATTTCCTGCTTAGTTTACTAAGGCAATATTTATATATAGTTATCTACAATTCAAAAGATTTTAAAAGGGAAATGCCAAAGCTTATTTCTCTTTCACAGCATGTTTACAGGCTCCAAAGATAAATGGAAGTCATTAAGAAGTTATACTCAACAATCTTATATTTCATTCATTCAAAGAAAGAAGAACTTGCTTAAGGCCATAATTTCTAAAGCTAGTCATGTGATAGACTAATACATTCTGATAGAAATTAAAGCTCTCTATCAGCTGTCAAATACAAACTTGTAAGATTGCATAAGGTGTACTTTTTATCTTTTATACACACACATACGTTACTCCTAGTTGAAGTTCATTCGTTCAGACTTAATTGCTTATAATTTTAAAATTGACAATATATATTACATTTTTATTGCAACCTAGAAAATACACTTCTACAATTTTATACTCTCTGTGATCATTTGAAATAAAATATAGAAGGAGAATGGTGATAAACATATAAATTGGCAACTGTTTTCTTAAAAAAACACACACACAAAACAACTGCCATATGAGAAGATTAGAAGCCCTTGTAATTTCATTTCTCATATTAAATATTTTCATAATCCTGAGCAAATTGCTTACTCCTTTGAACAGTGTGTTAAATAAACGTTAGAGTCATAAGAAAGCTAGAAGGAAAGATCATCCAAATGGTCAGCACACTGCCAGCAACCAACCTGAACTATTTCTCAAAGGAAGTCACTCTATATTTTTGGTGGAAAACTTCGAGCTATAAGAGAGGTCCCTGCCTTAAGGACAGGATAGTCATTGCACTGAAATATGAAACTTGATTTGAGGTTAGATATTAGCCTAACACATCTTTTCTTCTAGTTGTGTTCATTGCATTCACATGAAAAGCCTTCAAACACCCTCTGGCATGACAGCCCTTTAAATATTTGAGGATGATTGTCATTGGTGACCGTCATGGAATCCTCACACTATTTTCCAAGTTAAAAATTTCTGGCTCATTGAATTCTTGTTTTTTATATCACCACACTTCAAAATCTTTCCTTGTCCTCTTCATTCTTTATTGATAAACTCTTTTATAACAATACCTTAAGAAATTGACATCTAGAATACCAAGTCCAATATTATTTGAGCAGAGTGAGAGCAACACATATTCTAATATAGTGACTACTCTTTTAATGCAGCTAAACTTACTTTAGGAAAGGTTGTTTTGTTTTAATAGCCACAACACTCCAATGTTCACATTGAACATGCAAACTGCTAAAGTCACACATCTTTTAACACATAAATTGCTAAACCACAAGATTATTAGTTTAATCAGGTAGAAATCAAACTGCTCTTATTATCATGTAGTACTCTTCTTTTTCACTTTTTAAAATCTTCCTGCAATATAATCAAGACTTGTTGAATGCCTTGTTAAAATCAGCATTCAACCTTTCTTGTCTTGATATTGGTCTGCAAATTGTATCAGAAAATAAAGTAAAATTGGACCTTAGTATTAAATAACTAGAGGCCTGGTACATGAGATTCGTGCACTCAGGGGGGTCCCTCAGCCCGTCCTATGCCCTCTCCCAGTCCAGGAGCCCTCGGGAGATGTCTGACTGCGTTATTGCTGCCGTGGAGGCTGTGCTTGCCAGCTGTCCGCTCGGCTTCTGGATGAGCAGTGCTCCCCCTGTGGGAGCACACTGACCACCAGGGGGCAGCTTCTGAATTGAGTGTCTGCCCCTGGTGGTCAGTGCTGGTCATTCAGCAGTTCGGTCGACTTGCATATTAGCCTTTTATTATATAGGATTGTGCCCGCAAACAATATATTAAATAATCTTCTCTATTAAGTGTGTTCTTCCTGGAGCAGGTTCTCACCTAGGAGTTTAAAGAACATACTTATGCCCAGGCCCCACCCAGATCAACTGAATCTGAGTCTATGCCAGGGGGCCCTGAGCATAATATATATTAAAAACTCCCCAGGTAATTCTAGTGATTTCTAGTGATTGCCCAAAGGAAGGCATAATACTTTGGTTGTACAAGTTGATTTTAGCTGAATTTCAAATTATATGGTACACTGATTTTAATAATTATTAATTGAATAATTAAATGTTATTAATTAAATGATATTGAATCATTATCTTTTTAATTATAAAATTATATTCCACTAAATATAATTTATAAATTGGATGCCTCAGTTTGGCATTAGCATTTATTTAACACTTTTTAGTAACATTTGCTAATAGTCCTATTTAAAAACAAAATAAATTCAAAACCAGAGTTCTGGCAGACTGAAGAATGTAGAAAAAATTTTTTTGACTTTTTGTTTGTTTGATGTTTTACATATGTCTCCTTTTCCCCCAATTGAGCACCCCCCCCCAGCAGCTCCCACCCCTGAAGGCAAGCCCCACCACCCCAGTGTCTGTGTCCATTGGTTATGCTAATATGCATGCATACAAGTCCTTTGGTTGATCTCTAAGCCCCTTCCCCTGCCATTTGTATATCACATGATCTCACTCATATGTGGGATATACTGGCCAAAATAAACTGATGTAGAAAGAATTTTAAAACACAGTTTTGTGTTTATTATATTCATAATAATATTTCTACTAGCAGTATGTGGTGCTTGGTTTCTATTTATAGAAGTAATCAACACTTTCTTTTTTAATACATTCTTTATTGATTTCAGAGAGGAAGGGAGAGGAATAAAGGGATAAAAACATCAATAATGAGAGAGAATCACTGATGGGCTGCCTCCCACACTCCCCACACCTGGGATAGTGGCCACAACCCAGGCATGTGCCCTGACCGGGAATCGAACCATGACCTCCTGGTTCATAGGTTGATGTTCAACCCCTGAGCCATGCTGCAGGGCAACACTTTCTTTTTAAAACAAATACTGACAACTGCAGAAATAGCTGAAGTCCTGATAGTTATGCAATGGACTGACATTTGGGAAAGTCTTTGTTTCTAAAACTCTATCTCTTCTTTTAGAGATATCAGGAGGATATTTTTCAGGTCTTCTATTTTAGGTTTCTTCAAAATTGCACTGTGAGTATTTCTGGAGTAGTACTTAGTGAATTTGAAAGTCATTTATCATCTAGGGCTGGACATAAGGCTTTTGAAAAGAGCCTAGTGCTTGCTTAGTGTCTCATCTCCTGTGCTGGGTTTCAATAACTGTGATCATCAGATTTTAGCTCAACAAATCAAACATTGATTCTAGTCTTGTCCCATTTCAATGAATTTCTTAATTGTTTCATTTCTTTAAAAGAGTTAAATCAGGGTGGAAATTGCATAATTCTACTTTACTTTTCATTATCTTTCCCAAATTGCAGGTTTGTGTTTTCTTATATTCACACCCAGCATTATATGTGAAAGCTCTGTTGGTCTTTTTTGTATTATTTTAAAATTTTACAGTATTTTAGAATTTAGTATATTATAATTTTATGTCACTATTTTAAATAGTCACTTCTGTATATATTTTCTTTTTTTCTTCAGCCTTAATTATTAATTTTTCGTAGCATTTAAGAGATGGAAAAAAGTTTCAGATCTTAAATCTTATTTTGGAGATCATCCTATCAATATTCTTAATTTGCAGGTAAAGCATGTGAGAGCTAAGGAAATAGTTGTAAATAAAAGCTATTTGTCCCACACTTAATATTAAGGCAATATTACGCATTTCCTTAAGTGCTTTAATTTTATTTTTACACCATGAAAATAATACAAAGTAGCTATTATTTTAATCCCCGTTTTACGGATAAAAACATAAAATGTGGCTCAGGTCAACAGCTAGTAGTTGTCATGTTTAGGATTTGAATCCTACTCTGTTGTTCTGTAACTTCAACTCAAAACTACTGGAGTTGCTTCCACCTTGTGGGAACCACACCAGAGTCCCCGGATAGTCAAGGCTAAGTAGAGTGTGGAGGCCTTGTTGATAGCATGCCGGATGGCCAAGGCCGTTCTGAACTTGGGAATCTTAATCATAAATGCCCAAGGACTACACAGCTGCAGCGATCTCACGGTACGCTTTGACCTTCTATAGCCAAGTGGTTGATGTCATTGTTGGCAACTAACCAGCCAGTGTGCTGGGCAGAGGGATGTGCTAGAGAGGAGAGAAAAGGCAGGCACTAAGAGCTTGCATGCTGGATGGCCAAGGCCATTCTGAACTTGGGAATCTTAATCATAAATGCCCAAGGACTACACAGCTGCAGCGATCTCACGGTACGCTTTGACCTTCTATAGCCAAGTGGTTGATGTCATTGTTGGCAACTAACCAGCCAGTGTGCTGGGCAGAGGGATGTGCTAGAGAGGAGAGAAAAGGCAGGCACTAAGAGCTTGTGGAGATATCAGAGATAGCTACCAGGTGAAGCCAGTATGGGCAGGGGAGACAGGAGAAGCTGCTGAGTCAGAGAGCTCAGGTGCCACTACTATGTGAGGCGGTGAGTCTAGGGGTCAGCGTGCAGCTGCACAGATAATAACTGTGGGTACAGAGACTGCTACTACTATGTGGGAAAGATATGTACTAGTATTTACCAGCCAGTGTGCAGCTGTCTATATGGGATTGCTGTGGAGGACTGTTTTGTCTAATGGCTCCTATAATAAAGTCTCATTCTTATATACCCACAACTTCTCATGGCTTCTCTGTCTAAGACCCAACATCCAAGTAAGTCCAGCACTGGCAGAAGGGCTTGGACCCAATAGTTAGTATAATGGGCAGGGTTTGAGAAGGAACCTGCCCTGGTATTTGGTGTAGTCGAGGAGAATTCAGAATATATGGACTCAGAACAACTCAAAGAAACTCAGAATAGCAGAGTTTTGTCAGAGCTCTTGCTCTTTCTGACACACCTCAATAGTAAAAAAACAAACAAACAAACAAACAAACAAACGAAATACAGGAGGTAGCTGAAATAGAACTAGCTAGCAGACCTGCTGTATCCAAGTCTGGCATTATTTATACTATAAACATTACTTTCTGTTGAAAACATAT
>NW_005370994.1:3113137-3153970 GCF_000412655.1 Myotis brandtii
TGGCTGGTTTGCCCTGAAGGGTGTCCCAGATCAGGGTGGGGGTCCTGCTTGAGTGCCTGGCCAGCCTGGGTAAGGAGCTGGCCACACCCCCTTCAGGGTGTGGGTCCCCACTGGGGTGCCTGGCCAGTCTGGGTGAGGGGCTGAGGGCCTTTTTCAGGCTGGCCTGCGACTGAAGCTCCCAGCCTCTCCTTTTTTTCTTTCTTTCTTTTTTTTATTCTGGGATTTATTTACCTTCTATAATTGAAACTCTGTTGCCTTCACTGGCACTCCCAGCTCTGAGGCCGCGGCTGGCTGAAAGCAGGTATCTGGGGTTTGTTTGGCTTCTATAATTGAAACTTTGTTGCTTTTGGAGCTGTTGCTTTCGGAGGTTAGAGCAGGTCATGGCAGCCAGGGAACCTTGGCTTCCTCCATCACTGGAGCAAGCAAACCTCCTGCTCGCTTCAGCTGCGTGGCTGCCGGCCGCCATCTTTGTTGGCAGTTAATTTGCATATTGCCCTGATTAGCCGATGGGAAGTGTAGCGGAGGTACGGTTAATTACCCTTTTTGTCTTTTATTAGATAGGATATATATATATAATCAGTATGTTATGCATTAATAGTAGCAACAGCTTTTCCAGGTTTTGCAGTGATCTGAACAAAATTATAGAGACATCCAGCACACTCCATTAAAAAATAACCGCCCCCCCCAAAAAAAAACACAAAAAAAAAACAACAGTCAGGTTCTGTGACTGTTGTGATGCCTGGCACCATACTTATTATATTAGCTTCTCTATCATCATCTAGAAAGAAAACATTCTAGAACAACATCATTAAAAAAAGCTGTAATAAAGCACAGTCACTACTGCATATCATAAAGCAGGTACAAGATATTTTACATTCACAGATGTATGATACAGATGTATAAACATTACTTCCTAAATTCAACAAGGAGCTTTACGTACAGCCATGATCATCTGTTTTGATGTTTTCACTTTTTTCTCATTGTAGTAATTTCTGATTGTGTGTGCGTGTGTGTGTGTGTGTGTGTGTGTGTGTGTGTGTGTGTGTGTGATCTCACATAGTCATGAATCTGTTGTTACCTAAAGCAAAGTTTCTCAACTTCAATTCTATAGACATTTTGTGCTGGATAATTGTTTGTTGGGACTGTCCTGTGCTTTGCAGGATGTTTAGCAATATTCCAGGCCTCTACGCACTAGAAGCCACTAGGATCCCAAAGTGGTGACAACCATAATGTCTTCAGTCATAGCAAAATGTCATGGGGGAAAGAGGAGGGGCACAATTGCTCCTGGATGAGTACCACTGCTCTAGAGATTTAGGTAATAGGACCACACCTTTTTCTGGTTCCCAAAAGCTATTTTCTATGCTTCTAAATCCTTAATTATAGTGTCAACAGCATTCTGTTCTTTGGAGATCACAAAGTTTTAGAAGGCATTAGGAAACCTTTTTTTAATGTTATCATTTATCATATCATTTCCTCTAAATTTTCCCCCATATGGGAAAACTAGATCCTCCAGTTTCTTTCTAATATATTTAAAAGAGAATTACTATCATGTCAAAATAATTCAAGAATTTATCCTATATTGAGTTTTCTTAAAATGGAATTCCTAGATAAACACTATTACTAAGACACCTTGTCACTTTGCTTAGTTGTAATCTTTAGTAAGAAATCATTGTGGTTGATCTGGCAAATGTAGTATATTCCAAAGTAGAATGCCTTTGATATCTTTTTCTCCCCCTAACCAAGTGGTTTTTTCCCTTTAAGTGAATTTACAAATTGTTATACATTATCTTCATGTAAAATTCTACTTTTCTCTTCTTAGTAGGATTGCTATTCCTAAGCATTGTCTAGCTATCGTTATAACAATTTAGATTAATATCCCATACCATATTTATCTTCTTCACTTTAAGATTTAGTATTTATCTCATTATAGAAATATAAAATCATTTAGAAATATAAAGGCATTAAGTTGCATTCTAAATACACAGTGTTTTTTTTCTTAAAAAAGTAGGTATCTACACTACTGTTTTTCTTCTCCTTATTTTACTTGATATACATCATGTTATTTATTATTGAGATTTCTTCATGGTATTCACTTTTCCTCCTGAAAAATATGTTCTCTCCAGACCCCTGAGATATACTTTGTTGTTCAAGAGCTAGTGATTTTATTAGAATAATCATGGTCCAAAACAACCAAATCTTGTTCTTTGATGCCATTTATGCAACCAGCTGTTCATTTCTCGTGTCTTCTCTTCTCTTCCAAAGGTATGACCTTCAAATGGATAAAAGATGAAAACACCACCTGGACTCCATGCCTTTCAGTTTCCTACATAATACTTGAAAGCCAGTAGTGACAGACTCTAGGTTTTTTAAACTCCAATATTAGCCTCAGGTGTTTTAAATCAGCTGGGTAAAAGGTTAATGACTTTCTAATCCTGGAGGAAATCTCTTGCTTATATCTTAATTGTATGCTCCATCCCCTGATCAACATATTAGCCCAGAGTCCCTGGCCCCTGAAGAGAAAGTACCAATCTCCCTATTTGATCTCTTCTCACAAGTATTCTTCAAACCTGGCTAAATTTTTATATTGTCATGTGAAATATGGAATGTTATGTATTCAGAAAAGCCAGACTTACTTTTGGTAGAAATATCTTCCGGCACTATAGAGTTTCATTGATACATATTTTTACTTTACCAATATTCTGACACCCTTTGGTCTCCTTCACCTACTGAGTAGCCTTTTTATCAACATGTGGCTTCTTGGATTACTTCCCTGTCCTCTCAGAATAAACTGACCCTAAATTTAACACTGTTAACTTTTGTAATTTCCAGCTTACATTTGTAATACTTTATATTGGAGAGTTTCTCACATAGTAAGAAAAAGTTAACATATAGCTAACAGGTGTTTGGAGATTATTTTGTTACCAAATTAAGGGGTTCGTTTGCCTGCATGCTGCAATGCCCAATCAAATGCAAACAGGAATTAAAGGCTTAGGAATAAGATAATGGCATTATGCCCAGAGTCACAGGTGAGCTTGTGCTCAAAATCTTGTCTCTCTGATGGCCCCCATAGAGACAGGTTATATATGGGAAAAATATTACTCATGGTGATTAAGGGAGTTCCAGTCTTGGGCTCTGCTGACTGTTTGGACCCCGGTGGGAATTAGTTAATCATTGTATCAGGTCCAGATGTCAACTAGCATCGGTCCGTCTAGTTTCCTGAGGGTGTGGTAGTAGGATTCTTCCCCTTTGATGAACCTGGGGCTGAAATACAACTGAGGTCAAGCTGTTATCTTTCGTTTGATGACACTGTTTCAGTAGTCAACAGGCCTGAAGCTTCGAACTGAAGACAGTTAGATGCTGACCAGAATCTGATATCCTAACTGGCTTAATGTTTAAGGAAGGATTTGGAAGGATGGAAAGGAGAAAGGGTCATGTTAATGAAATGGAGTCTTTACATAGTTATAATTCCTTACTGCTCTTTACTGCCATTCTTCTTTAAAAAAATCCTTTAGTTGTTTTTTAGAGAGAAAGGAAGGGAGAGGGATAGAGAAATACAGACATTGATGAGAGAAACATCATCCATGGGCTGCCTCCTGCACACCACCTATTGGGGATCAATCCAGAAACCCAGGCACGTGCCCTGACTTGGAACTGAACCAGTGATCTCTTAGTTCATGGGTCAACACTCAACCACTGAGCAACACTAGCTGGGCTTCTTCCATTCTTTACAGCTCCTCCAAGAACTATTTCTTACTTTCCCTCATTCTTTCCTTTATCCATTCTTTCCACACATAATTGTGGAGTGGTTACTATGTTTCCATCACTGTTCTAAATTCTGAGGATTTTGCTGCGAACAGTATGACAAGGAATCTGTTCTCGGGATACTTAGTGTAAGAGGAGGTAGACAGAGGGTAAGATAAAATTAAATACAGTCAATAATTTTACACAATGATGAATGCTATGTAGGAAATGAAATAGGGTGATGTAAGGTAGAAAGTAGGAGGGTCCCTGGAGGCTTGAGAATGCTGCCTTGAATAAAACTTAGCCAGTTCTGTCTTTCTGATGACCAATACACAAGTACTAACATGTTAGCCAATAGTGCGCCTTATTCAGGCATAGCCACATCTCCTTAAATAGCAGCAAATAACTTCAGTACTTCAAATTGGAGCTGAATCTTATATATGTCTATTTCTTTACTATTCCTGAGAGTTATTTCAGATTTTGGAATAGATATAAAATTCATACAAACCTAAAAATACAGGTAAATATCCCAAAACAAACTTAGGTGTCAGAAAAACACACAAAACATTTTGCTCTCAAGTGGCTACATGCTAATTGTGGGTTTACGCCAATTTTCCTAATTCTTGAAGCCTTAATTTCCTCAGTGATAAATTACTGCAATTCTAAGTATGTCATAGATTTAGAGTGAGTGAAGGTAAAATGGATATCTAACCTATAATACATAGCTTAGTACTCAGCATATGATAGATAAAATATAATAATGAATGAATACTAATATAAGAATATGTACTCACAACTGTAAACCTATTTTACCAACTCCTGCATGGGTTATTTCTTATTTTTATATGTTTGTGTTGTTACTACTTTGGTCTAGAAAAATTTTAGGGCAGAAATATTCACTTGTGGTAATAATAGGAGCTTGATTTTTCTAGCACAGTCCCAGATTCATAAATTTAATTTCATTTTTAAACTATCAAGTCTGGCTTAGATTCTCTTATTTTTTTTTGTTTGAAAAAATATGACTAAATTATAGATACCCCAAGCATATTGTACTCTGTATATTGATAAATAGGCCTTGCTTTTCCTGCTTTTTTGGCTGGCAGTACCATCTTCTGTGCAGATGATTTAGAGGCCAGATGCACAGCAATTTGAGATGTAGATGCCCCCTACTGTGAAGCAATTATTGCCCTAGAGGCTCTTATCCTGCCTGGTTATAATTTTGTTATAAAGCAAACAAACTTTTTACTGTGGAATATAAATCAACCTGGAGCAACAGAATCATTAAGGATGCAAATTTACATAACCATATTGGTAGACATGTTGTAATGGTCTGCATCATAGCATTAATGGCAACAAATAAAGTCTAGGATTTTCTCCAACCACATTCATTATTGATGGAAGCTTATTTGCCAATCCCCATTCTATGTTCTTGTTACTCAAAATGCAGAAAATATTCCAGGAAAAGGTTTTAAGAAATGAGCCTAGATAAATCAAGTAAAATATTTAAAATGCTAATAAGAAGTCTTGGAAATTATATGCTAATAAAAAAAGAAGACATATGTAGAGTTTTAGGTAAAAAAAATGTATTGAAAGAAGATGGGTTTGAGGTGAAAATGAGTTTGTGGTTTGGCCATGTAACATCTGTTCAAGTCCTATCTCTGAAAATAGAAATATGGGCTAAGGAGATTTTGATTATCTTTTTCTCTAATGATAACCTAAAAACAGAAAAGTGTGCACAAAATTTGTAGCACCTTTAAATATGTACTCAACTTTAATTACTGTTTTAGCTAAATATTTGTATATTTTAAAGGGTTCGAGGAAGTCTGGATTTCCCTTTAATGTATGGATAAACAGAGAGACCACTAAAGAAAAAATTCAATTAAATTTTGATTTTTAAAGAAGTCCATATTTGTAAAACTTCAAGTCAGATCAAAGGTGAAAGAGGACTTTGAAATTATAGGTTAGACTGGTGAACACGGAAATTTATTTTGTAACATAGCATATAATTATGTTTTTATTTCCTGCTTCTCATGAGAGAATCAAAGCTTCTAGTGAAGGAAGAGGTTTTCTTCCAAAAGATTCATTTTATAATAGATGCCATAAATTCAGAATTCTAAAATTATTTTATCTAAAGGGCAAGGCATTATTTTCATGAGTGATATATGCAAAACTCCTAAAATAAAAAGTTTATAGTTTTGGATACAAATATTAGAATAATTATGAAATAAAAGAGCCAACATCAGCAAAGTCACTTTTTAAATTTATTTAATATCAACAAGACAGCACAAGAAGGATTCTTACGCATAAGTTAACAACTTGCTTCTCTGGTGATCATTCATCATGAGGAAAAGCAAAGGGGGTGGGATCAGTAAGGAAATAATGAAGAAAATATTCCTAAGCATTTTCATTTGTCAGCTACATTTCCTGCTGATCAAGCTGGCTGTTATGAATGGCTAATGAGAAGAAAATGAAGCTTGAAGTGCAAGAAAACAATTTTTAAAGGTTTGTCTTCTTTTCATTAGACTGTACCATGGGAGTATAAAAATAGAGGAGAAAAAAGACTGAACATCTTTTTAGCTTCAAATGGCTTGTTTACTTCAAAAAGAAATAGTACGGGGTCTGGCATGTCATCAGCTTAGAGAGGCTGCCACTATTTTCTAACAAATAAAAGCTGTGCAAACTAAAACATCAACAACTTTTGTTAGATCTATAAGAAAGTTGGGTCTGAGGGCAGAGTGTTGCCACCAAAACTGGAGAGACAGACAGGCAAGTATCAAGAATCACCATTTTGAGGAGAACAAACTCTTGAGCTGAAATCTGTATGGGAACCAGTGCTGGGGTAAGGAAAACTAAGCTGTGGTTGACTGACAATTGCTGGAGGGTCCTTGTGGATAAACTGGAGAGTGAAAAGCTTCAAAGAGACCTAGCCATTGGGGACACCACACACTTTTGTGAGTTTTACCTCCTGGAGATTATCAGTCCTCATAGTAAATATAAAATAAAGATCCCCTTGTAATTCCAGAACCTCCTTTTTTTTTCTTAACAAGGTCTGCTCATAGGAAAAACAAGTGTAACCTGCTGATGTTTTACCAGAGCCTCAATGACCTGGGAGAACTGAAATAACCAAACCCAGCCAGCTCTAGCTTTCTACATGGAGGAAGGAAAAGACACAATTCCAGCTCACTCTAACCATCCTGTTCCAACTAGGAGGGGAGGAGGAAGAAGAGGGGTGAGAAGCACTTGTGAAGTTCATAGTCTAGAGATACAGGCTCACTAACAGACTGAGTCCTGATCATAGGACTATAGAATGCCTTCTCTTCCTCACATATTACTGAAACATTACTAAAAGCCTATTTACATTTCCTTTTACTCAGTCAATCATGCCTAGTTATCAAGAAAAACAACTCCAAGGCATACCAATAGGCCAAACACATAGTTTAAAGAGAAAGGATCAGCACCAGACTCAAAGGACAGGGACTTGGAATCTTGAAAAGTCAAGAATAAGTAATTTCTCAGACAAACAAAAATTGAAGAATTTTGTTGCCCATAGGCCTGCCTTTCAAGAAATGCTAAAAGAAGTTATTTAGAGAGAGAGAAAATGATAAAGGCCAGAACCTTGGATCTATATAAAGAACGAAAGAATACTGGAAAATAAATAAGTGAAGTTGAAATAAAAAGATACTTTTTAAAATTCTTAATTGATTTAACAGATAACTATTCAAAATAATAGCAACTATATATAAATATATAAATATAAAAATATATAATATATATATGGTATGTATATATTATGTACATACTGGTACATATATGCTCAGGCATATTTATATGTAGGTGAAAATGATCACAAAAATACAAAAGATGGGAGAAAGAAATTAGGACTATTTTGTTATTATAAGGTATTTATACTGCCTGTGAAGTAGTATAGTGTTACAAATTAGGGAGAAAAAAATTGTGTGCAGAAGACATGATGGTCTAAATAAAAAAAAAAAATCTGAAAGAATCAACAAAAACACTCCTGGAACTAATAAGTTATTATAGCAATTTTGCAGAATACATAGTTAATATACAGAAATCAATTGCTTTCATATATAACAAGAATGAATAAGTGAATTTTGAAATGAAAAGTAAAATTTGCATTAGCAGCCCCCAAATCAAATACTTAGTCATAAATGTATCAATAGTAGATCTATATGAGGGAACCTACAAAACTCGGAGAAACAAAATCAAAGAAGAAATACATAAGTGGAAAGATAGTCCACATTCATAGATAAGATGTCAATTGTCAATTGTCAAAATATCAGTTCTTCCCAACTTGATTGCTAGTTTCAGTGTAATCACAATCTAAATCACAGCCAATTACATTGTGGATATTGACATTCCTATTCTAAAGTTTATATGGAGAGACAAAATAGGCAAGATAGCCAACAAGATATTGAAGGACTAAAGCTAAGTTCAAGGTCTGGCACTATTTGACATCAAGACTAACTATAGAGCTATAGCAACCAAGACAGTCTGGTATTGGCAAAACAAAGACAAATAGATCAATGGAACAGAATAGAGAGACCAAAAATAGATCCCTATGAGTATAATTGATTAATCTTTGAAGAAAGAGCAAAGGCAATACAATGGAGCAAAACCAGTTTTTTCTAACAATAGTACTGGAAGAACTGGACAGTCACAGGCAAAAAAAGTTAATCACAGACCTTAAATCCTGCACAAAAACAAACTCAAAATGGATTACAAACTTGAATGTAAAACTATAAAATTCTTAGAACATCCTATATAATAAAAGCCTAATATGCAAATTGTCCCCTCAACTGGAGTTCTCCTGGGAGTTTGACCAGTCGCTATGACGCACACTGATCTTAGTGTTCCTTAGGTCTTCATTTCCTTAGTAAATTTCCCATTGTCATGTAAAACTTATATTAAATAAATTCACATGTTTTTCTACTATTCATTTGCTTTTGTCAGTTAAATTTTCAGACCCAGAAAGGTACCTTACGCATGGAAGAAACATGTATTATGGGGAAGAAGAGAATATGTGCCAAAAAATAATTCAAAATTAACCAAGTGGTTTTGAAAGTAATATTAAATTTAATTCTATTTATACATTATGGCTGCATCCTATAAATGTACTTCTTTATGGTAGAATATTTAATTACCTGATAAACTGTAATGGCTACTCTGCTTCAATAATCAAGTCAATAATCTGCAATTTTTAAATTCCCTAAATGTGCATTAAAAGGATACACTATAACAGCTCCAAGAATTTTTGGTCTATTGGACCATTGGCCTGAAATTTACAAAGTTGTTAAACACGTATTTACTGATAGGCTGGAAAAGCTTTTGCACCAAGTCACTGATCTATTTCTTCAAAATGCTTGAGCATATTCACATGAAAGATCATGTTTTTTCTCTTTGTTTGCTTTTAAACAGCTAACAGTATATAGTTTTTAGAGCAGAAGGATCATGTCCTATTTTTTTCAGTAATGTGTGCAACAAATATTAATATAAGTTGTTTTTTTAAAAAATATATATTTTATTGATTTTTTTACAGAGAGGAAGCGAGAAGGAGAGGGATAGAAAGTTTGAAACATTGATGAGAGAGAAACATCGATTCAGTTGCTTCCTGCACACTCCCTACTGGGGATGTGCCCGCAACCAAGGTACATGCTCTTGACCGGAATTGAACCTGGGACCCTTCAGTCCACAAGCCAATGCTCTATCCTATATCTATATCTATATCTATATCTATATCTATATCTATATCTATATCTATATCTATATCTATATCTATATCTATATCTATATCTATATCTATATCTATATCTATATCTATATCTATATCTATATCTATATCTATATCTATATCTATATCTATATCTATATCTATATCTATATCTATATCTATATCTATAACTATATCTATATCTATATATATAGCTAATATGCAAAGTGTTCCCACGGGAGTTCGACCAGAAGACTGGAAGTTTTATTGCTCACTACGATGTGTGCTGACCACCAAGGGGCAGCACGGAATGAAGGGAGGCTCCGGCCAGGGGCCAGCAGCCAGAGAACGGAGGCCCTGATCAGCCTTGATTGCTGGCCAGGCCTAGGGACCCTACCCATGCACAAATTTTGTGCACTGGGTCTCTACTGTTTAAATAAACAAATGCATATTTATGCTATTTGACAAACCATAAATCTTATATTTGGGTCCACCTTTGTGTCCCATAGTATATTTCACTATAACATTCTATTCCTTCACCCATGCATTAAAACTACTCTGCTAATCAGTAGTCACAAAACTGCTTAAACAATTGTATACACCCCTGTTCAGGTCCATGAAATTATGTCCAAAATACTCTTTGGGACATTATTTGTATCTTTATTTATCTCCTATTTAATCATGACTTGTATTTCATATATTTTTGATCTGTCACCTTTGTACTATTTCTTCACCCAGAATCTTTCTTATTTACAGGCCAGGCCTCGTCTTCCTATACAAAGCGCTAAATTATTTGCTATACAGTATTTTGCTATATTAAAAACTTTCAATAAATTAGTTATTGGCAGACTTGGCAGCATTTTTGTTCCTATAATATTAATTTAATTTTCTTGTGTTAAATTATTCAAAATGCCATATCCACATGACACTTAAAATATTATTAATGATGTTATTAAAATAATTATCAATTAACTTAATGATTTAATAATTATTACCATAGTCACCTCATCCTTTTATACATTTGTAAATAAAATATGTTGAACTACTTAAAAATTTTATTGCAGCTACAAATAGGTGTGCAAAGGTAAATTATACTGGTTTTACTTTTTTAATTTTTTAAAGAGAATGTTCAATTAATTAAACTGGATAAAAAACTTGAACTATTCCTAACTTCAATTCGAACTGTGGTGTCTCTATTTTCCCTATACTCTAAAACACTTTAGAAAATGACCAAATGCTAAAAATAATCCATAACACCATGTATTTTGTTGGTTTATTTTTCTTGTTAAAATCACAGTTCAACAATATTTGTTTTGTTTTTAACATTTGTTGAATATTTTTGAAATAGGTCTATAGTTCTCTTTATTGCTTTATTAATTGAATCCATAGTGAGACATACAATAAAGAGAAGTGAGAAAAAAGGTTTCTAAAGCTATTTTGTCAAAAATTTGCATTTGAATGTCTACTAGTATTATCATTATACTGTATATGTAGGAGATTTCATTTATACTATTTTACACTAAAATTTTCTTCTTGTATTATTATTCAATACCAGTTAATGGAATTATTATTATTATTATTATTATTATTGGTTAATCCTTACCCAAGAATATTTTTTCCATTTATTTTTAGAGAGAGTGGAAGAGTGGGAGGGATGGAGGGGGAGAAAGAGACAGGGAGAACATAGATGTGATAGAGAGAGACATCATTTGGTTGCTTCCCTCACATACCAGGGATAGAATCTGTAAATCAGGTACTTGCCCTTGACTGGAATCAAACCCATGACCCTTCAAGTGCCCAGGATGACACTCTAACCACTGAGCTATCCTGGCCAGGGCACTAATGGAATTATTTTGACATTCAAACATTTAATGCAGAAAATAATCCAGGTCAATTGAAGATTTTATGTTTTGCCCCCCCCCCCTCCACCCTGATGGGTTATAGCAGTTTAACATCTGTCATAATTAGGAAGACTTAGGAATCAAATGCATGAGCTAGTTTTTAATAGTGCTTTAAAAATAACAGTGATTTTCAGAATATATAAATAAGTTTAATTAGGCCTCTAGATTTCTAAAGGCAGAATTGCTGATCTTTTGAACCCTCTGTCGATAAGCATCTTGAAGCAGGTCAAAATTCGCCACATAATTATTTGGCAGTATTCCAGTACATGCATTTTGGGAAAGTATAATATTGACTTTTATTTCTCCTCCTCTGGGTGGTAATAGAACTTGGAATAGCTGAGAACTGTGTTACATTTCTGTCAGCCAGGACCTTCGTGTCTTCTATTTTATTTAAACTCTACTAAAGAAAGTAAAAATGGCCATTCTGTTTCCAGTTGCAAAAATATTTCTACTGGGCATTAAATTTATGCAGTTTTTTTTTTTCATTCTTACTACATACTTCCATTTCGATTTTTCAGTTTTTTCTTTCTTATTCTAGTAGTCATGCTAGAACCCCAGTAATAGAATAAAAGCAGGCAGCATCATCCAAATTATAATCTTAAAAATCAAAATTGCATTTCCATCTATTTCTTTTCTGGTGAATTTAATGGGGGTTAAATTGAATCGGTGGCAGGTCTATCCTCAGATCTGCCCAATATCAGTAGCTGGCCTGCCATACATAAGCAGTTCCCAAAGCTTTAGTGGATTCAGCATAAAAGTAAACTCTTACCTCTAGCCAGAAAAGGATTTTTTTTAAAGTACTTTGCTATATGCTGATAAAGGAATTCTAAGACTTTAAATCTTGCATTATTTATGTACTACACAGTCCATAAAGAAAATGATCTGCCATAGTAATAAAGATGAGATAATAAATTCTTTAACTTTAAGGTAACAAAATAAAAAGGCAATGACCTTTAGCTAATAATCTCTTGCAAGAAAGGTCAATAACTGACAGGGAAAAAGAAAGGTAAGTTTTAAGTCTATTACAAAAAAATCTAACTTTGAAAAGGTTTTTATTTTGTCAAATAGAAAATGGGTCTAAAGTTATAGCATTAATAAAGTATGTAGTGTTGCATGCTTAAGTGATCAGATATAAGAATTAATATAGTAAACCATGATATTGGATATTAAAGACAATTAGAAGCAATAAAAAGGTAACAAATTACAAGATGAAAGGAAAACATCTTAAATATCGTCTAAAACCATCTGATTTTTCAGAAAAGAAAAAAAAATGTTCAGAACACAACAGGATTAGGTAACAATTTAGAAACTTATGGATCTATGTTGAGAAATAAAAACACTCATGTTAAAATAGATTTTTTTCTATATCTCTAGAAACTTTCTGTTTCTAAAATAGTGTAAATATCACAATAAATATGAGCCAACTTGTTTTTGTTTTAAACGGTTAAAGCTGCTTAGAATTTTTGATTGTTTTAAAATTGCTTATGCTCTTAATTAAAGAAAAACTAAACAAAAACACTTTATATGGTCATTTAAATGGCAAGCCATAGCACATGAGCTTCTACATGACCTTTAAAAAAAAGACAAACTTAATTTTCAGTGGCCATATACATTTTTTTTTCTACAAGAAGAATCAACGTTTTTAGTCAGATTCATACATCTTACTTTGTAATTTACATTAAGATCATGTGTATTCACAAAAAAGGCAGTTCTTTTAGCTTGTAATTTTAGTCAAAATTACAATCAGTTAGTAATAAACAAAAAAAGTATATTTCCTTATTTAAGCTTTTTTTTAAAAGCCTTATTTAAGCTCTAACTACTGCACATTATAATATATACTAGAGGTCCGGTGCACAAAATTTGTACACGGGGGCGGGGGTGGTTCCCTCAGCCTGGCCTGCACCCTCTCGCAATCTGGGACCCCTCAGGTATGTCAAGCAGTCAGACATCCCTCTTGCAATCTGGGACTGCTGGCTCCTAACCACTCGCTTGCCTGCCTGCCTGATGCCCCTAACTGCTCGCCTGCCTGCCTGATCGCCCCTAACCCCTCTGCCTGCCTGCCTGATTGCCCCTAACCACTTGCCTGCCTGATCGCCCCTAACTGCTTGCCAGCCTGCCTGATCACCCCTAACCACTCTGCCTGCCTGCCTGATTGCCCCTAAAGGCCTCTACCTTGGCCCCCGCTGCCATGGCTTCATTCGGAAGGATGTCTGGAATGATGTTCATTTGGCTGTCTGGTCTAATTAGCATATTATACTTTTATTATTATAGACTAGAGGCCCAATGCATGAAATTCATGCAAGAGTAAGCCTTGCTTCCCCCAGCTGCCAGCACCGGCTTCCCTCTAGAACCTGGGACTGGGCTTCCCTCTAGCCCCAGCTTTGTCCAGAAGGATGTCTGGAATGACGTCCAGTCTAATTAGTATATTACCCTTTTATTATTATAGATAATATACAAATGTAAGTTATAAGGTAACCCCATATATTAAATACATCACCAGCAGCAATATTTATAATAACACAATATGCAAATACTTAAAAAACATAGAGAAATAAATATTACCAAGCATCCAAAAGGATTTTTTTGAGGATAGATGAACAATAAATTTAGCACAGACTATCATGGCAGCTGCCATAGAAAAGGAAAATATTTTAGGTTAATATATTTCTCATTGTTTGGCACAGGAAAGCAATATGGCTGCTCAGGAACTGAATTTAAGTGGGAAATTACTAAATGAGTACAAGTTTTAGAATCACTGAAGGACATAATATATGATATTGTTAACATGTTTTTGAGAAGATAGCAATATTTTCAAAATGCTGGGTTGCATGTCTCTTTGAACCTCTGCCTCATAACATATTGGGATCCCTACCAGTTGTCAGCATTGATACAGGTATCAGTGTTTAAAGAGAAAGAAGAAAAGATCACATTAAGTCAGTGACTCCTGATTTTATTTGCCAGGTATGGAAATGTATACCAGTGAAAAAGTTCACTCAGCAATTCTTTGAGGGGGAAAAACATCAAGATTTTTACTTGACAAAAAAGAAGAAATTTGTTATGTTTTGCTAGGTTATGCAAAGTATACCTTGCACCTCGGATTGGAAAGAATGAATATATGCTAGCCAGTGGGAAAGGGGGTGGGGAGAGATGAAGAAGGACACATGGGAATAAATGGGGACAGAAGGAGACTTTACTTTGGGCAATGAGCGCAAGATGTTATTTACTGAATGGTACCCCCTCTGGAATTTCTGTGTTGAAGCCTTAGCCTCACAGTGTGACTTTAGTTGGAGGTTGAACCTTTAAGGAAGTAATAAGGTTAAATGAGGTCATAGGGTAATGTCCTAACCCAATAGAACTGGTGTATTTATAAGAAGAGGAAGATATACCAGGTTCTCTCTCTCTCTCTCTCTCTCTCTCTCTCTCTCTCTCTCTCCACATGCATAAAGGAAAAACCATGAGAGGACACAAAAAAAGGGTGGCTGTTTGCAGGCCAGGAAAAGAGTTTTCACTAGAAACCCACCCTGTTGGCACCTTGATCTTGGCCTTCAGCCTCTAGACTGTGAGAAGTAAGTTTCTGTTGTGTAAGCTCTCCAGATTATGTATCTTGTTATAACAGACTGAGCAGATAAATACAAAGGCATGGATTCTATTTATTGCTTCAACGTATATATGTGTGTTACCTAGTTACTTCAGAAGGGTTAGGAAAAGTTATGATCCCACAATTTCAGTGGCATATAGCCACACCGGTTTGTTTCTTAATCACATTTCCAAACCACTGTGTCTTGGCTGTAGCTTTGCTACACACTGTCTTTATCCCAGAATCCAGAATGACAAAGCAAAGCCTATTAAAGACATTGCTTATCGTGTAGCAAAAAATATAAATGGTTATGGTGAACTATGATCTGGCTCCTAAAACTTCTATCTAGAAATTACACATTTGAATTCTGTATATATGTCATTGGCCAAAGTAAGCCACAAGATCACTCCTTATATCAAAAGGCCAGGGAAGTATAATTCTCTTATTAGAAAAGGAAAAAAAATGTAACCTGCCACAGTAGAGTGAGTTAATAACCATCTCACCAAGCAAAATTATAATGCTTCTTAAATGTCCAAACATAGGAGATAGTCAAATAAACTACTATGTCTCCACAAAATGGAGTAGTATAGAGCTGCAAAAATTTTTGAGGGTTATGCTTATAAACTGAAACCATAAACTGATATGAAATGGTTTCAGATACATTATTATGAAGCCAAAAAAAACCCCAAACAAACAACTGCATGTTGTGAAAACAAAGTGCAAAAGTGTATCTACTGTACAATATCCTTCATATAAGAGAACAAGAATATAAGAAAATGTTCATGCTTCACTTGTTTGTGCCAAAAAAAAATACATGAAGGATAAACCAGAAACTACTGAGATTGCTTCTGTATCTATACATACATACCTATCATGAAGTGTAATTTATGAATTAGGCAATTTTGTGGATAGAAAATTTGTTCTTACATTGATCTTAGCAATGTCAACATACAATTTATCTTCTTTCACCATTCAGTTGAGAACTTTCACTTTGTCAATAAAGGAAGCACTTTATAGCTACTCTTTGGTATATTTGAATTGCCAGCCTCACTCTTGCTCTATGGTGATTATTATGAAGGGAAATGAGGGTTACTGGAACACAAGCCCTGTGATACTGTGACAGTCCATCTGGTGACTGAGGTGGTTGCTAAGTGACTAATGGGCAGGGAGCATCTACAGCATGGACTAAGGAATGATTCAAGTCCCAGGCAGCTCAGAGGGGGACATTACAAGATTTCATTATGCTACTCAAAATAGCATGCAATTTAAGGTATTGCTTATTTCTGAAATTTTCCACTTAATATTCTCAGACCTAAGTTGACTGTAACTGCAGATAAGGAGGGACTGCTATACAAGCTTCCAATTTTATTTCTATGTCATCAAGTGTTGTCTCTCTGCTGCATCATATCTATGAGAAATTATCCTGCTAATTTGCCAATCTTAAAAAAAGTCATTTTGACAGAATGACTTCCATTTTTCTGCTTCCCTTTATAGCTAAATCCTGTGAAAGAGTTGTGAATATTTTCTCCCCAGTTCTTCTCTGTCCATTGTCCATTGAATCCACTCCAACATTAATTTTACTTCTATCACTCCATCGAACTTGTTCTTGTTAAGTCAGCAATAACCTTTACATTATTAAACCCAATACTCAATTAATCGCTATTCTAATATTTGACCCATTAGCAGTCAAGTTGATCTCTTTTCTTCTGTAGGAAACTTTTTATTTTTAATCTTCAATTAGTTTCCTGGGATTGAATTTACAGTGTGTTTTTTCCTATATCACTGAGACCAAACTTGTAGTGCCTCATACTCAGTCCTTGGACTTCTTAATTTCTCTGCTTTCTTAACTTCATTGGTGATCTCATTCAATTGCATGCCTTTAAATATCACCTGTATGCAAATGGTCGCTAAATATACAACTCCAGCCTGGAACGCTCCCTGGAATTTCATTCAGTTCTGTATATCAATGACTGCCTACTCAACATTTCAGATATAAAATAGAAATCTGAAGCTAACATGTTTATTATCTTACCCCTCAAAATCCACTTTATCTGCTGTCTTCCTGATTTCAGGTCATGACAGCTTCATCTCTTCAGTTAGGTCAAAAATCTTTGAATCCTCTCTTTTTGAAATCATCTTTGAATCCTCTTTCCTACACCCAAATCTAGTCCAGCAGCAAATTATGTTTAGTTTTATCACCTCTCACCACCTATATTGCTCCTGTTGGTACAAATAATATGGACCTACGTTATGCCAAAAGCCTTCTAGTTTTCCTGATCCTAACTTTTCATATGTACCATCTATTTCTGCATAGTGTAGAGAATGTTCCTTTTAAATCATGTTAGATCATGTTACTTTTATTTGAACCTTCCAATATTTGTGCATTTCATTCAGAAATAAAGCTAAAATCCTCAAATAGCATAAAGACCTCATGTATTTTCACCTTGTTATCTCTTTGACTTCATCTACTACTCGCTTCCAATTGCTTTCATTGGTTTGATAGTGTTTAAATGAATGTTAGTTTTGCTAGCAATAGCTTTCAATTATTTTCCTGCTGTTTCTTACACACCCCAGGAATAGTTCTTAGGACTGACTGTTCACTATGTTTGGAAATAATTTCCCGCACGTATTTTCATGACTCATTTTCTCACCTTCCTCAAGTATTTATCAGAGATTTGGCCCTTAAATTTGCAACCTTTCTAACACAACACTTTTTTTCCTTTTTACCTGAACATATATATTATAAAATAATATATAATTTATTATTTTTCATACTTATTGAATGTCCCTCCTCTTCCTGCAATCTATACTAATAATAGCCTAGGTGGCATCATGCCCTCACATCATCACAAGATGGCTGTCACACGATGGCCATCACAAGATGGCCACGCACACAGCAGAGGCGGGGCCCAGTGGCCACTCTGCATGATGAGGCCTGGTGGTCCCACGACACTGCATAGAGCTGAGGAGGCTGGTCCAGGCATCTCCGCCACATTGCTCAGAGGAGGCAGGTCCTGATGGAGGTGGCGAGTCGTGTCAGGGGAGGGCAGTTGTGGGCGATCAGGCTGGCAGGGGAGGGCAGTTAGGAGTGATCAGGCTGACAGGGAGAGCAGTTAGGCTTCAATCAGGCCAGCAGGGGAGTGATTAGGGGTTGATCAGACTGGCAGGCAGAAGCAGTTAGGGGCAATCAGGCAGGCAGGCAGGCAAGCAGTTAGGCGCCAGCAGTCCCAGATTGTGAGAGGGATGTCTAACTTCCAGTTTAGGCCCCATTGCTCAGGGATTGGGCCTAAACCGGCAAATGGACATTCCCCAAGGGGTCCCAGATTGGAGAAGGTGCAGGCCGGGCTGAGGGACACCCACCCCTTCCTCCCCCCTGTGCATAAATTTTGTGAACCGGGCCTCTAGTAGAATATAAGATTCATGAGGACAGCGATGCTTGTTTATTTATTTCTGGTTGTATCTCTACTGTATAGAATGATACAGAGTAGGTGCTCGATAAATATTTATTTGATCAATGAATGAATGAAAATGTCGCAGCTGCATGAGCAATAATTAGAGATAATTTATGCTTCAGCTTTCTTTCCAGATTAAATAATTGTTTTTGTTTTAGATACAGTGTTGTACAAATAAAGTGATAGTAGTATATTTCTCTATAATTCTTAACTTAATCTTCTAGAATAACTTATTGTTTTCCATTAGAGCAAAAAGATATCATGAATCTGGATGATAAAATGCAAAAGACTAAATTAATAACTTATTCTTCAAAGATATTTTTTCTAAACACTCTTATTTTCAAACGTTTAAAGTCATATTTTTAATGAGCTTACACAGAATAAAAATGTTATCCCCCAAGAGAGAAATATAGCCAGGAACAATACCATTCCAAACAAGGTCACATTCACAGTTCTGGGGGTTACAATGTGGACATACTCTTTGGGAGCTACAATTCAACCCTTCTAATAATAATTAAATTATAAATTCTTTTCTCAAAATTATTTTATTTACTTGTACTTTCTCCTTCAACTTCTCCTTTTATATATATGTCAAAACCAAACATATCTTCTCACTATGATATTTGCCTCCAAAATTACTTGAGAATAGATAAATATCCTAAGCCATGTAGTTTTCTGAGGAAAAAAAAAAAAGGAGAAAGCTTTTTGCCTGGAAGCAAAGATTTATATTTTTCAATAGTGTTAAAATGCACTTTAGTATTTCTAGTAATTGCTTCAATTATTTTTTTAAATCTTTAAAGATTTTCAAAGCACTTAGGCTTAAAACACATCTAAATGTATAAGAGACAGTTGAAGAATACAGGCAAACCTCAATTTAGTATGTGAAGATGAGCATTTGGCCAAAAAAGGGTTGTGACAATGTATGCACTGAAGAAGATGAAAGAGCAGTCACTGAGTAGCACAGTTTTAATGAACTGACCCAGAGTATAAAAACATAATTAGAGTCATAATTAGAGAACAGTAACTCATACCTGCAATTATATATGAATACCCTACAGTAAAATGCTGGAGTCATTGGTAGAATTGATGCAGTACTTCCAATGTAATCTAATGTTCACTGTTTTCCTGAGCAAGACACGTACTTATGTACCCTATCTTCTCTCAAAGGCAGAATTGAGTAGGAAATGCCCTGTGTAAGGGCACATTTTTAAAACAAAGAATTTTAGCTCCCACATATGAGCAATTGAGCTAACAATAAAAAAAAGGTCTGTTTCTTCCACCCTTTAAATACAATACTTTCTACTGAGGAATACCTTAAACATGCAATAAGACAGTTTTATAATTAGTCACAGTTTAAAAATATTCATCTTCATTGGGCAAACTCATTTAGGAGATATCATAAATAGTATCATGCATTAGAGAAATCCTGATATCCTTTAAGTCTAACGTAAAGTTTACTCCAACATCAAATCATTCCTAGGAACTCAGAATAGAATCCCAGTAAACCGGCAGCTTGTGAGGTGCAGCAGCATCTACTACAAACAACTAATGGATAGACTATCTCACTTTCATATCTGCCATCAAAATATTGAAGAAATTGATCTGGCTTTTAATTTGTCTTTCACAACCAGGTAGTTTTTTGTTTCTTCTGTTCTGTGTGTACTCTCCAATCCAATCTGCTAAATACATACTTTCTTTTTTGCGCCAACATTCACTGCATGCCTACTATGTGCCAGGCACACAGACAAGTAAGTTGGATCACATCGGATCTCAAATGGATTCTTCATGAACTCCATATAGCTACTGCTTATTGAGCACTTCACACTGGATTAATGGATTTATGATGATGAACACCGTTAATACTCATAACAACCTGTGGGTATGGATGTTGGCATGACTCTAATTTTATCAATGAGAAACCCAAAGCTTATGGAAGTTGAATAACATATCTAAGGTCACAAAGTGAGAAAGTGCAGAGCTGGCGTTGAGCCCAGGCTGACTGATTCCAAAGGCAAGCCTTCAAAGACTGTGCTTTCATACTCTTTTTCAACACGTTGCTCACACTGGCTCTTCTGCATTTTCCCCACCTTTGTATTCCCCCTGTGTATTTACTCTGTAGAACTTTGCCTTTTTTATTCCTGGTGAGCTGATGGTGATCATCCAACAAAGAGCTTACCTCTTCTCTACACTATTTTCAATTTGTTTCAACTATCCTGTTCTCTTTCTACCGCTTAAGGAATCTTCAGTCAGTGAATTAAATAATCACTAGTAGGGCAGGAAGAGCAACGGGGGAAAGAATGGTGTTTTAGTCAGAAGGGAACTAATTGGATAAGGGTCAAGAAATACAATTCAAAGTTTGTGGCAGGATCTACTAGTAAAAAGATAAGCAATTCAGGACTTTAATATTAGTCATCATTTTAAAGTATTCCATCGGATCTTAAACAAATTTGCCTTGTAAAGGTGAAGGCGATGAAGTGGCTTTCATTTCTTTAAAACAATGACAACATTGTGTTTGTATTAGGGTCTTCAAAGTGCACCTCAGCGTGCACATGGAATGATAATATATTCAAGAAACAGACCAGGTATCAGTTATCCATTTCAGCTATTGCTCTTGTAGAACCCAAGTTCCCAAGGACACGGGCACAGTCTCTGAAAGCAGTAATGAGATACGTGTGCTTGATGATCTCGATCTTCTCTGAACGCCTCTGTGTGAGGCAGGGACCATGGGGGCTGCTCAGATTATGCAGACGTTTCTGCCGGGCAAAGAGAATCAGAAGAGGGAAGATTCTCCCCTTTCTGTCTTAATAGAGCACGATTTGGTATACAATGAGAATAACAGAACAGTATGTTGTAGGTGTTACAGTTTAAAGGCCAGGCGCTTTTTGAGAACTAACTTTTGAATTTATATTTTAATAATAAGGTGAAAATTTGATTAAGGATACATACTTCAGAGACAGAAACTTTGGTGCTCCTTGCTAGTTGAATGATCTCAAGTGCTTTGCTTGACCTGCAAAAGCCTCTCCTTACACCATTCATAAAATGAGCATAACAATAAGTCCTCCTGGAATAAACGGAATAATGTATGCAAAACATCAAAAAAAGAGTCTCTAACTCACAGCAGACACTTAATCAATAGCAGTTCAATGACAGGTGTTTCAATAATCTTCTTTTTTTAATTTCTAAATAAAAGAAGAGAAAAATAAAATATCTCAATGTAGAATTCCAAAGCTTTTCAAGTTTCCTTTTCTTTTAACTGAAGACTGGATTTATTTTCCTGGAAGTCTGGGTAGCCATGTGAGACCAGCAGTGAACTAGAGCCTAGAAACACCATGTCAGGATGGATTCGAGTCCATGACACCCATCAGATCAATGCTGGCTCCCTCAGGGACGGCCCTCTCCTCAGGGATATTCATACGACTTCTGAATTTTTTGATGTCACCAAGCTGAACTGGACACACGCACACATACAACACTCCATGGAGAAAAAGTAAAAGTTTGCTTCTTGACAAGAAAAGAGGAGTGATGTTAAATCTTCACTAGTTTCACTTAAATGAAGACACAGCCTTTGCAGTCCCAAGTTCTCTAAGCCGGTCTGCCAGGAATGCTTATAAATCGTGACTCATCCTGCAGCACCCAGTAGCAATCTTCAGGGCTCAATTGGTACTTTTCAATATGATTAGTGCCTTCCCAGCCCGTGAAAGAGCACCTCCTTTCCCTTCCACTTAGAAGTGAGCTGGAGGAATGTTTGTTGTTGTTGAGTTTTGCTATGTTACTTGAGCTACCGGAGAATCCCCAGCAAAGACTCCACCAAGAACTGCTTCTGAGCATCCTATGGTGAAACAAAGTGTTAACTCTTTAATCTTCATCTCTGGAGTCAGTGCAAATTATAATTATTTCAATTCATATTTCAACTTCAATCAAAGAATATAAAGCTTGGCAGGCTTCCATTTAGTATATATATAGCACCTGGTAGACTATCATTTTTGAACTGAAAAATGGGGCTATAGGGGACTAAAAAATTCTTGGCACTGATTCACACAATAAAATAGAGTAGCCTTTTTGGTGAGCATAGAAATTTTCTGTTAGTACTTCCAGTGTAATATCAGAACTCTTCCATAATGAAATTATAGGGTATTTTTGGTAATTTTTAAAGGACCCTATGTTATCATTGTGCATGCTTTTGATGATAATTTCCTGAAACTTTTTATAGTATGAGTGCAGCGACAGCTAAGATTTTAAGGGACACTTTTTATTATCAGTATTGAAATAAGAGAGAAAGAACATGATGTGCAAGAGGTTTAGTAAAACAGATACATGTGAAAGTTGTATGCTTCCAGGAATGTGGCCAATAGAGACAGGAAATCATTTAATGCCTAAGAGTGTCATTAAATCTATAAAGAAAAGAATATATAGTTTATGAAAAAATAAATAAAAAAAGAAGTAATTTATGAGAGAAAATATGGATAGCAAATGTACTTCATAACCAAACTTGGCCAAGAAAGATTATGGTCTAACACAGCGATTTTCAATGAGTGTGCCACAAAAAACTTTGAAACATGCAATACCTGACAATTTAGTCAGGGGTACTGACCTCTTTTCCCTTAGATTGTCAAATTAAAAAAATATATAACATCCAACACAACAATAGCCATAAGTATGAGTGAATCAAAATTATACCTATATTTTTTGTCAGATTGGCAAAAATATAATCTGTTTTTATTGGTGTGCCACAGAATTTTAGTAATTAGTTTATGTGCTCCGTGAGTTAAAAAGGGTTGACAGTTGCTAATCTAGCATATACACAGTCATAAATAAATAAAAGAGAAATGAGGACAGTAAAAAGGAGACATTAAAAATGGGATTATTGCCAGTGGACATCGTGTTCTTCTATGAGATTATGAGGAAAGCATCCCAAGGACCCCTGCATGGGAAACTATGGTGTGGCAAGGTTTATTTGGGTTCTCAATGCAAACATTACAAGAATGCCCCTCCTGGGTCCTCAATGCCCCATTTCTATCTATCCTGCCGTGGGAAAAGGTCAACTGTGTCTCCAGCAAGGCCAGTGTCCACAGTTTCTGCTTCATATTAATATGAGCTTGCACAGTCTGCCCCAGGCATCAGTTGCAGCTAGACTGTGCATTGAGGAGGGGTGTGGGCAGGGAATGCTTCTTTGTTCTCCTGGCTCCTTGATTTTTATCATCTTGGCCTTGGAATAAACCAGGAGCTTTTTCAAAATAACCAATCAATTTACCAAGCTTTCTGGGGCTTGTGTTGGATCTACCCCTGACCAATGATCCTCTTCTCAGGTCCAGCCGTGGGCAAACTACGGCCCGCAGGCCGGATCCGGCCCGTTTGAAATGAATAAAACTAAAAAAAAAAAAAAGACCGTACCCTTTTATGTAATGATGTTTACTTTGAATTTATATTAGTTCACACAAACACTCCATCCATGCTTTTGTTCCGGCCCTCCAGTCCAGTTTAAGAACCCACTGTGGCCCTCGAGTCAAAAAGTTTGCCCACCCTGACTGACAGGTCTCTATGTCAAGCACCTTTCCCTGCACCATATTGACTTCTATTGCACATGTGTTTACCTCTCCTGGTCCCTACTCCCCCCTCAGCACTACCCCCCTCCCCCCACTCTACAATCCTGTACCAGGAGCGAAGAGAGGGGTGTTCATCTTTGGTGGGACAATGCTGTGATTCCTTAGGGCAGCGGTTCTCAACCTGTGGGTTGTGACCCCTTTGGCGGTCGAACAACCCTTTCACAGGGGCCGCCTAAGACCATCCTGCATATCAGATATTTGCATTACGATTCATAACAGTAGCAACATTACAGTTATGAAGTAGCAACGAAAATAATTTTATGGTTGGGTCACAACATGAGGAACTGTATTTAAAGGGCCAGAAGGTTGAGAACCACTGCCCTAGGGTGTATGTGAAGATGTAGCTTCCTAGTAAAGCAAGTAGGCTCATATTACTCAGGCCATTAGGCTCAACAGTGTCGGATTCCCTTTGTTTACTTCTTCTTATTTAGCTAACTATGGTAACAGGATGAAGAAAATTAATGAGAAAAAATAATCTATCTATGAGAATTTAAATTACTATTGAAGGTGAATAAAGTCCATAAATAAGTGTACTGGTATTATTTTCAGAACACTTTTATTTTTACTCTTAGGAATCAAATACAATAAAAAAAAAAATAGTGATCTAAGGGACTTCAGAATTGTTCTAAGTGCAAAATTAAACTTTAGTTCTATTTCAAAAAGGCAACCAAAAATCTGTTAATGAGAAAGCAATTTGGTATTACTTGTTGAACATACTATCAGAATCAGCTACTATAGAATATTCTCAATATTGTTCTGACTGCTCAGTGATACACTTTTCTTTAATACTCAAGATCCAAGATTAACAAATATAAAGAAACTAGAGGTCCAGTGCATGAAATTTGTGCACGTTGAGGGGGGGCCCTCAGTCTGGCCTGCACCCTTTCCAATCTGGGCCCCCTCAGGTCCCCACAGAGATCGGGCCTAAACTGGCAGTTGGACATGCCTCTCACAATCCGGGACCGCTGGCTCCTAACCGCTTGCCTGCCTGCCTGATTGCCCCTAACCACCTCTGCCTCAGCCCCACACCCAGAACCCAGGCTTCCCTCCTCCAGCTGGCTGCAGGAACCCAGGACCTGGGCGGGCTCCGTCCGGGGCGGCTGCAGCTGCAGGTGCCTGGGACCGAGGATGGGTTGCTTCTCCCAGGCCGCAGCTGCAGCCACTGGCACCCAGGACTGCAAGTGGGTGGCTTTTCCAGGGCCCAGCTTTGTCAGAAAGGATGTCTGGAAGACGTCCTGTCTAATTAGCATATTGCCCTTTTATTAGTATAGATTTTCTTTGCTGAAATTACTGTATAAATATCATAACTTACTTGAGTACATTCATCTATTTAGTTTATTCCTTAAAACAACCACACAGTATGGCCGGTGGTTGAGCCTCAACCTATGAACCAGGAGGTCAAGGTTCAATTCCAAGTCAGAGCACATGCCTGGGTGGCAGACTCAATTCCCGGGTGGGGGGGCATGCAGGAGGCAGCTAATCAATGATTCTTTCTCATCATTGGTGTTTCTATCTCTCTCTCCCTTCCTCTCTGAAATCAATTGTATATATTGATGTATTTTGTTATCCTATCTAATAAAAGACAAAAAGGGTAATTGACCGTACCTTCGCTACACTTCCCATTGGCTAATCAGGGCGATATGCAAATTAACTGCCAACAAAGATGGCGGTTAATTTGCATACGTAGGCGCCAAGCATCAGAGCGAAGTTGGCTGGCCCCAGGCAGGAGCAGCGAACGAAGGCCAGCGTGGCGAGCAAAGAGCAAAGAGGGGGGCCCGCTGGTGCATGGCCTCCACCATGCCCCCAGGCCTCTAGTATCTACACTAATAAAAGAGAAACATGGTAATTGGCGTACGACCGCTACCCTTTTCACTGGCTAATCAGTGAGTATATGCAAATTAACTGTCAGCCAAGATGGCGGCCGGCAGCCAGGCACTGAAGCAAACAGGGAGGCTTGCTTGCTTCAGTGACTGCGGACTCCAACGTTCCCCACCTAAACGTTCGCCACACTTGCCAGCCTCTCAGCTGCAAGTCTAAGCAACTATATACTATGTTGCAAATAAGAAGCTAAACAAAACCCCAGAAAAAAAGTTCCATTCAGCCGGGCTCGGACCGCAACATTGTATCTATGTTTTCAGCAGCAAGGCCTCAGAGCTAAAGCTGGCCCAGAAAAAAAAAAAAAAAAAGAGAAGAAAACAAGGAGCGGTTGGAAGCTTTAGTCACTCGCCAGCCGGAAAACAGCCCTCAGCCCCTCACCCAGACTGGCCAGGCACCCCAGTGGGGACCCCCACCCTGATCCAGGACACCCTTCAGGGCAAACCAGCCAGCCCCTACCCATGCACCAGGCCTCTATCCTATATAGTAAAAGGGTAATAGGCCTCCCAGCACCGGGATCAGCGGAGCAGCGAGGCTCCCGGCACCGGGATCAGCGTGACAGGGGGCAGCGCCCAAACCCCCTGATCGCCCTGTGGCTCTGTGAGTGACAGGGGGCGAGGCCACAACCTCCCTATCCGCCCTACTCTGTTCGTGACAGGGGAAGGCACCCCAACCCCCTGATCAGCCCTCCTCTGTGCCTGATAGGGGGGAGCTCCCCAATCCCCTGATTGCCCTGCAGCTCTGTGTTTGACAGGGTGCAGCACACCAACCCCCTGATCGGCCCTGCTCTGTGGGTGATAGAGGGTGGCGCCCCAACCCCCCTCCACGGGCCTTGCTCTGTGTGTGACAGGGTAGAGCCATAACCTCTCCATCAGCCCTGCCCTGAGTGTGACAGTGGCGGCGCCCCAACCCCCTGATCGGCCCTGCTCTGTGGGTGATAGAGGGTGGCGCCCCAACCCCCCTCCACGGGCCTTGCTCTGTGTGTGACAGGGTAGAGCCATAACCTCTCCATCAGCCCTGCCCTGAGTGTGACAGTGGCGGCGCCCAACCCCCTCTGTGGGTGATAGAGGGTGGCGCCCCAACCCCCCTCCACGGGCCTTGCTCTGTGTGTGACAGGGTAGAGCCATAACCTCCCCATTGGCCCTGCCCTGAGTGTGACAGGGTGCAGCGCCCCAACCCCCTGATCCGCCCTGCTCTGTGTGTGACAGGGGGCGGTGCCCCAACTCCCCTATCGGCCCTACTCTGTGAGTGACAGGGGGGAGCTCCTCAACCCCCTGATCGGCCCTGCTCTGTGGGTGATAGAGGGTGGCGCCCCAACCCCCCTCCACGGGCCTTGCTCTGTGTGTGACAGGGTAGAGCCATAACCTCCCCATTGGCCCTGCCCTGAGTGTGACAGGGTGCAGCGCCCCAACCCCCTGATCCACCCTGCTCTGTGTGTGACAGGGGGCGGTGCCCCAACTCCCCTATCGGCCTGGGAGAGGGCACAGGCTGGGCTGGGGGACCCCCCTCCCCCTGCCCCCGGAGTGCACAAATTTTTGTGTACCGGGCCTCTAGTATATATATATAACAAAAACAACCACACATTTATCTTTATCTATAGCTAGGATAGATGGAAACAAAGAAGTTAAGAAAATTTCTAAAAGCACACAGCTTACATGGGTTAGAAATTAAATCTATATGTGCATGATGTCAGATCACTCAGTCATTAAACATGACTGACTAGAAGTGTTACCGATGAAAATGTAATATTCCCTTCCCCATTGAATGCTGGGGGTCAGGTCCTTATGACATTTCCAAAGAAAGAACTTTCTGAGACTTGCACAAGAGGATGAGTGATTTTTATTTGCATGGAATTGCATCCTTGGGTAGACAAAGTCCCTTCATCCAGTCTTAGAAGATGTGCAGCTGGGGATTCAGTAGAACTAGAAGCAAAGCCAGCATCCAAAGTTTCCTTTCCATGTTGGATTTGCCCCATGAGACAGGTGTCTTCTCCGGGGTGTGTGAAACTTTAGCTTCCTGGCAAAGCTGCACAAATAATTCCTACACTATTTGGCCTTTCCTTTGTTCCTTTCCAGTTATTCATAACTAGGTTAAATTACGAAGGTATCAGAGGGAGCTGGTATGTGTAATTGGGAGAGTTATTTACATGATAGATGCCTCATTATTACTTTCCTATCTTTCTATTTATTAGCTACTTAACTCATATATTAATTACCTTAGCTCCATTTTGGAGGAAGACAAAGTAAAAAAAAATGTTTATAGTAGTGTGGATGAAAAGGGGACACATACTAAACCTGACAAGCTCAAGGGAGGGCTGCATGGAGGCCTTACAAACTCAGAGACCAACAGCAACCACATAGGATGGTCTGAAATGAAAACTTTTTAACTACAAGTGGTAATGGTAGGGAGTCAGGTCCTAGGGAAGTATTTTTCCCTAACAAAGATCCATCTTCACCTTAACTGAGCCTGTCATCTTTTTGCATCTGGAATAACAGACCTGATAACATGCCTTTGGAATAACAAAGTCATTTCCTTTTTTCCAGACCCCTCAAAGCACAAGCATTATACCAGAGCAGAGACCAGAATCCCCTCGTTGTTATTGTTATTATGTTCATTGTTGACTGTTAACTATCCTTTAACCACCTATGCAAAACAGATATGTGTCTATGATGTTACTTTTTATCCAATCCCAGAGGTCTCCCCCTCCCCTGCTTCACTTTCTCCTGCCTCCCTAATCTATCACCAACACATTTCATGTAACCCACTTATGCCTCTTCTTTTGACTGTAATGTATAAAATAAGGTGCAAAACTGCCATTTTCCAGAGCACTTTCTCAATCTGTTGAAGTTTTGCTTTCTGGCAATTGTTGTCAGTTTGGCTCAAACAAACGCATAAAAATTCTCTATAGGTTTGAACATTTCTTAGGGTGACAGTACATAATAGCAAGATAATGGATAAATACACACACACACAAATAAATCTCTCCAGATAAGCTTTAAGTTCCTTGAAAACATTTTCTACTCTTTTGTGTGTTCTTTGTCTATAATAGACAGATTAGTATAAACACAGAAGATATCCTCCTTAAGTACTTATTGAATAAATCATTCTGGTCATTCTTGTTAAATGTCCAGAGCCTACCAAAGAAGAACTAATAAGATTTATCTTCAAAATTACAAAAATAAATAAGACTCAGGGAAAGACGAGGGAATTGGTGAATAGTGAAAATCCGATAAAACAAACATATATGACTAGAGGCCTGGTGAATGAATTGTTGCACCAGTGGGGTCCCTCAGCCTGGCCTGTGGGGATCGGACCAAAACTGGCTCTCCAACATCCCCAAAGGGGTCCAAGAGTGCGAGAGGGTGCAGGCCAGGCCAAGGGACCCCACTGGTGCACGATCCGGGCTGGGGAGGGACCACAGGAGGGCTCCAGGGTGTGTCTGGCCCCTCTCGCCCAGGCCCAATCAGCTGGACCCCAGCAGCAAGCTAACCTACTGGTCAGAGCGTCTGCCCCCTGGTGGTCAGTGCACATCATAGCTACTGGTTGAACGGTCAAACAAATGGTCAGACACTTAGCATATTATATAGGCTACCTTAATAATAATATGTATCATTTATTGCCATTTATTTTGTGCTAGGCATTGTTCTAAGAACTTTACACAGACTGACATCTTTTAATCTGCATTACAATCCTGTGAAGAATTAAACCAACCATTATAAAATTACCAATATTAAAACATTTTTTTGAAGTTTATTTTAGAATAGTCTTAGCTTTACAGGAAAATAGCAAAGATAGGATAAAGTTCTCATATCCTACAGCAAGTTTGTCTTATTATGTACATCTTAGGGTTCTCCAGAACAGAGTAATAGACCAACAGAAGATGGAGACAGAAATATCGATATAAAGAGGTTTGTTATAAATAATTGGTTTGTGTGATTATGGAGGCTAAGCAGTTCCATTGTCTGCCTTCTGCAAGCTGATGGCGTAAAGTCCAGTCTGAGTGTAGGAGAAGAGCCAGGTCCATTTCAAAAACAGTCATACAGAGAAAGCAAATTCTCCTTTACCCTGCCTTTTGGATTGGATGGGGCTCTCTGGCATTGGGAAGGGCCTTTTGCTTAATTCAGTCTGCTGACTGATATGTTAATATCATCCAGAAACACCCTCACAGACACACCTAGAATAATGTTTAAACAGATATTTGGGCACCCTGTGTCCAATCAAGTTGACATATAAAAATAACCATCACAGCCTCACCGGTGTGGGTAGAGTGGTTAAACATTGACCTATAAACCAGGAGGTCATGGTTCAATTCCCAGTCAGGGCACATGCCTGGGTTGGGTTGAAGCCTCAATCTCCAGTAGGGGACATGCAGGTGGCAGCCAATCAATGATTCTCTCTTATCATTGGTGTTTCTATCTCTCTCTCCCTCTCCCTTCCTTTCTGAAACCAATAAAAATATATTTAAAATAAAAACTAAACATCACAGAATGATACATTTTTCACAATTAATGAACCAATATTAATGCATTATTATTAAAGTTATACTTTACTGTGATTTATTTATTTAGTTTCAACTTAATGTTCTTTTTAAGTTCCAAATCCTATCCAAGATACTATATTATATTTAGTTACTGTATCTCTTTAAGTTTCTTGTGGCTTTGATATTTTCTCAGACTTACCTGGTTTTTGAAAATGAGAGTTTTGAGGAGTTACTGATCAGATATTTTGTTTTGTTTTTGCCCTACTGATTTTTTTTCTAATGATTAACTGGAATTATAGGTTGTCCATAAAAAGGTCACAGAGGAAAGGGCCATTTTCATTATATCATATCAAAGGTACATAATATGGAAATGACTTATCACTGTTGATATTAACCTTGATCACCTGGCTGAGATGGTATTTATGAAGAAAGTTGATTTGCACAGCCAACCACTAATTAATGGGGAGTTATATTTTACCTCTTTGAGGTCACAGTAGCTACTTAAGGTATTTGGAATTTTTCTGCATGGGAGATTAGTCTATTCTCTAACATTTATCTGTTTATTCAATCGCATATTTATATCATTTATGGACTCAGTGTATTTATTCTATACTTGGGGTTATAGTACAATACTGCTGTATATTGTTGCTCAAATTGTTCCAGCTCTGGGGATTTGCAGCTCTTAAAGTTGCCTTCTTTGTTCTTAACCTGGGGTAAAGCCTATAAAAAATAGGTTTCCCCCTATGATTGGTGACCTTAAGGAGTTTCTCATTCTCATACTAGTCCACACTCAGCCTCTCACAATTAACCCAAAAGACTGTTTTAAGTGCTCCTAAAAGTTTATTGCTTATGTGACTTCTGATCTGGCCCAGGTAAAGGGCTCTGGTTTCTAACTCTGGATGGGGCTGTCTCTCCAGATTTTAGGATAGCAGTTTGCCCAGCAGCTTCAGTTCTCTGTTGGATCCAAGAAAATAATCAACTTTCAATTCGTTTAACTTGTTCTTGTTGGGAGGACAGGAATGTAGCCTTCTAACTCTTTACATGTGAAAGCTGAAATAGGAAATATTCAACCACCTTTGACCTACTGTTATTCCCCCCCCCCCCCTTTTTTTTTTGAAAGCCAAAGAGGTCACATAATTTGCCTGAGGTTATGCTCTGGGAGTTGCTGAGTCATGGACTGAATTCAGTCTGATTCTGGTAGTCACTATCTTAATCACTATGGTGTACTTCCATAATATTGTATAACATAACACAATCCTATATAATAAAGAGCTAATATGCTAATTAGACCAACAGCATAATGACCATCTGGACAACCTTTCAGACGACCCATCCAGATGACCTTCCAGACGAAGCCAGGGCTGCGAGGGCAGAGAGCCTTGCACGAATTTCATGCATCAGGCCTCTAATATCCTATATAATAAAAGCCTAACATGCAAATTGACCGAACAGCAGAACGACCTGAGTAACAACCAGTCGCTATGATGCGCACTGACCACCAGGGGGCAGACATCAATGCAGGAGCCAAACCAGCCAAGTTGGGTGCCAGTGGGGGCCCTCTGATCGCCCCTCTGGTCACCCCACAGATCAGCTCTGATTGCCAGCCAGGCCTAGGGACCCTACCCATTCATGAATTTCGTGCACTGGGCCTCTAGTTAAATATATGATAGAGTTATGATGGACTAACAGAAGGGAGTGGTTAATTTCAGTAACTACCTAAGGGAAAGCCTAATGAAAGGGGTCACAGTGAACTGGTGCAGAGAATGAGGGGTTTACCAGGCAATGGAGGGTGAGTACTTTTGGGCAAAGAAACACTAGGAATAAATGCACAGAGACATTAAAATTTAAAAAGAAGGTCATCTGTTCAGATTTAGTTGTTGAAGTAGAGCTGATAAGTCTGAAGACAGGCCCTGTGCCTTGTGAAGGACTGTCCTAAGAACTGTGCCTGGAATTTATAATTGACAAAGAATGAATATATCTTTTAAAGTGAGGAAAAATGCATTGGAAAGATGCATTAGAATGATGGCCCATAGTAGGTGAGTAATTGGTAGCAATACATTTTTTTAAGAGATTTTGAGGCAAGAATAAAATATGAGGAATATGTGTTTATTTTCCAATAGGAGAGTTTTTATGTAATGTTTAATTCCCTGTGGAGAAAATGAAAAGAATAAAACATAATCTCTCAAGAGGCTGATTCAAATCTCTCTACATATACTCTCTCTGTTGATATTTAAGGCTTTCACAGTATATAGCATCTATAGTGGATGGCCTTCATGAGAAGTTTTCTCTGTGTTTTGATTACTGACATCACAGAGATTTAAGCTCATAATAAAGCTACCGTTTATTACTTACATGATCATTGATATTATTATTTATATGTAAACAAGTCCTGTTACTAAAACTACACTTTTAATTAAAAAATAACAAGTACCATAACCTCAAAATTAATTTTATGAAAAATTATTGAACATAGTCATAATTTTAGGAAAAGCAATTTAAGCAAACAATAGGCAATACACTTATAACACAAATTCTCTCACCCAGCACACCTGTTTTCAATGTGACTTAGGATAATCACTGTGATGATATATGTAAGGTGAAATCTATTCTTACCTTTTTCTCTAAATCCTTTAAGTGTTGGCACTGTTTATGCACACCTCAGCAATGTTCTTCCAGACTACATTTCTGCAGAACAATATATGGCAAATGAAATTTTGTGTTCAATTCTTTATCAGCTTACTTCTATACTGACACTCATTTTTCCCCATGCTTTTCATGCTTTCATTGCGATTGGCATTATATAATTTATCTACATATCCATGCTGACCTCAACTAAACATTGAAACTCAAAAGGAAGACAAAGACAATTGCTTGTCATTTCTGGGTCTTATATATCTTTTTTCTTTCACCCTTCAATAGGAAGCCAAATATTTAAAAATACAGTCGAGCATTGCTTAAGGACAGAATACTACATTCTGAAAAATGAGTCATTAAGTGATTTCATCATTGTGCAAACATAATGGAGAGTACTTAGACAAACCTAAATGGTATAGCCTACTACAACCTAGGCTATATTGTATAGGCTAATGTTCCTAGGCTATATTGTACAGCATGTAAGTGCAGGCAATTGTAACCTGTGGCAAGTATTTGTGTATCTAACATATCTAAACATAGAAAAGGTACAGAAAAAATGCAATATGAAAGATTAAAAAATGGTATACCTCTATAGGGCACTTACTACGAATGGAGCTTGTAGGACTGGAAGTGGCTCTAAGTAAGTGAGTGTGTGGTGAGTGAATGTGAAGGCCTAGGACAATACTGGACACTACTGTAGACTTTATAAACACTGTCCCACAAGCCCTCCCCCTGGTTCCTTCTGACAGGGTCAGAAATAGGACATTGAAGCTGTCAATGCTGCTCCATAAGGGATGTGGGCTGCATGCATTGTTGGAAATAACGAGTAGAATCTGGCTGAGTAAGGCATGGATCACCAAAGCAGTGACTGTCAGGAGCGGGTGAGAGGTGGCCCAGCAGTAAGTAGGAATAAGAAATCAAGATGGAGAGTTAAAAGAACATAACAGATTGTCATTGCAATGTGGCTTTGACTGTTGGATGTTGGTGCAGAAGTCAGGAGTGGAATTCTGTGGTATCCTTTAGAAAAGAGGGTGTTTAACATGAAGAAGGTGGAGGACTGAAAACTCAGTATTTTGACTTTGAACATTTGTTTTTGGTTCCATTGACCTCATCTGGGACCAAAGGCTCTCTCTGGCATTGAATTGGTGGAAGAAATAAAATTTATCTATGGTTTACATCATTACAATCTGAAAATATTTCCAAGTATAGGACAGGCTGGCTCCACACTACCACAAAAAGTATTTACTACAGTGGCAGTGGCGCTTAATTTTTGTTAAGGTATCTCCTGTGAATCTATGACCATGTACAGGATCTTAAGTCCTCAACAAATAATTTACAGTAATGTTCTCTGAAGATTATTAAGCATGATTTGGGGGGCTGTAGCACCCTCTGAATAGGTAGGCTGGGGAGCCAGGCTCCTCTGTGCTAAAACACGTCAGTGGTTGGCTGACTAGGATGTAATCTGTGCACTCAATTCCTCCTGAACCATATATTATTTCATTGCTTATGGGAAATCAGCTTCATTATAATTTTTTGGGGAGCACCAGTATGCATACAGTCTGTCATTGATCAAAACATTATGTGGCACATGACTATACTAAAAGGAAGTTTAATACTGAAATAATTAAGTAAGAGACTCGGTGTTCCTACTTTCTAGTGTTCAAAATCTAGGTTAGTGTAAGGGATGCTCGCTAACTCATTTACTCTCAGTGGTCACTAGTTTAAAGTGGGAAAGAATTCCATATAGTAATTTCAAGCAGGTTTTATTACATGATTCTCTAAAATTATAACAGGAGGATTTTTGAGAGAAAAAGTTACCCTGGGCTGGAAGTAGACTACCTGCTCATTATTCTGCAGGACTATAATGAGGGAAGGACTCTGACCCCAGGTGTTCAGAGACAATGAAACTAAGGAAAGGTGAAAAAAAACAAATGAAGTAAAAAGACAAAATCACTAATTCACAAAATGAAGCAAAAATGAATAATCAAACAAAAATAGGGTAAAGAAGGTGAGAAGAAATAGATATAAAAATAGAAGCATAGGAATGATAAGGCTGGGGGAGGGCGTAAAACAAGACAATGGAGTATCTATTAAGCAACTACCTTAAAAAAACTGAACATCAAAACCATCCTGAGCCCATGGCCGGGGAGCCCCTGGGAGTGCAGAGGTCCTGTCCTAGGCAGAGGCCAATGGCGCAACTTCCGGCCTGGGGGCTGGAAGGCAGATCCTCTGACAACCCGCCCCACCAGGAGGGGAGCAGAGAACAGCCGGCACCTCCCTCAAGGTGACCGGAAACCCCCACCACACCAGGCAGGCGGTGCGCGGAGGATTCACCTCCAAGCCCAGCCGGTGGCTCTGCCGCAGCCATGGCACTCCTGGGTGCAGGCCCCGGCGGGACGTGGGGTGGCGGCGGGGGTGCCCTGAGTCCTGGGCTCCTAGCCTGCCTTCCTCGGCTTCCTCCAGTTCCAGGGCCTTGCCCTCGGCAGCCTCCTCCTGCCTCAGGGCCTCGCCCTCCTCCTCCCCAGGGCCCAGAGCAGTGGACCCACCCACCGAGGGCGCTCCCCGCTGGCCGAGGGGGTGAATGGAGCGGCTGGGACTGCTGGGTGAAGGGTCGCCCTGGGGAGGAGTCTGGACACCTCCAGGCCCCGCTCTTGCTCCTGGAGCGCTGTCCAGGAGGAGGTAGGGAAGGAAGGTCATGGAAGGGAACAATTGCAAGCCGAGATCCCGAAGGTTCTGAAAGCAGAGGACCAGCTCCCTGCAGACCTGAACTCCGTGTGGGCCTCTTTCTCGGTCCTGTGGAAGTGGTGCGAGACACAGGAGGAGGTGATGGACCAGGGCTGCGCCCAAGGAAGACTCAGAGGAAGCCACGTGTGGACAGGGCCAGGCGGAGCCCGCTGGAACGCAGCCAGACCCCAAGGCGACCACCAAGCCAGGCCCCAGGGAGAAGCGAGCAGATGCCATTCCACTCGCTGGAGAAGACCCTTGAGCAGAAAACTAAAGAAACCGATTTTACATCATTTCCCAGGTGGAGAACTGTTGGCATGTAAGCCCCTGACCAGTGCCCAGCCTCTCCTCTGTCTGTCTTTCTCACTCTGAGGTACCATGTTCTTTGTTCTCTCTTAACCTCAACTCATTTTTAAACTAGATTGCTCTAAGAAGAAGACTAAATAAAGTTTCCCTTAAGTTAAAAAACAAAAAAACACTGAACATCAAATACAAAATATAAAAAGTTAAGAAAATGTGCTCCATTCTCTGTGTGTCTCTGTCTTTGTCTCTGTCTTGGTGCTTCTAAATGTGGGAAAATACTTATTTTAAGAAAAGGAAGGTCATAATGGCCTACCCAAAGCTCATAGAAAAGCAACATTTTAAGCTCCATGGGACTAGCAAGAGTAGATACACAATCATCAATAAACAAACAACAAAAATGACAGTTCTAGCAATCTAAAATTTAATTAATTTAAGGTTTTATAAATACATTAATTTCAGTGAAACAAAAACAAAAATTATCATGAAGCAGATAAATCTCAAATGACCATGGACAATGTTTGTGATATATGAATAGTTTTAAACAAAAGAAAACCCTGAAATTATTATATTATCCAGTGTGAAATAACTTGTTTGATTGTTAAATTGTAAATTTTCCTCAATGCCTACTATATAAAATATACAACATATATAATATATTCATTGCATTAATAAGTATTTAGTATGTCAAATATCAAATAGATTACTAACGTTGATTACAAGCAATTCAATGATTCAAAGAAAGCATCTAAATTAAGAAAATAAATGGAGAGAAAAAAAGTTGTAAAAAATTCAAAGAGATGTGAATATAATGGGTCAGCCTTTATCTGCTCAGAGGATTTTGCAAGAATAAACCTATTAAAATAATCAATTTTCTGCAAATCTTGCTCAGTTGATCCTATGCTTATAATGAAACTCATTTAAATCAATATTTGATAAATGCCTAAATGAATAAAAATGAAATGAATAAATGAATGGAAAGGGAACATAAATACTAAGTGGTGGAAATTAAATGAATAATTCTCTTGAAATCAGCTTCACTCAAGTTTGCCAGCATTTTATACAGAGTAATGCCATCTAAAATGGTAATTTGAAAGGATCCTGTTAACAAATTTATCTACACAGAAGTATATAAATTTATGGCTGTAATCAGTATACTCTAAATATACTTTGTTAAGTACTCTGTCCTTTAAGTTAGTTGCATGATTTTTTCCCCACTGCGTTAGATTATCCCACATTTCTATCAGTAGTTTTCTAACATTGATACCACTTATATTCCCGGGAACAGGAGAAATCCTTCTCCATGTGTTTTCTTCTCAGAACATTAAGCATATTAGCCTACTTACTCTCTTCTTTACTATCCCTCTTATTCTTCTGGAACATTTCCAATGTCTTTTCTGTGGATATTTTTGGATTAGATCAATACACACCATATTGAATACCAATCATGCTGGTTTGTAGAATTTCAGATAAGGGGATGTTTTATGCTTGTCTCCTGACTAACCAAGATTTTTTAAAATTCCTAAATTAATATTTTAAAAGAGATACCGCACATAAAGGGCACCCATTTTCCAACTATGAAGAAAGTAACTAGAATTATTAAAAATAAGGTGTTTGATTATTTTATAACAATTAGGGTTTCATACATTTAAATTTCTTGAAGAACAAGTTCTCAGGTATAGCTCAAATAAATAGATACACCTCATGTGTGATTAGAAGAGTGGTTATTTAGTTAAGTATGTATTGTTTATATTCATGAAAAATTTGAACAATTAAAAAGATAGTCCTTTTTTAAACTTTCAATCTTAACACAATTAATTTGCTTAAAGTACAGATTCATTTTGAAAAGTGCAAAGGTAAACGTTAGCTTAATTCTCTCTGAATTATTACCAAATACAAATTTGTGGGCTCTAAATTCTTAAAGTACTTAATTCTACTTTAAAAAATAATAAATCTACAAAGTTCTTATTATTAATCCAACAAATTGGAAGGCATATACTTTTTGAAAATGTATCAAATTAGCTAGTGGGAAACGTTGCCACTGAGCCAGATCTATATTTGGCTCGCTATACAAACACATAGGTTTTAGCCAAATGTTTCAAGTGTAGAATTATCTAAATACTAGAGGCCTGGTGCACGAAATTCATGCAGGAAGGGAGGTCCCTCAGTCCAGCCTGAGTCCTCTCGCAATCCGGGACCCCTCAGGGGATGTCAGACTTAAACTGGCCACCAGACATCCCTCTCACAATCCAGTTTGCTGCATGCACCAGTGACCATACTTTTCATACAGGTGAAAGGCATCTTGCTGTTGTATGGGCAGCCACATTTTTTTGCCCTGATTATAAAGAGTAGTACATAACATGATCCTTCTGAGGCAGTAGTACCATTTTCCCCATCTTATGGGTGGAAAAACTGAAGCAGAGAGAAGTTAAGTAATTGGCTTTGTCACACAGTTATAAGTGTCAGAATCAGGGCTGACCAAAAATGTGCAAGCCAGAGTCCATGCATGTCATTGCTGCATCATCCTGATTTGTTCAGTGTTAGAGTAGCCTTGCCAGGTTTTAATTTTTAAGTCTAAGAAACTGTTCCCAATATGTAGGGTAGGGTCCCTAGGCCTGGCCAGCGATCAGGGCCACCTATGGGGCGACTGGCGGGAGGGGCAATCAGGGGGCCCCCGCTGGTAACTGCCTTGGCTGGCGGCCTGGCCCGTCCGCTGGCCGGCCTCGCCCCCCGATTGCTGCTGCTAGTCACCTCCCTCTCAGGGGCCTGATGCTCAATGCAGGAGCTGGAGTGTCTGCCCGCTGGTGGTCAGTGTGCATCATAGTGACTGGTCGTTCTGCTGGTCATTCCACCATTTGGTTGATTTGCATATTAGGATTTTATTATATAGGATTTTTAGTGTTTTTTAATTTACTTTTTACAATTATATTGATAGTTATAATGTTATAATTAGTACGTACTGAGGAATATATAACATGTAAAAATAAAAATGCATACAAATAGTATTAATTACTTTGAATACCCCCAACTTAATAAGTAGACCTATTCTAGAGCTTGTGCAGTTGCATATGTGATCCTCTTCATTGCTTTGCCCTGCCTCTTATCATTCTGGTGAGGCTTTAAAATAGTTTTATTATGTACTAGAGGCCTGGTGATCAGGCCCATCTTCCCCAGCTGCCTGCAGCCGGCCCTGCCCACCGCCGCCACCCACCCCAAGTTCCCCATTCACCATTACGTGATCGGTGCCTGACGGCCAGGGGAAGGGACCGAGAGGTCAGCTGTTCCCACCCGCTCGCTGGCCCCGCCCCCACAGGAGGTGGCTATCAGGCTATCGGAGCCTGCCGGCTGGGGAAAGTGACCAAGAGGTGGTCAGTGCACCTCATATTGACTAGTCCAGCTGTCATTCTAGTCATTCTGCTGTTAGGGTCAATTTGCATATTACCCCTTTATTATATAGGATGTTTATATTCCTAGAAGATAAGTTATTCCTTCTTGTTTTTTGTTCCATAAAAGTAACATAATATTTGTAATTTTCTGGAACCTATTTTCACTCAAAAATATGTTTTGAACACAATACTGTCTAGCTATAATTTATTGATTTTTATTTTGATAATTATTCCAATTTTGAGCACATGACATTTTATTCTGAGAAGTTATACTATGGTGTTTTTTTCTCATTCTTTCATTTGCTAGATATTTATTATTTTATATTGTGCATGTTATTATATCATTTAATATTATAGCATTAAACACCTACTAACTTCTCATCACTATTTTAATAGAAAGAAAACACACACACACACACAATTTTCCAGTCTTCATGGAGCTTGGGTGAGCATGCTAGTGAGAGTGAGCATTCTTATATGTTATACATATGGAACCATCTCTCATACAGTATCCAGATATACCAATTTATAGGATAATATAAGAAGTTAGCACTTTATTAATATTAAGTATTCTCTACATATGGTTAAATGGGTTTTCACTCTAGTCAGTAGTAGGTAAGTGTCAATCAACATCCTCTTCAAATGTTTGTGTTGTCATTCTGTAAACATCTGTCAATTTATTAGGTGAAAAATTATGTCTTATTTCATTTAAATTTTTATTTTGTGAGGTTGAACATTATTTTTATATTTACCTGCCTGTTTACTTTTGGTGAAAAATGCGTTTGTGTCTTACCCCTCTTTTCCTATTGTCTTCTTTATGTTAATTTATAAAAATCCTCTCTCCATAGTTTTCCAGTGGTAAATAAATAGAAGTTCCTAATTTTTAGGCCCCACCAAAAAAACAACAAAAACACATAAAACAAAAAAGCAACAACAAAAAACACTGAGCATTAGATATAAGCAGAAGTAAAAATTATAAGGGTCCTGAGAGCCTTAAGAAAGCCAACAAATTAGTCTGAACACTGCGTTTGCCTGTCCTGGCTGTGCCTATATATGTGTCACTGCAGATGTGATCAGAGCTCATATTATAAACCTCCTCTGTTCACCCATGAAAATCTATATATATTCAACCGTCTTAGTTGACAATTCTGCATTTGCATTATTTCCGGTTGCCTAATATAAACTTTTAAAAATAAAACCTAGTTTTCTTTGAGATGCAGACTCTTCATTGAAGCCCATGTACTGGCCTGACTCCCCTCTAGGAGTGGTTCTGATATACTTGAAATTAATTTAGTATTTTTTTTTACTGTACTTGGTACAGAAATGGGCTTGTGATGCAACTCAAATAGAGGTTTCTTGAAGCTTCTAGAAAGGCCTTTTCTGTTCTGGAGGTACCTAAGGTGGGGGTGGCAGAGAGCTTTGTTCTTCT
>NW_005370994.1:3155193-3158827 GCF_000412655.1 Myotis brandtii
GCAATGTGAATGGCACATGAATGGTACCCCCTGGGATCATACAATGCACAGTACTAAGATCTATTTACAGAAAAGTATCCTTACCAAGAGGAACAACTTAGGGATAATAATTCTAAATCTAAAAAAAATTTTTGGATTCATATACGCTCTGTTCAAGACTCTTTTAATGATTTAGTAATGCATTTGGTTTTACTTGATTAAGCAATTTGGGTTATTAAGTTTTATGTTATAAATAGAAATTATCTTGGATTTTTTACAACTTGAAATGAGTATGATTTATTAAAACATACATTACTGATACAGGTATGCCTCATTTTATTATACCTTGCTTTATTGTGCTTCACAGATACTGTGTTTTTTAAAAATTGAAGGTTTGTGGCAGCTATGCATCAAGCAAGTCTGCTAGTGCCATTTTTTGCTTACTTTACATCTCTGTATCACATTATAATAAGTCTTGCAATATTTCAAAAATTTTTATTATTACGTTTGTTATGGTGATCTGTAATTAGTTACCCTTGATGTTACTATTGTAATTGTTTGGGTCACCACAAACAATTCCTGTGAGTCAGCAAACTTAATCCCTAAATGCTGTGTGTGTTCTGACTGTTCCATCAGTGATTCCCCCATCTCCCTCGCTTTCTTTCTATCTTCCTATTCCCTGAGACACAACAATACTGAAATTAGACCAATTAATAACACCACAATGACCTCTAAGTACCCAAATAAAAGGAAGAGTCTCATGTCTCTCACTTTAAATCAAAAGCTAAAAATGAATATACTTAGTGAAAAAGACATGTTCAAAAGCTAGTCCTGTTGTGTCAGTTAGCCAAGTTGTGAAAGCAAAGGAAAAGTTCTTGAGAAAAATTAAAAGTGCTACTCCAGTAAACACACAAAGAATAAGAAAGCTAAACAGCCTTATTATTGATACAGAGAAAGTCTTTATAATCTAGGTAGGAAACCAAACCAACCACATTTCCTTAAGCCAAAGCCTAATCCATAGCAAAGCCCTAACTCTCTTCAATTCTATGAAGGCTGAGAGAGGTGAGAAGGCTGAAGAAGTAACTTTTGAAGCTAGCAGAGTTTAGTTTATGAGTTTCAAGGAAAGTAGCTGTCTCTAGAACATAAAAAGTACAACGTGAAGCAGCAAGTGCTGATATAGAAGCTGCAGCAAGTTATCCAAAGATCTAGCTGAGATAATTAATGAAGGTGGCCACACTGACCAACCAATTTGTCAATGCAGATGGAACGGCCTTATATTGGAAGATGCCATTTACGACTCTCATAGCTAGAAAGGAAAAGTCAATGCCTGGCTTCAAAGTTTTAAAAGACAGGCTGACTCTCTTGTGAGTGGCTAATGCAGCTAATGACTTTAAATTGAAGTCAGTGCTCATTTATTTACCATTTCAAAAATGTCAGTGCTCTTAAGCATTATGCTAACTCTACTCTGCCTGTTCTCTATAAATGAAATAGCAAAGCCTGGATGACAGCACAACTGTACATCTGTGAACAACATGAGCCTGGCCAGCGTAGCTCAGTAGTTGAGTGTTGACCTATGAAGCAGGAGGTTATGGTTGGATTCCCAATCAGAGCACATGCAACTGTTTTGGGCTCAATTCCCAGTGTTGGGTGTGCAGGAGGCAGCTGATCAATGATTCTCTCTCATCATTGATGTTTCTATCTCTCTCCCTCTCCCTTCCACTCTGAAATCAATAAAAATATATTTTAAAACATAATTTACTGAATATATTTTAAAGCCATTAGTGAGACCTACAATTCAAAAAAAAGATTACTTTAAAAATATTGCTGCTTAGTGACAATACACCTGGCCATCCTCAAGCTTTGATAAAGTTTTACAAAAAGATTAATGTTATTTTCATGCCTGCTAACACAACACTCATTCTGTAGACCATTGGCCAAGCAGTAATTTTAGATTCCAAGTCTTATTATTTAATAAATACATTTTGTAAGGCTATAGCTGCTACAGATTTGATTCCTCTGGGGGATCTGGGAAAAGTGTATTGAAAATGTTCTGGAAAAGATTAACCATTCTATATGAGATTAAGAATATTCTTGATTCATGGGACAAGGTCATGATATTGACATAAACAGGATTTTGGAAGAAGTTGACTCCAACCCTCATGGGTGACTTTGAGGGGTTCAGTACTTCAGTGGAGGAAGTAATTGCAGATGTGGTGGAAATAGCAAGAGAATTAGAATTAAAAGTGGAACCTGGAGATGTGACTGAGTTCTGCAATCCTATATAATAAAGAGCTAATATGCTAATTAGACCAAACAGCAGAATGACCATCCGGATGACATTCCGGATAACCGTCTGGATGACCTTCCAGAGGAAGCCTAGGCTGCAAGGGTCAGCTGAGGCTGCAAAGGGGCTGCGAGGGCCAGCCAAGTCTGCGATGGCCGAGCTCCTTGCACGAATTTCGTGCATTGGGCGTCTAGTAATATGATAAAGGTCTATGGATGTGAAGTTGTTTCTTATGGATGAGCATAAAAACTGGTGTCTTGAGATGAAATTGACTCCTGTTGAAGATGCTGCAAAGATTGTTGAAATGCCAACAAAGGATTTCGAATATTACATACACTATGTGATAAGGCAGCCTCAGGGTTTGAGAAGACTGATTCCAATTTTGAAAGAAGTTCTGCTGTGGGTAAACTGCTATTAAACAGTATCACACGCTATAAAGAAATCATTCATGAAAGAGTCAATGGATGTGCCGAACTTCCATGTTGTATTTTTTTGAAATAATTCCCGTAGCTTCCCCAACCTTCAGCAATCACCATCCTCATCAGTCAACAGTCATCACATTGAGGCAAGACTCCCCACCAGCAAAAAGATTACAAATTGTTGAAGCTTCAGAGGATGGTTAGCATCTTTAGCAGTAAAGTATAATTTAATTATGTATATGCATTGATTTTTTTAAAAAATATATTTTATTGATTTTTTACAGAGAGGAAGGGAGAGAGATAGAGAGCTAGAAACATCGATCAGCTGCCTCCTGCACATCTCTTACTGGGGATGTGCCCGCAACCCAGGTACATGCCCTTGACCAGAATCGAACCCGGGACCCTCCATTCCGCAGGCAGACGCTCCATCCACTGAGCCAAACCGGTTTCGGCTGCATTGCTTTTTTAGACATAAAGTTACTGAACACTTGGTAGACTACAGTATAGTGTAAACATGACTTTTATATGCACATGGAAGCCAAAAAACTTGTGTGATTCACCTTATTGTGACAATCACTTTATTGTGGTGGCGTGGATTTGAACCCAAAATATCTCTGAGGTGTACCTGTCCTGTAGTGCATTTAATTTTTTTGTATGAGATTATAGAACATAAACCTTTTGACAAGGATGACTTGCCATCATGATTATCTAATGACTGAGGAATCCAATGTTACTGGAATTTAGGTTTTTTTTCTATTTTTTAAATTTATTTTCTCTCTTTTGAATTTTTATTTTATTTTTTCTTTATTGATTAAGGTATTACATATGTGTCCTTATCCCACCATTGCCCCCCCTACCCACTCATGCCCTCACCCCCCTGGTGTCTGTGTCCATTGGTTAGGCTTATATGCATGCATACAAGTCCTTTGGTTGATCTCTCTCCCTTACCTCC
>NW_005370994.1:3158854-3159097 GCF_000412655.1 Myotis brandtii
TGGTCTGATGGATGCTTCTCTGTCTCTGGATCTGTTTTTGTTCATCAGTTTATGTTGTTCATTATATTCCACAAATGAGTGAGATCATGTGATATTTATCTTTCTTAAGATTTGAAAATAGCCTAAGTGCCTATCAGCAGATGAGTGGATTAAAAACCTGTGGTACATCTACACAATGAAATACTACCCTGAGGTAAAAAAAAAGGAATTCTTACCATTTGCAACAGTATGGATGGAACTGGA
>NW_005370994.1:3159860-3169466 GCF_000412655.1 Myotis brandtii
GAGGAAGGGAGAGGGAGAGAGAGAGAAAAATCAATGATGAGAGAGAATCATTGATCAGCTGCCTCCTGCACATCCCCTACTGGCTCAACCACTGAGCCATTCAGGCCAGGCATGAAGAAATCTTCTTTTAATATGAGCCTAAAAGAGGGAAATAATTTAATGTCATTTTCAATAAAAGTGTGGAAAGTTTCCTTATCAGTTTTCTGGCCTGATACTTTACACCTTCAGAAAGTCTCAGAACTCTGAAGAGAGCACTGTGTTTTCCTTAATATTAGGTTCACCGAAGATTAGATTTAAATTAATGATCACATAAATCACAGGAGGAGATTAAAAACCCAAATTCTCTGACCCAATAATTAAAAAAAATAAATAAATAAGTATAAGAAAGTAGAAATCCTAATCATAGTTTCCTATTAAACCTTAGAAAGTGTAGATATAAAACTAACTTAGGAAAATTTCTGTTAAGGTCTTTTAAAATACACTGTTCTGGCATATTCAGGTTTTTTTTTTTTCTAAATTACTGATTTTTAAAATCACTATTGTTAAAAGAAGTCTTCACAGTAGATTGAAAGCTCCATTTGGGGGAGGAGAATTATAGCTATCTAGTTCAGTTCTGTGGCCTAGAGCCTAACCAATTCCTGAATGAACATATCCAGTTCTATTGAAAATATGGGTGTATTTTTTTAGGCTGGTATAAATTTTTATTGTTGAAAGTATTACATATGTCCCTTTCCACGCCCCCCCCCCATTGCCCTCTCCCACTCCCCCTAAGCCTTCACCATCCTCTCTCTGTGCCTGTGGGTTATGCATATATGCATATGAGTTCATTGGTTGAAATCTCCCCTCCACTCCCCCCCACCCCACCCTGCTTCCCAATGTTCATAGCAGTACAATTTACAATAGCTAAGATTTGGAAACAGCCTAAGTGCCCATCAGCAGATGAATGGATTAAAAACCTGTGGTACATCTATACAATGGAATACTATGCAGCTGTAAAAGAGATGGAACTATTACCATTTTCAACACCATGGATGGACCTAGAGAGCATTATGCTAAACAAAATAAGCCTGTCAGAGAAAGATATGTATCGAAAATGTGGAAGCTAATGAACGACATAAACTGATGAACAAAAATACAGGTGTATTTTAAATAACATAATAACACCCACAGGACTTGCATGATGATTTAAATGCAATACCAAGAGTAAGGATAAACTAAAGATATTTCATTCATTCAAATCATGAGAAACTGAGGAATGTTGATGTCTCAGCTTGAGCCAGGTGGCTCAGTTGGTTGGAGCATCATCAAAAGATCGCAGGTTTGATTCCTGGTCAGGGTACATAGCTGGGTCGCAGGTTTGATCCCCAGCTGGGGTGTGCAGGGGAGGCAACGGATTGATGTTTCTCTCTCACATTGATGTTTTGCCTTCTCTCTTGCTCTCACCCTTCCTCTCTCTCTAAAAATCAATAATAAAAAATACATATCTTCAGGTGAGTATTAAAAATAAGAATATGTACAATGTTAGTTTAGACATTTTCAATATTCAATATTTTGTTATTTTGACAGAGGTTTGCTAACACATACGTTCTTCTCTTAAAGTATGATTGAGTAATCTGGTTTGTGTTTCTAAAATAAAGGAAGACTTTCATCCTACAATGTAACTAAAATTACTTTTCAAATGACTATATTTTTAGTCTAGTTACCAAGCACCTATTTACTAAAGGTTTTTTAAAGAAGAAAATAACACCAACTGAAAGGGGTTTATGTCTCTTTATGTCTTTTATATGCTACATTAACAATTTGAAAATTATATCTTGTTCCCCTTATTGTTGAAAGTATTACATATGTTCCCTTAGAATTGCCGCAGCTCAACTGTCATTTGGTCAGCTTTTTAAAGAACAGTGTTGATGTTTAAATGCTTTTATGGGTGCCAAGAATCACTCTTTAAATATTCAGCTGTAAAACTATTGCAAAAAAAAATGATACGGTTGCTATTTTCCTTCTCTTGGGGTGTGCTCGATTTATAAAATTAACTTGAGTTAAAAGTAAGGCATTTTTTTTTGGCCTGGATTTCACTGTACAAGCAGGTACTTGACATGAAACTTTCGAACTTGTACAATATATTTTGTGCTTATCAATTCTTCAAATAAAATTCGTGCATTATCCAGTTTATGATATTCATGAATAAACCTTCTTTAAAAAATATGTTTCATTGATTTCAGAGAGGAAAGGAGAAAAAGAGAGAAATAGAAACATCAATAATGAGAGAGAATAATTGACTGGCTGCCTCCTGCATGCCCCACACTGGGGATGGAGCCCACAACCCAGACATGTGCCCCGACCGGGAATCAATGGTTCATAGGCCAACGCTCAACCACTGAGCCATGCAGGCCAGGCATGAAGAAATCTTCTTTTAATATGAGCCAAAAAGAGGGAAATAACTTAATTTAATGTCATTTTCAATAAAAGTGTGGAAAGTTTCCTTATCAGTGTTCTGGCCTGATACTTTACACATTCAGAAAGTCTCAGAACTCTGAAGAGAGTACTGTGTTTTCCTTTTAATATCAGGTTCACCGAAGATTAGATTTAAATTAATGATCACATAAAGTAATGACCAACACTGATTTGATTACAACAAAAATGTAGCCCTAGCTGGCTTGGCTCAGTGGATAGAGCATCAGCCTGCGGACTGAAGGGTCCCAGGTTCAATTCCAGCCAAGGGCTCATGCCTGGGTTGCGGGCTCCATCCCCAATGTGGGGTGTGCAGGAGGCAGCCAATCAATGATACTCTCTCATCATTGATGTTTCTATCTCTCTCCTTCTCCCTTCCTCTCTGAAATCAATAAAGAAATATATTTAAAAAAATGTATGGCTGCTCTAAAACTACATTTCTTTACATTGAAATACCATTTTCTGTTTTTAAATTCACAAGATTTAATAAGCGGATACCTGTAATGATTTCAGCCACTACTTCAATAAGATTTATTTCCTCTCTGCTTAAGACATAAGTCATACTCAAATTCTTCTTTCTTGACTTTATTTTTTTTTCCTACTTGAAACGACATGGCCTTTCCGTTCATTAATGTATGCTATCTAAGAATTCAGTGTTAAGTGGTGCTTTGGTGATCTGACCCCGGTTTCAGTTTTCCAATTGCAATATAGCTTCCATCATGTTCTACCTGTAACTTTGGGCAAGGTACTTGAGTTCTCATCTCTCAATTTACTAATCTACAAAATAGTGGTAATAAAAGTATGTATTCTTAAGATTATTGTGAGGATTAAGTAATTCAAGTGGCTAAAGCAGTTAGAATAATATTCAACACATAGTAAGCATCAAGCCTTTATTCTCTCTAGCATGGGCTTTCAATATGTTTTGTTTTGTTTTGTTTTGTTTTGTTTTCTTCACAAACCCTATACTATTTCACTCGGTCCCCACCTTCTTTAGAATACTTACGGAATTTCTAAGAAGCAGCATATAATCTATTACTTAATCACGAACTAATTTTCTGTATTTGAGTCTTGTTTTATCAAGGCCATGGCAAACTCCTTGAAGATAGCCAGCTTGTTCTACTTGGTGTTTGAATTCTGCAATATTTGGGTACAAAATTGAAATGTTATAATATTTCTATTATAACAAATAATAATATTTATTATCATAAACGAAAATACCTAGCATTTATTAAGTTCTTACTATTGACAGGCACATAAATGCTTTACATATAGTGTGCCTTACAATATACTCTGAAGTGAATTCTATTTTCACACCCATTTTACCAATGAGAGAACAGAAAATTGGAAATGTGGAGTAATTTGCTCAAGGTCACAGAATTACCAGTAAGTGTCATCATTGGTGTACTTGTATGGGTTGTTCGGCCTGCAAGTATAAGTCACATCACTTTGATCCACTTATATCTTCTTAACTGTCTCAGAATGTCTTGTTCTTAAATTACTGCATAAACTCTTCTCTCTTAGTTCTGTACCTCTCTCCAATCAGTCCTTACAGAACCACATGCTCCATCTCTTACAGCACCAAGGAGAAGGTTGGTGATTAGTACTAATTTGAAGCTTATCTCCATGTGGAATCACCACAGGATTGGTTTTGTTCCAGTAAAGAAATGTAAATGGACTAGAATCTGTCAACAACATATAAAGTTTTATCTACATTGGCTTTGTAAAATTTGTAATTGCTTCCTGTAATAGTACATAGCAATTGCCTCATTAATGGGAATATTTTCTGTGTTTTATTTTCTAACTTAACAATTTATCATAGACTAGTCAATTTCATAGAATATTGGATTTAGATGAGACTTGAGAGACATCTAGTCTAGTACACTTATATTGTCAATGAGGAAATCAGGGCTTAAAGAGGGGTCTTTTCCAGGTACCTTAGTTAGGGTGACAGATAAGCTGCTGCCATAGAGACCCGAAAGGATGGAAACTATTAAAAAGCTACTTTTTCCCCCTTTTCTGTTGAAACCCTATATGAATAGCCTAGGTCGTCAGAAATTGCTCTACTTTTTCAGAGAACCAGGTTCCTGTCCTCATTGCCCCAATTTCTCCTACAGTATTTTCATTTTCTGCATGGGTGGAAGCTGAGATTCTGCCTCAGATACATCTACCAACAGGCATGTGACTAAAAGCATATGACTAAAATGCCCTGTGTCTAAAGGCCCAGAACCAATGAGGCATGTGACATTTCTACTCATCCTGTAGGTGCAGTTTATTTACATAGTCACACCTAACATCAAGTGAGAATAGAGGATGCCTTCCAGGTGGACAGCTATGTACCTAGAGATGATGTGAGCACTCTGCACACAAGGCTTTGATGAGCACCTTTAAGTCTCTCGGGGCCACATAGGAAATAAAGGGGAAAGACCAATACAGCCAAAATCATAATTTATGTTATTATATGTTAAATAAGCATGTAATGCTAATGTTTTGTAGTGTATTGGTTCAGTATTATTATTTTCTTACTTGTGTTACATATAGTTGTTGTGTTGGTGCCATTTGTGTCGGACTGAAGTATTTGGGAATAAAAACATTGTCAGTCAAAGCTGCTTTACATCCTCAGGACAGTTGCTTTTGTAGGGAGGAATTTGTGGTCGATACATGTTTAATGTAATAAAGATGCACACATGTAAACAATGAACATGTGCCTCATGAGAACTCAAAACTTTTTGGAGATGAAGAAGGTAATAAAATGATTGAAGGGATTGTATCTATCAGGGCTTGAGATAGCTAAGTCTTTGAGTCATCGACTATAAGAAGAGTCATTCTTATATGTGTGTGTTGCATGAATAATTTCATTGGTAACCATGGTACAGTAAATTATCCATACTTGGAGTAAGACCATTATGAATCAAAATCAGAAGGCTTGCCTTATGTATACTGTTATTCATTTATAGCAGTGATTCTTTATAATGCCTTAATTTTATGATTCAATCTAATCAGAATTAAACTTAACATGTTTAAAATCAGATTGTTGTTTGCATTTGGCTTCTATAACTGTAATTAATTGATCTAAAACTGCTAGCATAACAGCTGTAGACAGTTACGCCATGGCAGAGGATAAGATGTGGCTAGATCCATTTGGACTACTCCTTCATATGTATTCATTAGTTAAGCAAAACATTTTTGTACATAACTCAGATGGGAGTTTCCAGAATTTGTCATTTGGCACATTTAGTAAATTCTCTAGAATTTATTTAACTGAAAAAACATATTTCATTTGCACAGGGTTTAGTGTCCATATGGCATGTAAATGAAATGGGAATGCAGACAAAATGTGTACCATGGTCAGGGAATTAACTCTGGGATTGTACTTTACTTGTACAGGAAATGTATTTTTGAAATATAAATAACAATACTATCATAAAATAATTGTTTACTACCCACATTGATTATAAGTTTTATAATTTGGAGAGCTGGCATGATGAATTCTATTCGAAATCTGTCCAATGATTGTTCACTCTTAAAGATACATCCACATTCAATACAACTTGTCCACCAATGCATATTAACTCTCCAATGCCAGTTCTGGAATCTGGGTGATTTGAATTTTAATTTAAGCTTAGTCAATTATAAGATATGGGACTTTCTTAGCTCAGTTACATAGATTCTCTGGTTCTCAGATTTATGTGCTAAATAATAGGAAAAATGATACTAAAATACTTTTAGGATGTGGTAAAAATTGATTTAAGATGATAAAAAGGTAGCTGATGCAGCCACAGATATATAGTATGTGCCCAACAAATTTCTACTCCATCCTTGCTCCAATATTTTCCTGGGCAAGGATAGAACATCATTTACCTCCACATCTCAAAAATATTTAGTTGACTGCCTTGTTTACAAAACAGATTATTTGTCAAAATGATCTGAACTTGAAATAGAGGATGGAAGACAATACCAGGATAATTCCATAGAAAATATTCCCCTTGGTTTATAGTATTTGAATATCTCAGGTGACAAGTCTATTTTATTTTGTCTCTGGTCTGAAAGATCAGGTAATGATCTAAATCCTCTAATTTAGTTTGTATGCAAAGACTCAACTCTAAGATGAATATTTATGTTTTTTCCTTAGGAACTAAAGTGTTCTCACAGCAGTTAAATTCGCTAGATGTACTATTAAACAGCATAACTGATTCAGCAATATAACTCTGGTACAGGTTAGCCTAATGCTACAGACCTCCTGCAATAACCTGAAAAACTGAATAGGAAATTCAGAGGTTGCACTAGTTATATAGTCATTAGGAATAGGCTCCTTGGTGACTTGAAGTGATTTTCTTAATTGTAATTTCTCCCTTTTTCATTATACTTGAATATTAAATTAAAACTGACTACCCTCCTTGAGTTCCTCATGACAGGCCTCATGCAGACCTTTAAATATAAAGAAGGAAACAAATGTTAAATCTCTTCCTCACCTAGAACATAGATAAGGACAAAACACAATTAACACAAGAAAACAGTCCCATGTGTTCACCAAAAAATCATGTTCCTCACACTTTTTTGTAGATTTTAATTTCCTGACATGCCACATTACCTGACAAGCTATTAAAATGTAATACTATAACTATACACTTTATCAATTTATTTATAAATATACTCACATTTCTTATATTTTTAATGCTTGAGAATTCACTGGCATTAGTTATAGATGTCCAGGATCTCTCTTCAGCCATTTGTCCCACATCATTGTTTAAGAATCTGGGGCTTAAGCATTCAAAGGTGAAGGCAGAATCCTGCTTCTAAAAACCAGCCAGAGAGTCCACTACTTATATTGTCTCTCATGATCGCAAGGTGAGACGATGAAAACTTTAAACTCCCTGGTCATATGAGCATTTTTATAATCTACAATGAGTCCTTGATCTGTGTCAATGTCTAAATTCTAGGGTTCCCTAAATTTTAGATTAAATTCTCAATTCTTTTTGTTTGTGATCTGCTTTTCTCTGTTCCCCAGTGTGGAACACAAAACTTTATAGCTTGAGCTCTAGAAAACTAAGCCTCTTCCATCAATCTGTTAGGGTAATGCATTAACCCGAATGGGTAGTCTAGATTCTTTGTCATGGGATTATTTTTAAGAGTACTGATAAAGGTATGTTAGTTACCTAAAAGAATGTCCTACCTTTGAAACTCAGGAATTAGGGATTGAAAATGTTAGATAAATTAATCAAATTCTTCTTTAGATATGCATTCCAGAGGTTTCACTGAGTAATAGCATCTTTTACCTCCAAGTAATTGTTATACATTTTATAATGATAATGGGTATATTTTGTCACATTCTATGTGATTTTGATTTAGGGAATATTAAAATAACATTACTATCTTTGAAGAAATATACATTTCTCAAATTTTAAAGTAATCAAAAATTGGATGATTCTTAAAAACTGGTAGACAATTGTAGACTACATTTCTGCTATTGAAGTATGGTAGTATCATGGGAGCTGTAAATAGATATAGGCCATCTTTTATCAATAGTAGTAAGAAATATCTCCTCCCCTCCTTTGAAAAAGAGTTGGACTTAAAACTCAGTTCTAATAAATCTAATATGGCAGAAATGACTTTGTGTAACTTCTGAGACTGAGTCATAAACCACATTATGGTTTCCTCTTGGCTCTCTCTCAGATTGCGTTTCCTATGAGAATCCAAGTTCCACGTCAGAAGGATACTCAATCATCCATGTAAAGAACTAACATCTGCTATTTCAGCCAGCAAGGCAATGAGGCCTCTTGATAACAGACAGGAGTAGGCTATTCTGGAAGTGGATGGTCCCCCCCCAGTCAAGCCTGCAGATGACTATGGCCCATCTGACATCTTGACTACACTTCATAAGAGAACTTTCACTAACAACCACTGAAGCCATTTACAAAATTTTTAACCACACAAACTGTGAGATAATAAATGTTAATTGCTCTAAAATGCTAAATTCATGAGTAACTTTATGTAGCAATAGGTTACTAGTGTCATATTCACTAAATCATCACTTTCACTGATTTCTATCACTCTTAAACTACTTAACCTGAATTTTGATAAATAATTCAGCTGACTAATTGCTTCTTCGAAACAATTTTGTTTTTCAGAATTATTTTTCTATAATCTGAATTGTAAGAAAAACTCTCGCAGGAGATTTAGCTTGTATATACATACTGCATCAGGAACTTTGCTTGTCCTGCCCTCAAACTCATCTGCCCTGTTGATAAACTGGAGAGTTCAATAAGTTGTCATAAACTTTTGGTACCAGAATAATCTTTAAGAGCAATCTACTCCAGCCTACCACTTAACCAGCCAATGTATAAACTAGAGCATCCATTCCAACAACAATCTGTGTTTGAACTCACAATATCCAAGGAACCTGGGTATGTGCCCTGACTGATTCGGTGCTCAACCACTGAGTGATGCTGGTTGGGCAAGTTTTTTGTTGTTGTTGTTGTTGACAGTATTACAGATGTCTCCCATCCTCCCTCCCCTTTTTCCCACCTCTTTCCTGCCCCTGTCCCCCACCCCCATCTTCACCACTCTGTTGTCCATGTCCATGTTTTAAGGCAAACAACTTCCCCCCAAAACCAAAAAGTTCACACCCATCTGAGTTTCTTTGATTAAAAGACAACAATCAAACATTCTCAAGCAAAGGGAGATTGGAGGTTGGCAAGAACTTGGCCAGAATGGTGGCAAAACCAAGGAGAAGGAACTGTTATACTGGGGATGGAACACAGAAGAAAGTTACATTAAGTGAAATAAGCCAGTCAATGAAAGAAAAATACCACATGATCTCACTCATTTATGGATAATAAGGCCATTATAAACTGATGAACAAAAATAGATACAGAGGCCCTGGCTGGTTTGGCTCAGTGGATTGAGCATTGGCCTGCAGACTGAAGGGTCCCAGGTTTGATTCCGCTCAAGGGCATATACCTTGGTTGTGGGCACATCCCCAGTGAGGGGTGTGCAGGAGGCGGCTGATTGATGTTTCTCTCTCATCGATGTTTCTGGCTCTCTGTCCCTCTCCCTTCCTCTCTGTGAAGAAATCAATAAAATATATTAAAAAAATAGATACAGAGACAGAGCAGCATCAAACAGACTATCAAACTACAGAGGGAAGGCTGGGGAGGG
>NW_005370994.1:3169781-3211001 GCF_000412655.1 Myotis brandtii
TGGGGGAGGTAAGAGATCAACTGGAGGACTTGTATACATGCATATAAGCATAACCAATGGACATAAGACACTGGGGGATAGGGAAAGCCGAGGGAATGTCAAGAAGGGGAAAAAAAGGAGACATATATAATATTCTTTGTAATACTTTAAGCAATAAAACAAAATTAAAAAAAAGAGGAAGACTAGAATGAATCCAGTGGTGTTGGATTGGAATTGGGGGTATATGTGAATTTTCTTTTCATTTACTTCATTTTCTGAATTTTCTATATTAAATTATATATTATGTAATGCATATTATATGTACAGTTTATATTAGATATTAGATATATAAAACTCCAAATGGAACAATAAAATCATCTCTATGTTTGGCTCCATTAATTCTTTTTCAATATTTATCTTCTGTTTTTCAACATACAGTTAATTTTTTATGAAAGACAAGAAATAAGCAAAAAGGGCTATGAATAATTCTACTTTTGATGCCCACATGTTGTGAGTATAAATTTATCAAGCAATGAGAGTATCCTCATTACTCCTTAAATGGGATGGTTTCAAGAAATTATACAGAGAATGTAGCAACTTTATCCAACAGCAAAGCCTTTTCAGGTCAAATCCAAACAGGAAGTCATCTTTCCCAATCAAATAAGTGCAATATGACTTTCTTCTTATTTTTCTTTTTTCTTTTCTTTTTTTCTTTATTGATTAAGATATTACATATGTGTCCTTATCCCCCCATTGCCCCCCTGGTGTCTGTGTCCATTGGTTTTAGCATAATGCTATCCAGTTCCATCCATGCTGTTGCAAATGGTAAGAACTCCTTTTTTACAGCAGCATAGTATCCCATTGTATAGATGTACCACCATTTTTTAATCCACTCATCTACTGATGGGCACTTAGGTTGTTTCCAAATCTTAGCTATGGTGAATTGTGCTGCTATGAACATAGGGGTGCATATATCCTTTCTGATTGGTGTTTCTAGTTTCTTGGACTTATATTCCTAGAAGTGGGATCACTGGGTCAAATGGGAGTTCCATTTTTAATTTTTTGAGGAAACTCCATACTGTCTTCCACAGTGGCTGCACCAGTCTGCATTCCCACCAGCAGTGCATTGTGCCGAGCCAGCTCAGACAGGGATTTGAAAGCCTGAGTGAGGGTGGCGAAAGGATGAAGAAATGACAGACAGAGAGAATAAGCTGGGTCTAGGTGGATCTTCCTGTGCCTGGCTGAGGCCACAGAGAGAGATCCAGAGGCAAGCTGAGCCTTTATTTTATAGTCAGAGGTAAACAAGGTAGTGGTTACCATAGTTACACTGTTCTTGCGAGTTTCACTTGTTTTGGCAGCACTTGCTGCACCTCCCTCAGTCCATTAGCTTCCCAGATAAGATCTAGGGAGCCTCATAAGGTCAAGCCTAATTATTCTAAGAGGACTGTGCCCTCTAAGCTGGGACTTGTTTGTGACTTTGCCAACAGGTTAGTCCGAGGCTTAACCCTATAGCCGCACCCTACAGTGCATGAGGATTCCTTTTTCTCTGCATCCTCGCCAGCACTTGTTATTTGTTGATTTGTTAATGATAGCCATTCTGACAGGTGTGAGATGGTACAGCATTGTCATTTTGATTTGTGACTTTGAGCATGTTTTCATATGTCTCTCGGCCTTCCTTATGTCCTCTTTCGAAAAGTATCTATTTAGGTCCTTTGCCCATTTTTTGATTGGCTTGTATCTTCCTTTTGTTAAGTTGTATGAGTTTCCTGTAAATGTTGGAGATTAAACCCTTATCTGTGATAACATTGGCAAATATGTTCTCCCATGCAGTGGGCTTTCTTGTTGTTTTGTTGATGGGTTGGTTTTTTTTTTTTTTTTGGCTGTGCAGAAGCTTTTTATTTGGATGTAGTCCCATTTGTTTATTTTCTTTTTAGTTTCCATTGCCCTAGGAGCTGTATCAGTGAAGATATTGCTTTAGCATTGGTCTGAGATTTTGCTGCCTGTGGATTCCTCTAATATTTTTGTGGTTTCCCATCTTATGTTTAAGTCCTTTATCCATTTTGAGTTTATTTTTGTGTATGGTGTGAGTTGGTGGTCTAGTTTCATAGCTTTGGACAAAAAGCACAAATGTAGGACTCTAGAGGGCCTGTACCTGCTCAATTCCTAAAATTTTCTGGTAGCTTAAAAAATAAAGAAATAACAAAAGAAAAAATATAAAATGCATGAACTATTTTAAATGTTTACATTTAATATCACCATGCAAGACAAAGAGTAATGGAATTTTGTTATCCACTAGATAATTAGAAGGTTTCTATTAAAGATAAAACTGAATGTCTAATTTGGAGGCCCCGTGAATGTGAGACCTGGGCCAAGTGGCTCACCTGTCCTGGAAACACAGAGATGCAAATTGCTTCAATTAAGCCTAGATTCTCAGTTAGAAACTTGCATTATTGGAAGATGCTAACCTTTGTAGAAATCAATTAATTTTGGGCAAGTAATTAAAGCAAACTTCAAGCAATTAGGTTGTTAAAGGGGGAGAGTAGTCTGCTTATAAAAATAAGAACCTGGAAACTACCACTGCTGATCTGGTGGAGCAGAAACATGTACTTCACATAGTAAAGGATCAATCAAACATGAAAGAAGGAGAATCCAAATCAAACAGAACAGAGCACCAGCTAAGTGTCCTCAATAATTCTAGGTTGTAGCAAACCAGGATGTTGGTATCAGAACCCAAAGAAGAGTATCTATTACTCGTCTTACACTTTTATGCTAAAGTTATGTCATGTGGGCTCAATCACTATTTTTAATTTTTTAATGTTTTTTTTCTAATCTCTTCCCACCCCAGTGTAAAACTCCTTTTAAGCATTGTAGAATATGAAGCAATCTGAACTGTATACAAACTAGCTCAAGAATTTGATGTGCCCTAGTTGGTTTGGCTCAGTGGATAGAGAATCCGAGGAGGACTTGTAGAATAAGCAATCTGAACTGTATACAAACTAGCTCAAGAATTTGATGTGCCCTAGTTGGTTTGGCTCAGTGGATAGAGAATCCGAGGAGGACTGAAGGGTCTCGGGTTCGAATTCCATTCAAAGGCACATGCCTTGATTGCAGGCTGGATCCTCGGCCTCTGCCAGGGCAAGAGCGGGAGGCAAACAAGCAATGTGTCTCTCTCACATTGATGTTTGTTTCTGTCTCTCCCCCTCCCTTCCACTCTGTCTAAAACTCAATGGAAAAATATCATCCGGTGAGGATTAACAAAACAAACAAAAAAAGAATTTGATGTTTATGTACTCTTCCCCTCCCTTCCACTCTGTCTAAAAATCACTGAAAAATATCCAGTGAGGATGAACAAAACAAACAAAAAAAGAATTTGATGTTTATGTACATTTTCTCAATTATCCATCACTACCAAATGCTAGCCCAGCCCCTTCCTTATACATTTACTCACTAATGTATAAGTGAGTAGAGAACCTCTAAATTTAGAGGTTCTAAATCCAATGAATTTGCTAATTGACATAATTGCAGAAATGTATAAGGCACATAGTGCCTCAGATGACCCCAAAACAGTGTTTCCTGCCCTGAGATATAAATATATATCAGGGGCTATGGAAGTAAGGGGAAGAACATCTAAGTTAAACCAGCATGATCACAGAAGCCTTCTTAGGGTAGATGAGATTTTAAATGAATGTGAAACTATGAGAAGCAGTCAAAGGGTAGAAAGGAAAGGGAACATAATGCAGAAGGAGATGGAGGAGTGAGAATGGGTGACACTTTGGAAACTGAATATTGTGTTAAAAACTTAACAGCTTGGAATTATAAGTAGAGGTCAAATCATGCATATTTGATAAGTATTCTTTTTGCTTCTCATGTATTAAAGAAAGGCTTTCATAGGTTTTTGAAGTCTTGCTTGTTGGCCCCTTTTGAAGGAAAGCACAGTGAGAATATTCATGCACTTAACCCAGACAAAGCTCCTACACAACCTGGAAGAATTCACCAAATCAGTGTGACAAACATTTGGCTTCTACCTATTTCAGTTGTATTCCCAGATACGGAACATGAGCTCTTACTGTCAGCTATGGCTTCTGGCATCTCTGTCTCTGGGTTCCCAGATCTCCTTGTGACCTCAGAACTCTAAAATCTTCACTGCTTTATTCTTTCTGACACCCACCGTGCTGATGAGGATTCTTATGCCACTACGAATGCTTGTATCTTTGTAGATAGATGCCAGTTTTTCCCCCCCCAGACCTTTTAACAAGCTGTTTTTCCTTGTTGTTCTGAAATTTCAGAAGGATTTTTCTTAGGTTAGGGTCTATTTCATGTATGGATAATATCCTCAGATCCTATAAAGCAGTGGTTCTCAACCTTCCTAATGCCGTGACCCTTTAATACAGTTCCTCATGTTGTGGTGACCCCCAACCATAAAATTATTTTCGTTGCTACTTCATAACTGTAATTTTGCTACTGTTATGAATCGTAATATAAATATCTGATATGCAGGATGTATTTTCATTGTTACAAATTGAACATAATTAAAGCATAGTGATTAATCACAAAAACAATATGTAATTATATATGTGTTTTCCGATGGTCTTAGGCGACCCCTGTGAAAAGGTCATTCGACCCCCAAAGGGGTCGTGACCCACAGGTTGAGAACCACTGCTATAAAGCTTAGTTGACGTAATATAAATTTTGTTGAATAAATGCATAAATAAATCCTGCTTAGAATTTGAGGGCCCATGTAATTTGAATACTAGTCTTAAGGCATAGCTCTCAGAAATTTTTCTTATTGTAAAATCTTTGATTTTTGCTAAACCACTATTATCTCCATGGTCTTCGCTTTATATTCTTTTTGAAGATATTAGAAATTCTGAACTTATCTTCTATGCCTCTAAACTTATACTTCTCATATTTTCAATTTATTTTCTTATTAATCTCTAATCTGGAAACTCTCTCAATTTTATTTTCAGGACTTATTTTTGATTTTTAATTCATCAATGTTTTCATTTTTATAAGGATTATCTTACTGACAGCATGCATTTAAATATCTTATTTTAAATTTCCTTCCATCTTTTTTGTTGTTGCTCTTTCCTTTGTCTGTTCTTTTGATCATTACAGTAAGTCTTGTTTGTGCTGTGTGTGGGTTTTTTTTTTTTTTTCAAACAGCAAACCTTTCTTTGCGCATTTATTTTTTAAAAAGAAAGGTCTGAAATAATTGATGTTGAGAGCTGCAGTGGATTTTCTCTCCTGAGTTCCTGAGTTGTGGGTAAATCTGTTTGTTGGTTTGCTTTTTCTAGCACCACTTCTTTCTTTTGGAAGGTGTGACTGAAAGCTCTGCTTCAAGAGGAAACTTTCTGCATTACCTTTGGAATTTATTTTGAGTCAAGGCACAGACCAGATGACTTGGCCACACTTCCTGAGTGAGACACCAAATACCCATGTCTCCTCAAAATCTTAGAAAATGATCTTTCAGCTTTTGCTTGATGCTAAACATAGGCTAACAGTCAAATTGGGACTGGAAGCTATTCCAAAACTTTTCAAAATTAAGCCTTGCAAGACTAGTTTTGATCTTCCCAGACTCTTCAACATTTTGAATATAACAGCAGCCTTGAAATATTTGCTATATTTCCGCTGAACTTTCTGATGTCCACCTTCTTATAATTTAAGAAAATGCTTGGTTTATTTTCTCACTAGGTGTTTTTCAAAAGAAGAGTCAAATAGCAACAACATGTGATTTCAGTGCATATGAGTAGAAATCATTTCTCCTATCTTCCTCAAGGACAGAAGAAAAATTAGTCTCTCTTTTCTATCTCTGCACACAGTTGGCATTTATTTTTATTCATATTTATGCATAACTTGTATTTTTTGAATTTATATATTTTTCAATAGCACAAATTTACCTTTAAAAGTACCCTAACTTAGAATACTTTCTTAGATTTAAGAATTCTGTTTAAGTAAATTAAATATATATCCAATAAATTTTGCAAACTTTTAGTAGATTCATTGAAAGATGAAATATTTGTAATTGGTTCATTTAACAAGCTTTTTTGAAACTCATAATTTATTACAATAGTCTGTATTTGATATTAGTATTATAGATTTGAACCAAACTGTACATGAATTCCTCAATCATACCAGTTTTATATCTGATGCCACTAACAATAAAACATTAAATATATCATTTTTTTCTCTAAAAAATTGGTTCAACTTATTCATTTTATCCTTAGATTTTCCTATTGTTCTCCTTAAGAATTTATGGATTCCTGCTTTCACATAGAAGCCATTTGATAGGACTATTTTCTTTTTTTTTCTTTCCATCAGTAATAGAATCATTATTATTCATATCACCAAGATCTAGTTCATTATCTGGTAAGAACAAATAGTCCTAACACTCAATTTTTGTGTGTGATTTTTATTATTTATGTTCTCAGTAGGCATATTCTCCTCACTTGCTGGAAATGAAAATTCATTCTTTTCCATAAGATAATTATCATTCATCCCATTAATCTATCTTGATTACCATTTTTCCTCTTCATCACTGCAACCTAAGAAACATATTTGTCTGTTACTTTTACTATTTTGGTTAGTTACATGCATCTGCAGTGTTTCTGGCATCTTTCTAATGTTTTATATACATGTAGCAAAGAAAACATATTATAATGAATTGGTGTGTAAATAAATGTCAGCCCTAAGAGCTCCTGAACTTGAAAAAGATAACAACCTGATTGGATTTATCCTCTTCTATTTAAATTTTTTCAAAGATGCCAAAGCTAAAACCTTTAAAACTTTATTTACTAACAATAGTGTAATATAACAATTTGTCCAACACATGAGATTTTATGCATTTTTTAAAACTGAAACCAAAATTGTATTAAGATCTAAAATGAAAAGGGGGGGCAACAGTAATTTTATGGATATCTAAAAAAGCAACTTTGAAAACAGACCATTCAAATAAGCAAAGTGATTCAATCCATATCTTCCCCTCTAGCATAGGATTATGTGCTTGCAGACTGGTTCGTTGGTTTTGTAACCAACTGAAAGAAGTAACTAACTCCCCTAGAAAAGATATTTAATAATGTAATAAAGATTAAGTGAACTTCCTACATTTAAGGATAGAACACTGCTTCCAGAGATCCTCTGGGAAAAGTCAGCCATTTGTTCTTGAATATAGAAAGAGAGGCATTAAAAAAAAAACAACAACCCATGATTCCAAGCATAAGGTTGTAGAAGAGTATGAGGTGCTGGCCCCAATCGCTCTGTGCCATCAGCAGTTGTGATCGGGGCTGGCACTGTCAGTGTGTAGGAGCAGCGGTGGCAGGAGCAGGGTTGCTGGCAGACAAGACACAGGGAACTGGAGGCCATGGTGGAAGGAACATGCAGGGGCCTGGGGGATGGGCCGAGACCTGCCCCTGTGCCTACCACAGCCCTGCAGTCAACAATTCCTTTCAATGTGCATGGATTCATGCACTGGGCCCCTAGTATATATATATAATAAACTATAACAATGTAATATATGAAATATACCATATTCCTCTATAAGAGTGCATGCATGCATTTTTTTATGGCTACTTGAAGTATGTTTGGGAAAATGCTAGAGAAGACAGAGGGTACAAAGCACTGCAGCCTGGAAGAATTGGCTATAGTAGGAAATGAAGCTGGGAGAAACAATGGCTAAAATCACGAATCAGGGACTTTCCGTGTAACAATTTCCTTATGGTCTTTACAGCCTTGCATATCCGCTGAAACTGAGTTTCAAGGTCATCCAATTTCAGAGGCCCCTAGACGCAAAGCCATGTATGGATCCATCCTGCTTCCTCTTCATTTTATAGCTCCAGAGGACTCATTTTGGAGGATTTAGAATTGTTTTATTTTTTAAAAATCAGCTTTGATGGTTATTTTCAATAAGATAGTTGTTTAGGATATCAAGTTTTCATATTTGTAGAAAGGAAGGCACTAAGGGGACTCTGAGAAATAAAAGAATAATTGCCAGTACAACTTCTGAAGGATAACATTACAATAATACATGTAAAGCATTCATTTCTTTGTGCTCCCATTTCTAAAGTTCCAGGGGTGAATATTTTTACTTTGAAAGCTTTTCGTATTACTTTGATAAGATTTGTATACATTCTAATTAACTGTGTTTTGAGGTATTTTCCTTAGCTCCTTTAAAATAGTATGTATCCTTTATATTTCTAAGGTTGTTATTACTGTGTCTCATCCTGATTTCATTTCTAGCTCAAAAATTGCCTATTAATATGATATAAAAAATACCTGAGCTGAGTCTTGCAAGTGGTTTTTAAAAATTCAATTAGTTTTCTTTAATCTATTTCATGCATTTATAGCATCAAAGAGCCATATTACTTGCAGAGATGGAATTAATCACATGAAAAACTGGGTTAAACTCAGAGGAAAGAGGAGTAGAAATTTGTGAGAAAGTGTCAATAATTAAGATTTGCAGATGACACCATCTTACTAACAGAAATAACAATGCTTTGAAATCACTTCTGATGAAAGTGAAGGAAGTGCCAAAGCAGGACTGCATTGGAACATAAAAAAAGATGATTACAGAATAAATACACAACTTTAACCTAGACACTAAACTTATTGACATTGTTAAAGATTTTGCATGCCTTGGTTCATTTATAAATTCAAAAGGGGACTGAAACCAAGATACCAAGAGAAGGCTGGGGTTTGTAATAGCAGCACTGGAAGAATTAGGAAAGGTCACCAAAAGCAGAGATGTTTTATTTGAGGCCAAGGCTAATATCATCCACATTTTTGTAATCCAAATTACTCTGTACTGAAGCAAAAGTTGGACAGTGCAAAAGTTTGATAAGAAACTAATTGATTCATTTGAGATAATTTGAGATATGGTTTTGGAGGAGAGCTCTTCAGGTACCCAGAATCACCAGAAAGAAAATCAAGTGGGCCTTATATAACAAATAGAACCTGAAATATTGCTGGAGGCAAAAATGGCAAAATTCGAGCTGTGTCCTACTTCAGGCACATCATGAGAAGGTGGGCAGAGTTCTTTGGAAAAGACAATAATGCTTGGAAAAGTAGAAGACTGCAGAGCAAGACATAAATTTGCTCCATTAAAGAAGCCATAGTCTACAGGAGAGGAGCAGGGCTATTGAGGACAGGACATCCTCTCTGTAAAATATCAATAAAATATATTAATAAAAAAAAAAGAAGCCATAGTCTACAGGAGAGGAGCAGGGCTATTGAGGACAGGACACTGTGGATACCCCTCATTTACCAGGTCTATGGGAGTTAAAGCCAAGTCAATATCACATAGCACACATGTGAGGACAGATGTTATTTTTAGGAATGAATAAAAGGTCAATTTCAATTAAATTTAATTTTTGTGCTTCCCAGAGAATGCTATTTACAAATCTAAAATATAAATATTGCATATTGTGTTCATACTAAGTAAAGTTATACAAGTAAAATGGGTTTATGACTGTGTACAAATGTTTTGCTATGATTTAACAATGCAAACATAGGATTTCCATTTCATTTAGCATTAAACAATAGAGAATGATATAGAATTTATGAATGACAATAACATACACTGTCAATGTTTTATAAACAAATGATCATAAATATTTACATGTTGAAAGTATAGGAGTAAAAGAGGCCAAATTATACCTACCATACCATGAGGTTGCATTCTTCAGTTCCAAATAAAACTGAATGCTTATAACCATCTGTGATTTTTTTAATTTGAGAGAGACAGAGAAAAGAGGTCTCATATGCAATATTGTTGGAAAGGAAAATAGCGTAGAGGTATTTTAAGAAGATAACAGAATAGTTGAAAATATATGTAGAGCCTCAATCTTTAATAACAATACTATGCTACAATAATTAAAAAAGGAAAGAACCATGTCTTTGTGGTCCCATGTCCTGGATTTTAAGAAATGCATATGTCCAGTACTGATTGTTAAAGTCCACTGTATTTGGAGCAGACATCTCTCACTCAGATATCGCTGGTGCTGGAACAGTATAAATGTTTGCCTTGGGGAAATTCAAGGGAATATGGTGGAATGGGCAGAATAAAATTTGGGGAGAGTTATGAAATACACAGTTGGTTTGTTATTCCAATTACGTAGCACACGTCATTTTGGGATAGTTAGTCCTGAAGGAATGGTGGGCTTACTTGATGGAGAGCCAGGAATGCCTGCAATCTTGAGGGAAATGAGCTAGCAGCTAGTGCAAGACAATGTGGAATTTTTCTTTAAAAAAGAGAAATAAAAACAACTAAACTATTATAATAGAGAGGAATTTTCATGACTTTCATAAATCGAAACAAATATAAAAACATTTTTGCACTTTTAGTAGACATTCATAGAATGATGTTAATAAAATCCAATCTACAGACTATTTGACTTGTTTTGTTTTCACTGTAAACTGGAATTAATTTACATCCTCTGTCTCCACTTGTCCCCTGCCCAATCATCCTGCTTAAAACAGAGTTGGTTTCAGTCAGTTACTATGCCTTAAAAGACATGAATAGATGTTTGTATGGACTGTATGTCTGCATGCATCTCACATCAACAACACTTTCCATGGTCTCTCAAGCTCCTGCTCAGTAAGGAGTGGTAAATAAATGTGTAAAACAAAACAGTAGAGAAGAAGGAAGGCTAGGCAGTGGGATGCAAATAAGGTAGATGAATGAGTGAGAAAAAGGAACCATAACCAGGTTGATTTCATAACTAAAGGAAAGTAAAGATCTCTGAAAAAAGGTATGACCTTCATCTAAAAGCAAACATACAATGATTTTAAAAATATCTGGCTGCTTTAAAATTATATATATAATTGAGTTCAGAGAGGAAGGGAGAGGGAAAGAGAAATAGAAACACCAATGATGAGAGAGACTCACTGATCGGCTGCCTCCTGCACGCCCCACACTGGGGATGAAGCCCCAACCTAGGCATGTGCCTGCCCTCGACCAAAATTGAACCCGGGACCCTTCAGTCTGCAGGCTGATGCTCTTTCCACTGGGCCAAACTGGCTGAGGCCAGGCTGCTTTTAAATTACCTGCATCCTTTACCTTCTTGCAAAGAGCAAATAAAGACTACTATATAATTAAATACATTTGTATTTCAGAAATAATCTCTCTTTTTTTGTAGATAAAAATACGTGATATCATTAGCATTAGCTTACCTGGCTGAACTTGTCTTAATATAGTTAGGTGGAATATATTTATTTATTCTAAAACACATTATACTTAAGGCTCTGTATGGCATCCTCTAGGACCTTGATTAAAAACAGCATGTCTGCATTTTAAAGAAATGCTTAGCAATGGAGCACATTCCGATGGAACATATTGCCAGCAGTTAAAACAATGAACTAGGTTTACAACCACACTATGCTGCTGCTGCCAGAAACATGCCCACTCTTGGACAACCTCCTCCAATTCTGCCTCCTGGCACATGGGCAGACATTATTAAAATTAGCATTTCTCATTAGAGAAAAGGATGGATATAGAAGACATCTAGTTAATTATTAAATTTATTTTTTTTTCTTTTCACTCTTTCTTTTTAGCTCTGTTCAATTAGTCCTCAATGAGATGAAACAACACAACAGGAAGAAAGATAAGAAGTAAAGCTCCAGTTTCTCATAGCGGCTTCAGCCCTGCCAGGTTTATTTATTTTTATGTGTCGAGGTACGAGAAAAAAATCTTGTTATGGGTTAGGAAAAAACAATACTGCTGCTGAACATTAAATATTTGAGAAAAATTAGTAAATAAGAATTAAAATTTTCTATTGAAATGCAAATGCTAGGTAGGAAGGACAGAATGTTCTATTAAGCACCACTTATGAACTCTTAATAGAAATCATCTGAGCATATTGGATACCATCAGCTATTAAAGGCCTGTATTAGACTGTCAATTTTTATGTCATGGAAAGGAATTAAAAGCTTTTGACTCACTCCGTTTTTAAAAGGGTGGGTATTGCCTAGGATTTATAAGCAACCAGGAAATAAAATAGAGAAGAGAAGCAAGCAAAAAGAAAAGATAAAATTTTCAGTCCAACAGCATTACACACAAGACCAGGTATATTCATTTCCTAGCACTGCCAAAACAAAGTCCCATAAATGGGGTTGCTTGACACAACAGAAATTTATTTTCTCACAATTTTGGAGGCTAGAAGTCTGAATCAAGGTGTCAGCAAGGCCATGCTCCCTCTGACAACTCTAGAGGAATCTTTTCTTGACTTTTCCTACCTTTGGGTAGTTTCCTAGCAATCTCAGGCATTTCTTGGTTTGCAGCTGTACAAGTTGAAGTGCTGCCTTACCATTACCTGGTGTTCTCTCATGTCTGTCTGTACAGGGCTATCTTCCGGTAATAACACCAGTTTCGTTGAAATAGGAACCCACCCTATTCCAGTATGATCTCATTTTAACTAATTGCACCAGTACTACTCTATTTCCAAAAAGGTCATCTTCTGAGTTACCAAATAGGGTTGGTAGGACTTCAGGGAAGGGAATACAATGAATGTTTTCATACTAAAAGAGTCGAGTTGAAGTCACAAAGAACTTCAGTCTCTTTTAAATATGAAATATTTTCTATCTAAATATTTTTATAAACAAATTGGCTAACCCCTGCATTAGACTAAATTCTGCATTCTTTATGTGATACTATGCAAATGGCAGTAAAAAAAGAGATTGACAGAAAAAGAGTGACTGTAGATTGAATTAAAACGCATTGCCACAATATTGTGTAACTTCTTTCATAAAAAGATAGAGTCTACTTATCCACCCCTTGAATCTGGCTGAACTTTCAACTTGTTTGGACTAATAGGATGTGGCAGGTGGTATTGCATGAAAACTAAATTCTATGCCTCAAGAGATTCCCCAGCTCCCTCCTTTGCCCTACTAGCATGCTTCCTTCACAGTGGGTAGACCAGATGTCTAAATGATGAGAGACCTTGCGGAAAGAATAAAAGGCCAACCAATCACCAGCAGCAATGTTCCAGATATTGACTAGGGCTGTCTGAAATCCTGCAGGCCCTGCCAAGCCTCCACTGCACGCCCCACACTGGGGATGAAGCCCCAACCTAGGCATGTGCCTGCCCTCGACCAAAATTGAACCCGGGACCCTTCAGTCTGCAGGCTGATGCTCTTTCCACTGGGCCAAACTGGCTGAGGCCAGGCTGCTTTTAAATTACCTGCATCCTTTACCTTCTTGCAAAGAGCAAATAAAGACTACTATATAATTAAATACATTTGTATTTCAGAAATAATCTCTCTTTTTTTGTAGATAAAAATACGTGATATCATTAGCATTAGCTTACCTGGCTGAACTTGTCTTAATATAGTTAGGTGGAATATATTTATTTATTCTAAAACACATTATACTTAAGGCTCTGTATGGCATCCTCTAGGACCTTGATTAAAAACAGCATGTCTGCATTTTAAAGAAATGCTTAGCAATGGAGCACATTCCGATGGAACATATTGCCAGCAGTTAAAACAATGAACTAGGTTTACAACCACACTATGCTGCTGCTGCCAGAAACATGCCCACTCTTGGACAACCTCCTCCAATTCTGCCTCCTGGCACATGGGCAGACATTATTAAAATTAGCATTTCTCATTAGAGAAAAGGATGGATATAGAAGACATCTAGTTAATTATTAAATTTATTTTTTTTTCTTTTCACTCTTTCTTTTTAGCTCTGTTCAATTAGTCCTCAATGAGATGAAACAACACAACAGGAAGAAAGATAAGAAGTAAAGCTCCAGTTTCTCATAGCGGCTTCAGCCCTGCCAGGTTTATTTATTTTTATGTGTCGAAGTACGAGAAAAAAATCTTGTTATGGGTTAGGAAAAAACAATACTGCTGCTGAACATTAAATATTTGAGAAAAATTAGTAAATAAGTAAATTAAAATTTTCTATTGAAATGCAAATGCTAGGTAGGAAGGACAGAATGTTCTATTAAGCACCACTTATGAACTCTTAATAGAAATCATCTGAGCATATTGGATACCATCAGCTATTAAAGGCCTGTATTAGACTGTCAATTTTTATGTCATGGAAAGGAATTAAAAGCTTTTGACTCACTCCGTTTTTAAAAGGGTGGGTATTGCCTAGGATTTATAAGCAACCAGGAAATAAAATAGAGAAGAGAAGCAAGCAAAAAGAAAAGATAAAATTTTCAGTCCAACAGCATTACACACAAGACCAGGTATATTCATTTCCTAGCACTGCCAAAACAAAGTCCCATAAATGGGGTTGCTTGACACAACAGAAATTTATTTTCTCACAATTTTGGAGGCTAGAAGTCTGAATCAAGGTGTCAGCAAGGCCATGCTCCCTCTGACAACTCTAGAGGAATCTTTTCTTGACTTTTCCTACCTTTGGGTAGTTTCCTAGCAATCTCAGGCATTTCTTGGTTTGCAGCTGTACAAGTTGAAGTGCTGCCTTACCATTACCTGGTGTTCTCTCATGTCTGTCTGTACAGGGCTATCTTCCGGTAATAACACCAGTTTCGTTGAAATAGGAACCCACCCTATTCCAGTATGATCTCATTTTAACTAATTGCACCAGTACTACTCTATTTCCAAAAAGGTCATCTTCTGAGTTACCAAATAGGGTTGGTAGGACTTCAGGGAAGGGAATACAATGAATGTTTTCATACTAAAAGAGTCGAGTTGAAGTCACAAAGAACTTCAGTCTCTTTTAAATATGAAATATTTTCTATCTAAATATTTTTATAAACAAATTGGCTAACCCCTGCATTAGACTAAATTCTGCATTCTTTATGTGATACTATGCAAATGGCAGTAAAAAAAGAGATTGACAGAAAAAGAGTGACTGTAGATTGAATTAAAACGCATTGCCACAATATTGTGTAACTTCTTTCATAAAAAGATAGAGTCTACTTATCCACCCCTTGAATCTGGCTGAACTTTCAACTTGTTTGGACTAATAGGATGTGGCAGGTGGTATTGCATGAAAACTAAATTCTATGCCTCAAGAGATTCCCCAGCTCCCTCCTTTGCCCTACTAGCATGCTTCCTTCACAGTGGGTAGACCAGATGTCTAAATGATGAGAGACCTTGCGGAAAGAATAAAAGGCCAACCAATCACCAGCAGCAATGTTCCAGATATTGACTAGGGCTGTCTGAAATCCTGCAGGCCCTGCCAAGCCTCCAGATGTCTACAGGTGAAGAGTCACCTCAGGTGAGATCATCAGAGGAACCAACCAGCTAGCAGCCATTCAAAACACAGACTTCTGAGAAGTAATAAATCATCCTTACTTTAAGCCACTATTTTGGGTTGAATGGTTGCACAGCCATAGATAATAACACTTTATGGATACCTTATTTAGGGGAAGGGGACTTTTCTGAGTGTGAAAAACATTCACTAGCTGTTTTTTGGTTATGAGATAAACAAAAGTATATTTCTAGGTCTCCACCAGAGGAAGACGGATGTTTCAGTTTTCATTTATTTATATATATACTAGGGGCCCAGTGCACAAATACGTGGACCTTGAAAGGAACTATGGGCCATGAGGCTGCAGTGGGCACAAGGGCAGGTCTTGGCCCATCCTCTGCACCCCTTCCTGGCCCCTCCCACCACAGCCCCCAGTCCCCTGTCTGCAGGCATCCCCGCTCCTGCCACCACCACTCCCACACACTGATGGTGCCAGCTCCACTCACACCCGTTGATGGCACAGAGCCACTGGGGCCAGCACCAGCAGTGGGTGCGAGCAGGACCATCACTGTCAGTGGGTGCAAGAAGTGGCTGCTGCCCTGATCACCCCTCAGGAGCAGGGGGAGATGGAGAAACCCTCAGGGGTGATCTGGGCCAGCAGCCACCACTCGCACCTGCTGACAGCGCCGAGCAATTGGGGCCAGCACCAGGAGCAGGCAGTGGATGCAAGCAGAGCCGGTGCTGGCAGCAGGTGCAAGCGCCCGGCAGGACCGCAATGCCTGGGAGCAAAGAATTTTCAGTAACCACCAGGGGCTAACCCTGATGACAGCAACCGGTGCCCTGCCTTGGTCTGGTGCCCCCGCTCACCTGCTCCATCATTCCGCCATGACTGATGCCCACCATGTTCCATGCTCTGCCGTCTGCTGCTGATGCCCGCCATGTTCCGTGCACGCCCCCTGGTGGTCAGCGCACATCACAGCGACCAGTTGTTCGGTTGTTCTGCCGTTCGGTCTATTTGCACATTAGCCATTTATTGTATAGGATTTGTTTGTTTATTTATGTATGTATTTATTTTTAAGAGGCCAGCTCCATAGGCACCACATATTTCTGGGAGCCCTCATCACACTAAGGCTATGTGCACAGTCTCACAGTCATGTGGACTTGCAAACGATGTTCACCACCCCATCAGCCTCAACTTTCCTGCTTAGATGAAGGATATGCTTTTCTCCTCTATTTTAAGTCTGACATTTTATTTTTTTTGAGGAGCTCACCAAATTCTTTAGTATGGCATTACATAACCCCAATGTTGCCAGTTTATTACATAAGAACTATGGTTTATTAAAATTAATTTATGGATAACATGATCAGTATGAAATAATAAAACTATTATTATGCTAAGGGACTTGTGCTATAACCCAATGATTATTGTGGTTTTAATAATCTCAGAAAAACAGTGTGGGGACCATGGCATGCCTTTCTGTATCCAGAATTGAAAAAGTCCACTTACATGCTCTCACAATACAGTAAAGAACAGATGAAATATGCTTTACCCCATGTGGAGTGAATCAGCTATGGAAGATGTCACATTTAAAAGAATATTTCATTAGAAAGAGTTGAAGCTGCAGTAATTTTTCAATAGAATAAATCACATCACCTAATATTATCCCCCAAGATATAGATTCAACTTTAATAATTACAAAGATCCCAGCATATTAATTGTTATTATTATTTTTGCCTCCAAAAATAATAATTTATAGAAGGAACTTGTACAAATAAATGGCCTTTTGTCTGTATGTGTTTTCTCTTCTTTCCTTTTCTTTTTCTTTTTTAAGTAGATAGTTGCTTGGCTAGTTTTATTGAATAAACCATAGGGAACACTAACTACAAACATAAAATACTTATTCTTAAATTAGACCTAGAAGACTTTTCCTGCTTTTATTGAAGCTATATCATGGCAAAAAAAAGAAAAGAAAAAGAAAAAAAGCCTTGTTTGAGACAACTGGAAAGTTATAGTGACCTAATGAAGGCAAAAAATATGGGAAATGGGAAACTTTCTAATACAGAAATAAGTCAGAGCTATCCATTTTCGATGCATGAAAGTATCTTAAGTATTCACAGAGGGCAGGAAGGGAGTGAAATGAATAATATCTATTCTATCCAAGTCCTGGTAGCACTTTTAAAGTCAATGCTTGTTAAGACTCACAAATCATGACTGTTAATATTGAGAATAAAAGAGAGTTATAATTCCAATTTGCAAGTGCCCATCTCTGTAACATGTTTGGTAGCATTCTCTTAACAGCTTTTATGCCTGGCCTTGTATTTTTATTTCTCATTTTATGTACACATTGCATAATTTTTTACTTGATTCGAAACGTATTCTATTAGATAATAGTAAAAAGAAAATGGGGGGAGGCCAATCTTTTATGGGAATAAAACTATCCAAGTTAATTCCATTCTAAATCTTAGCAACACTCAGCAATAGAATATTGAAAATAATATTCACTATCTAATAAAATGCTAATGAATTACTAATGAATTAAGGAGGAATACAGTACTAATAATAAACTATAGAGCTCCCTTGTGTATATATCCACTCTACAGCTCCTCAATTAGCATAATCTTTAACCAGTCAAATGGATAACCACTACATGGCACAGTTAGATTAAGGGATTTCATATTGCCCACTGTTTTGTCAGGGGAAATGGATGAATTTGTAGAAGTTGTAGTTGAAATATAGTCAATGCCTACTCAACATATGATGTTTTTCCTATTCCATTTTATCAAATTTCATTGAAAATAGCACATCTACTTTGGATCAAGTAACTCAACCCCAATAATTCAGCTGTTGTGTAAATGTTATCTAACACAGATTCTGATATTTTTGGTCTAAGTTATTATTTGTTTGCATTTCATATCAATAATTACTTATTTTAACTACTTTCTTTCCTCAGAAGTATTTCATTTATCTCATATTCATTTCATTGTGCAGGACAGCATCCTGGTACAGTATAATTATTTCTGAGCAGAATAATAGGTGGTGCTTTTCTCAGTCCTTGCATATCCAAGGACATCTTTATATTGCATACTTGAATTTTAGTTTGGCTGTGTGTTTAAAATTCTGAGAACTTTTAAGATTGTCTTCCATTGGGTTCTAACATTCAATATATTTGTCTGAACTTCTGATGACAACTTAATTATTATCACCATGTAGGCACTTGTTTTCCCTCTGTAGAAATTTTACATGTTTTATTTCTATTCTTAGAGCCACAATTTTCATCAGGATGTATACATATGTGCTTTGTTTGTTTTGCATTGATCGTGCATGGTTCTAAATTAATCTTTTGAATATGAAGACTATGTCTCATTGGCACTAAAAACTTTTCTCCAGTTAGTGTAATAAGCCCAGTATCACTTCTCCCATGCTCTCAGCAAATTGGGACAAGACACAATTCACATGGGCAAATAGAACTGTCTGAACAAGCATACTAGTAGTCCTTAAGCTTGGATAAGATGGACTTCATCAACAGCTTCAGCAGCAGGTCTGATTGCCCTAAGCCAAACAGAATATATTATCCCACTCGAAACGGTGACTCATTCAGACATAGACTTGCAAGCCAATCACACAGTTTTCTTGTGGTTTTTGAGGGAAATCAACTCTTTTTTCACAGAAATGTAAGAGATGAGCTTAAAGTTGCTAAAATCTCCAAAAGGAGTCAACAAAAACACAGCTAGAGGAAATGAAGAAAAACATCATAAAAGCTTTGTTTGAGCCCTGAACCCAGTATGCTGGATTATGCTATGTTGATGTCATTTGGCAAGGCAGTTCATTTCCCAGAACGTTATTCTTTATAGCTCTGGTTTGGAGTTGGTCAAAGAGTAACTTTCATGACATTTTGAAGGCAAAGATGAAGCAGGAATATTTTCTCAGAAGTTGGTTAAATATGCTGCTGCGTAGGGGTGCCTGATCAGTCCCAGCTTGTACTCCATCTCCACTTTGTGTTCAGCTTCTCTGCCTGATTGTAGCCCTGATGACTGATAGCAGCCCTAAACATGCTACAGATGCTTGGACATAGACCCACAGCGAGTGGTGGTGGTGATCCAGGGACAGCAGAATCTCATAGCCTTCTGCAGCGCCCCTCTTTCATGGTTCCCTGTTGGCTGCTGACCATGCTTCCTAATCAACATTTCTGTCATTGCAAGACATTTGGGTTGAAGGAATATTAAATGTGACAGTTGCAGAATGAAACTTGATGTAATTCCCTTAACCTGCTTAAATAATTGGCAGGCCATATTCAAGAATTCATTTGAAGTAAGAGTTTTAAAATTATTTTTAAAAAGGCTAAAAAGCAAAATATCTCTTTTATGAATGTGCTATGTACCCTGCTTAGATAACTTTGATTGTTTTACCAAAAGCCTGCTCCAGTGGAGCCTACAGTTTGGAAGTTTATGTTGGAGCTTCACTAGCTACAACCCTTCCAAGATTTTGGGTTAAATTAAGAGGTTTCCCTGGACATCTTTATTATAAAAGGTGCATGCAGATAAGACTATTTTATAAGCTCTCAGGGAACAACGAAGAAACACTAATTGCTGTGGTATGGAAGCATAAATGCTTTCCGTGGGCTGTAGATCCCAAGGTGAGGTTTGGGTCTATGAATACATTTCGTAATGTCCGATTTTAGACATTATAGGGACTGCAGAAAACATTTTGAATCTTTCATGAGCACTCTTAAACACATCACACTTCTATTAAGACCAGACTTCTTTACAACTTCAGGATTTATTGTCATTTTTCAATACTTGAAGCCAGGAGATTGATATCAGCTTTTCAAAATGCCTAGAAGCACTGACCTAAACAGAAAGATCGATCACTGGTTAAGAAACATTCTGCATTGAATTGTTTTGTTCTACTTAGCCAACTTTCCAGTTCTATGGGTTTTAATCTTTGTTAGCTTCAGTTTTCCAATCTTTATAAAGGGATTTTAAATAGGACTTATCTCCTGTAATTGTTGTATTTTTGACATAATGCATGTAGGCTAATTAATTAGATAGTGCATATAAAGCCAAGAACACATTACCTAGTTCATGACAAATGCTTAATCAATATTGTTTTTTAGTTATTGGCAGCTTTTAAAGATACTTTGTGCCAAGCACTGGTTGAATAGCCCTGTAGTTTACCCATACTATCTCATTATCTCATGCTTTTAACATCTGTGTTTTTAAAAGTGAATTTGGCCCTAGCCAGTTTGGCTCAGTAGAAGGAGCGTCAGCCTGGGGACTGAAGGGTCCCGGTTGGATTCTGGTCAAAGGCACATGCCGAAGTTGCAGACTCAATCCTCAGTAGGGGGCATACAGGAGGCAACTATTCAATGATTCTCTCTAATCATTGATGTTTCTATATCTCTCTCCTTCTCCCTTCCTCTCAGAAATAAATACAAATTATATTTTAAAAAAAGAAAGGACCTTTATTTAAAAATAAAGTAAAAGTGAATTTGGTGCCTGAAATATGGTGGGATGAAAAGCATGTGTTGCAGACACAATGGTGAAAGTGACATCTAATTTTCCTTAATTCCTCATGATTCCATAAAAATTTAATTTATAGTTCAGAATTGTCAGTTGCTATATTTAGTTCACCAAACAAGAAAGGACAGGGTTAGCCATGTGTAAACTACAATAAATAAATGAGACATTCTCAAGTATAGGTTTTCTAATCTACAATATTTGGAGGCTGTGTCCATATATACAAAATGGGACGATTTAAAAAAATAAGAAAATTAAAAAAGGAAAGATTTGGTCAGCTTTATTCTATTATTCAAACAGTGTTTTAAATTAGATACATTCAAATTGGTGTGTATGAGTAGGAAAAGAAGTTAGCGGTAAAAAAAAAAAAAAGAAAACACATGTAGCTATAGCCCTGGCCACGTTTCTTGTTACAAGTAGGTAGGCTCCCAACAAAATGTCTTCTGTCCATAACAATAGGCTCCTGTTGTTATATTGGTGGAAACAAGGATCCAAACTCATCTTTGAAAACTATCAACCCTAGAAATTATTATTTCCATCTTACTGCAAAGTACATTAAGGCTCAAGAAGGAAACTTTCTAGTGATATGTAGATTGTATAAAGAGTTACTAGGATTCAAACACATCTATTTGATTCCAAATTGAAGTTCTTTTCATAGCATTATGCCACCTTTCATGAAAAGTGAGCACCAACTGGGCCAATATCACTCCTCTATTTGTGTTTTTTCTTTGTTTTCTGTCTAGCATCTAAGACTGTATTTTAACAAATTACAGATACTCATTTAGAATTTCTTTAAGATAACAAAATGAATAAAACAATGAATTTCAGTGGCAAAAAGCTCACTGCCTCCCCGAGCCAGTTTGGGTCAATGGATAGAATGTTGGCCTGCGGACTGAAGCGCCCTGTGTTTGATTCCTGTCAAAGGCACATGTCCTGGTTGCGGGCTCAACCCCCACTGTGAGGCATGCAGGAGGCAGCTGATCAATGATTCTCTCTCATCATTGATGTTTCTATCTCTCTCTCCCTCTTCCTTCCTCTCTAAAATCAGTAAAAATATCCTAAAACACACACACCAAACAAAAGCAACACAAAAAACAAAAACAAAACTCACTGCCTAAAAGGCATTTGAACAGTTTTAGAAGTTCAAAATTTTCTGTCATTGGACAATGCACTCAAGTAAATCTGCATTGTGATTTTTATTTTATACTTTCTGAGGATGGGAATCATGACTTATTTTGCTTTATTTCTACAACTATAGTGACTGGAATTTCAATGAATGTTTCCCGAGTTGATGAATAGATTTATATGTGGGTCAAACAGAGAGCCAAGTTTGCATAGTGATATATTTTCCACTAGGGACCTTGTATAAACATTTTAGATGCAAATGTGCTGAATATGTTTCTACTTATAATGCAGAAAGTCTTTAACATAATTGTGTATTAACAACCACTAATAAACACAGACAAAAGTTATGGACTGCTTAATATCCATTTGTAAAAATAAAACGTATCAATTATTTTATTCAGATAACATGAGTTTCACCTAAGGTAGTTGCCACATGAAAGAAGCTTTTAAATTATTAAAAAAATTAAACTAAATAAGAAATATAGAAATACAGGAAACATTTATCTCTTTATCAAGATCATTAAAATCACTATTTTCATGGGATACATGGCCTAAATAAGGCTAGTAGCCAGCAGTTAAATAATGATGTAGTTAGGTTACAAACAAAAATATGTGTACAGGGAAAAATCCATAAATGTATGTGTTGCTGATAGTATCACTTTATAATTGAAGTTGAACCATATGAGATTTTGATACTTGGTCATTTTTCTTACCTACAAAAACAGCAAGTTTATATGAGTTTGTATGAGAAGAAGGAAGGGCATTGTGTTACTGTTGTGTTGTTACTCTAAGCCTAATGTTACTTGGGTTCAGAGCTGTAAAAATAGGATCTCAATGTTGTTGTGGGGATTAAACACTGTTGAAGAATAATGAAACTTCAATAGGTGGTAGCTATAATTTTTTTATTTTCGTTATTGATTAAGGTATTGCATATGTGTCCTTATCCCCCCTTTGCCCTCCTACCCCTCCACTCATGCCCTCAGGTTGATCTTCCCCCTTACCCCCACCCTCCCCTACCTTCCCTTTGAGGTTTGATGGTCTGATCCATGTTTCTCTGTCTCTGGATCTGTTTTTGTTCATCAGTTCATGTTCATTATATTTCACAAATAATTGAGATCATGTGATATTTATCTTTCTCCAAATGACTTATTTCACTTAGCATAATCCTCTCCAGGCTATTATTTTTTATTAATAATAAATTTGAATTTCAGCTACCATGTTGTCAAAAGAATACTTCCATTATGTTAAGGAACTAGCCTCCCAGTATTGATCTTTTTCTAAAATGTATATTATGCCCATATTGTTCTTCAGATGCTCTGAATATGAGCTAATTAGAATTAAGAAGAATGTAGACCTTACCACAGTGTTTGACTTTCATTTCTAAATCTCTCTCTCTCTCTCTCTCTCTCTCTCTCTCACACACACACACACACACACACACATACACACACACACACACACAGGTTTCCTTCAGGAAATTCCTGAGAAGAAGCCCAAGAGACTTCTTGCTCAATTCTTTGGCAAACAAAACCTCCAGACCTTTCAAAATTCATTTCAGATGTACTCCCAAGGAGTACAATTGTCTGATCTTCACCGTGAGTAGGTTATAAGCCATGCTGACCTATATTGTGTATGCTGAGTGTGGATCTTTTGGGGATGTCAACAGAAGTTTTGTGCATAACACAGGTTCAGAATGTACTGGAGAACTCTGCATAATAGAGAAGTGAAATATATTTTTAATTTAAAATGATGCCAGAGCCTCTAATTTTTCAAGTGTCAGGAAAATAAAATAATGAAGGCAGTATGAAGTACATTTTTTGCAAATTCATTAAATTGAAAATCAGTTATGAAGTCCAATCATAAAAGAAAAATTTTCAAGTCTGAAATAAGCAAAAATGCCCTTGACCTAATTAAACCATCATTGGTATAATGATTTAGAGTTAGTTTGCTACTTGTTCCTCTGTTTTTCTCTCTGTGTTTGCCAAGAATATCACTCAGGAGCATATTCTGGGTTTATTTTCCAAGCACTGATTTACATATGTCGTGTTTCATGCATTTTTTTTTTCCTTTTCCTTTTAAGACATCTGTTTTTTCCTCAGTACTGGGTCCTGTGAGGCATGTGGAAGAATACCAAACCCCAAATCCTCTCTTGGCCTCTGGCTCAATTCTGCCAAAGAAAGTTGTGCGGGGAATTATTTTTAAGTTCTTTCTTTCATGGCTCTTCACTTGGTTATTTCCAAAATGTCAGCCTTTCCCTCTGAACCGTTTCCTTAACAGCTGTCAGCTTCTGAAAGGAATGTGGGGAGGGGCGCTTTCTACCACAGTTACCTGCAGGATCCCCAAGGACAGGCAGGATCAGGCTTCCATTCCTCAAGCTCTCAGTACGGAATGGCAGCTCTGTTGCCTGGGTCGATTGCTAAGGACAGAAAAGAAAAAAGTACTTGAATTGTTCCACGGCACAAGGAAGCTCAGCTGTCAAGTACAAACAGAACTGAAGACGGCATTTGGCAGAACTAGAAATCACTGCTTGAAAATAAGACGCGTGGCGGTAGGCAGGTGACACAACTCCGTGGTGAGCCCACAGACTGGAATTAGCTGCACATCAGATAAGCCGAGGCCATGCCGTGCTCGGTCAAGGGATCCGTGGCGCGGGCAGACCTGGATGGAGCACATGGGTGGCATCTTAGATTTGTTAAGAGTCATAAAATGCCTTAACATAAAAGCAATTACAATTTTTCAAGAGATATCTACATTTTAACCACGTATGTATGTATTGCCTTACTGAAGGAATTTTATTGGGTTAATCCATTATCACACATCATTGCTAAGTGAGAATCTGAACAAGGATTCTTAGGACTCTTATGTTAACCGAAAACCAGATGTCAGTTCTGTGAAGTACAAGCTTCATTTACTTGATGTATGAGAATGATTAAATGTTTGAACATTTAATCCTGAGGGACTCTGGACTCCAGCTATAGCCTCCTTTTTTTTTTTTTAACGTAGAAATTGAGAACTGGACTTGCAGTGACAGGGCAGGAAACAAGGAAACAAACTGAAATTCTTCACCCTAAGGATAGTGCCCATTGCTCTGTCCGTGCTTGCAGTCAAATTCTAAACTTTAGTATTTCAAAAGAGTTCACGTTTGCTGTTCTATTTAGTATTTTAAAAACCACATGTCTTGTAGTTAATATTTCATTTCAATTTTATTTTATAACTACTAGTATACATAGGTATTTATTATAATTTTATGTAATTATATGCTATATATAATTACTACCTGTAATAATAAAAGCATAATATGCTAATTAGACCAGACTGCTGAACGACCTTCTGGACATCATTCCGGACGTCCTTCCAGACGATCTTCCGAATGAAGCCACGGTGGTGGGGGCTGAGGCAGAGGTGGCCGCCAAAGTGGGCAGGGGACAAAGCAGAGGTGGTTAGAGGCAATCAGGCAGGCAGGCAGGTGAGCAATTAAGGAGCCAGTAGTCCCAGATTCTGAGAGGGATGTCTGACTGCTGGTTTATGGATTCCTGTGGGATCAGGCCTAAACCAGCAGTCCGGACATCCCCTGAAGGGTCCCAGATTGTGAGAGGGTACAGGCTGGGCTGAGGGACACCCCCCCATGCACAAATTTCATGTACCAGGCCTCTAGTATTAACATAATATACTACTGCTACAATATGCTTTGAGGTTTTAAGTTCCACAGATGTGTGTGTGTGTGTGTGTGTGTGTGTGTGTGTGTAGGGCCTAAGAATCCCCAAGGAATTTTGAGGGGGAGGTCCTTCCATTTCCAACATCACATTTGTGTGAGGCTAGACTTCCTTCACAAACATCAATTCAAACAACATACATGACAGATTGAATTTAGATGCAGACCTGATAATTCAGTTAAAGAGATTTGCAAAAATGTAAGATGATGCCACTCTTCTTACTAAATATGTTGTTTTAGAAATTATAGCTTTTTAATTAAAATATACTAGTTATATCAACATGTAATCAATTTTTATTGTTACTTTTAAATAAATGAGCAAATATTTCTTAAATGTGTCCATTTTAATGTCTAATACAATAACAATCAAGAGATGCAAGCCATATAAACAAATATCTTTGGTATCCTCAACAATTTGCAACAATATAAAGAGGTCCCGAGACCAAACATTTGAGAAACTCTGCACTAAACCATCCATGAAGTGATTTAGAGTGAAAGTTCTGGACATGAGACGGCCCTACACTGAATAGTGACTGGTGACCCATGAAATCCATGTTTTTGGAGGGTTTGAGAGAGACCAGCTAACAGAAGACAGAAATGCTCACAGAGAAGCAGTAAACCAAAGCCAGGGGCAATAAAGTTACCATGAACTCACTAAGGGCATGAGCAGAAAATAGACCACAAGGAGAGAAGGCCAGAAAGCAGCCAGTACAGACAGGGCCCCTAGGTCAGTGAATAGTGGCCACACCTTCCCAGGATGGGATAAGCAGAGGCATTACAACTGAGCTGCTGTGTTCCCTTGGGGACAATTACATTTTCAGGGGAATGAGACTGCTCCTGGGTCTTCCTTCTGTTCTCATACATCTATAACTCAAGCAGGACTTGAAGAGAGCAATTTTTTAAATGTATTTTTATTGATTTCAGAGAGGAAGGGAAAGGGAGAGAGAGAGTGGGGGGGGCATCAATGATGACAGAGAATCATTGATTGGCTGTCTCCTGCACGCACCACACTGAGATGGAGCCCACAACCTGAGCATGTTCCCTGAATGGAATCGAACTGTGACCTCCTGGTTCATAGGTTGATGCTCAACCACTGAGCCATGCCAGCTGGACATGAAGAAAGCAAATTTAAAAAGCCACTTTATTTTTGTGTTCCTCACCAAATTGCTTTGTGGGAACAGTCACTCCTCTGCTCAAACATACAAACCCAGACAGGCCCATGATATTTCTGATCACTCTTAAGAATACTATATAATAAAGAGATGATATGCAAATTGATCATCACATCATCACAAGATGGCGGCACCCACAGCAGGGGCAGGGCTGGCTGCTCCACTAGCCTGCCGCTGGAGTCCCCTTAGCCCTGCCGAGGGCCTCGGGTCTTCTTGCACCCCCCACTGACTGACAGCTCGCCCAGACTCCTCCAACGAGCTGCCCATCCCTCGCTTCCTCCCTCCTCCGAAGCTGAAGCCTGACAGTGGTGTCCAACAAATTGGAAGTTATAACTCATGTCCTTCAGCAGGGGTCCTCAAACTAACATGCAAATACAAATATTGTATTTGTTCCCGTTTTGTTTTTTTTACTTCAAAATAAGATATGTGCAGTGTGCATAGGAATTTGTTCATAGTTTTTTTTTTAAACTATAGTCCGGCCCTCCAACGGTCTGAGGGACAGTGAACTGGCCCCCTGTTTAAAAAGTTTGAGGATCCCTGTCCTTGAGAGTATCCTCCATTCCTCAGCCGTGGCTGCCTGCTCCGTGTGCCTGCTGCTGGAGTCCCCTCAGCCCCACTGGGGGCCTCGGGTCCTCCTGCAGCCCCCATTGACTGAGGCTCAGGCAAGCTGCAGGTGGCGGTCGCCGCTGCCCAGGGCCAGCCCAAGGTCTAGGCAAGCCTCAGATGGCAGCTGCCCAGCTGCCCAGGCTGGCCCGAGGCGCAGGAAAGCCTTGGAGGGTGGCAACCCAGCCACCCAGGGTCGCCCAAGGCTCAGTTATCCAGGGCTGGCCGAGGCTTGAACTGCCGGCAGTGGCAGCAGCAGAGGTATGATGGGGGTGTCGCTTTCCCCTGATCGCTGGGTTGCCTCTCGCCCCTGAGGGCTCCCAGACTGTGAGAGGGGTCAGGCTGGGCTGAGGAACCCACCCTGCCTCCAGTGTATGAATTTTCATGCACCGGGCCTCTACTGTCTTATAATCACTGTAAACAGCAAACATTGTCACAGTGAAGTGGTTGAAAAGTAAAGCTTCAGTTACGTGTGATAACCAGACCTACTACTAGATTTATTTCCTTTCTCTCTCTCTCTCTCTCTCTCTCTCTCTCTCTCTCTCTCTCTCTCCACTTTCTCTTTCTTTCTCTTTCTTTCTTTCTTTCTTTCTTTCTTTCTTTCTTTCTTTCTTTCTTTCTTTCTTTCTTTCTTTCTCCTCTACCACTAAATTTAAAGTTAAATCTTCTTCTCAATCACCTGCTTCCCAATTTGAGACCTGCTTAGGACCAGTTTCTTGCAGTGGAGGAAGCACGTGGTCTCTCTCTTTATTGGCCTTGCCTAGCTTCTCCTTACCTAGCATGGAAACGCTTATTTCTTATCTCTCCATTGTTGCAGGGTTACCAATTCCAAGGGATTTTTATTTTCTTTGGGCCTGGCAGAATTTAAAGCTGACTCATGGGGTGGGGGGGGGTGCATTTTTGTGGATTTGCTGGAGATTCTCTGGCTACATCTGTCTGTCTGTGACTCTATCCATGTAGATAAGACATTTCCTTAAGTGGGCCACACCCATTACCTATGCAACCTCTGCTCCCAGGGTCCACTCCATTGCCCTGGGCCCTTTAGGATTTGTAAACACAACTCCAGACTGAAATTTCTCCCAAGGTTTCATGTTTATTCTCCTGGATGATTTATTTTGGACCTGTCATCAAAGAGCAGGAATACCCTGGTATTACAGAAGGCTTCAGATATATTATGTGCCTGTGTGTGGGCTAGGGAGGCTGAAATGCCAATAGCTCCTCCCAAAGAAATCGTCTCTGTTCTTTGACCTGTATGTACTGCTGCTAATAGTGACAGGCTTCAAAGCCAAATGACTAGTTTTTTGTTATCTAATCCAAAGCTTTGTTTTTGATGAGCACCTCCTTTGGAATGAAGCATGTATTCAAGATTGATGCCTTCGTGTAAGCTTTCTAATTTAAGGCCCTGTTGCACATCCTGATAATGAGCTTTCTTTAATTGAAGAAATCTGCTTTCCCTTGCAACATGAAAGAGCCTTCTAACATTAAATGTCTTATGGCATTAAATATAAGAAACATACTGAACATTATGACCCAGAACACAAATATACATAAATATGTATGGATGTATACATGCATGCACCAAAAGTTTCTCAAAATCTTCTACTTCTCTCAAAGTTTATTCATAGCACAACTTTTCCCAACCCTCCATTGTGATTATTCATTTTCTTACACTTTCTCAATTTTTTAATTTTTCCTCTCAATATAAATCTTCTTCTTATAGTTCCTTCTCTACTGAGCCATTGTTTTTGGCTTCAAGCCACAGGGAAAAATTAAATTAGGAAAAATGTTCCCATCTTAGACCAAATCATAGTTACCAATGTAATAGAGGATATATTTGGGGGAATTAATCTTCCCTTTTAGAGTTATGAGAGACTGGTAGCCAGAGCAAGCCTGAAATAACATCTTAAAAAGTGGTTACTGGAAGGCATTGTTTTTAAGCCTGCAAGAACCTTTAAAATGATAGAAATCTCCATGTCTTTTTCAGAGTAGGTAGTGAAATTTAAGTCATTTAACTTTGTTAGTTTGCCTTAAACAACAGCTGTTGTTTACTTAAACATATAACTTTCAAATAATTATTCTGTCTTCTATATAAACAATCTTAATTCTGCTTAAGTATTTTGATAATATGTGATGATATGCTTTCTTGGGAGAAGCTGTGTGTGTGTGTGTGTATCTATATGTATAAAAGCCTAAGTAACTGAACAACCAGTCATTATGACACACACTGACCACCAGAGGGCTGACGCTTAATGCAGGGGCTGCCCCCTGGTGGTCAGTGTACTCCCACAGCGGGAGCACCACTCAGCTGACTGACAGGCTCCAGACACCGGGCTCAGGGCTGGCGAGCACAGCTGCAGTGGTGTGAGCCTCTCCGGCCTCCATGGCAGCACACTACCTACTGAGTGGAGGTGTGGCGCCCAGCCCCACTACTACATTCCTCGGGGGATGTCGGACTGCCGGTTTCATCCCAATCCCCACAGGCCAAGCCAGAGCCAGCCTGAAATAGCATCTTAAAAAATAGTTACTGGAAGGCATTGTTTTTAAGTTTGTAATAACCTTTAAAATGATAGAAATCTCCATGTCTTTTTCAGAGTAGGTAGTGAAATTTAAGTCATTTAACTTTGTTAGTTTGCCTTAAACAACAGCTGTTGTTTACTTAAACATATAACTTTCAAATAATTATTTCCCACAGGTCATCCCCCGAGGGGCCCCGGATTGTGAGAGGAAGCAGGCCAGGCTGAGGGCCTCTAGTATATCCTATATAAGAAAAGTCTAATATGCAAATCAACCAAAAGGCTGAACAACTGATGGAATGACCAGTTGCTATGATGTGCACTGACCACCAGGGGGCAGACACTCAATGCAGGAGCTTCCCCCAGCCTGCAGGCCCCAGGTCAGCCAATGCGGGTGCCAGGGCTATAAAGATAAAGTTCACCTGTAAAGGAAAAATTAATAAGGGAGAAAAGTGGAATCACCAAAGCTGATATTCTTACTTTGTAATTGTCCCTATACCTTATTCTGCTTATGGGCAAGTGTGGACAAATAAGAATTGATATATTTACCCAAGGCCTACTCAAGATCAAAGGTTGTAGTATAATATTTTGCCCCATCAATGATATCTGTTATGCCCTGTATTAATTTTCAAAGACTACCATTATTTCTACCACAGGTTTGGTGGTTTAAACCACAGAAAATCTCCCCCCCCCCCCCCCCCCCCCCCCCCCCCCCCACAAGACTGTAAGTTCCTGATTAAAGAGCTGGCAGGTTGGTTTCTTTGAAGTCCTTCTCCTTGGTTTGTAGATGGCTGTGTCTTTCCCTTGTGTATTCACATGGACTTACCATGTGTTCTAATCTCTTTTAATAAGGACACTAGTTAGATTGGATTAGGAACACCCTAAACATCTCATTTTAACTTAATTACCTCAATAAAAACCTTATCTCCAAATACAATCATATTCAGAAGTACTGGGGGTTAGAACTTTAATATATGAATTGAGAAGGGGATGTAATTCAGCCCATAACTCTCTCAGTTCATCTATAGACTTCTACACACCTTTTGCTCATACTGCCAAAGATGTTGGTACCTGGATCATAATCTGTAATTCTTCCTCATCATGAATGACTTCAAGACTCATGCAGACAATGGCTCCATCCCATTGATCATCATACGTATCTCACTTTAGCAGTTGACTTCTATTGTCAACCCCCAGTGGTAGCATTTATATCCAGTCACCACTGCAGTCATGCATTCCAGAACCTACTGTCCAACTAGAGCTTCCCATTTTTCTAATTTTCTTAAACTGTTTATACTTATTGCACCTTTTCTTCACTTTCATCTTATTGTGCCTTTCTTAACTCTTTATTTTACTTTCAATATAAATCCCTTGCTTTTAATTTCTTCTCTCCTGAGCCATTATTTTGTCTTCAAACCACAAGTAAAATTAATTAGACTAAAATTTCCCATCTCTTCTCCCACATACTGGCTGTTAGTATCTGTATTTGCATTTGGTTGCTGTATAACAAGTTATCACAAATTCAGTGCTAAACAACAAAAAATTATGAGTTCACAATATCCATGGTTTAAAAGTCCAGGGGAGTGTTAGCTATTATCTTTTTAGGATCTCAGATCTCACTGGACTGAGATTAAAATGATGACCAGAACTGCAATCTCATCTGAAACTGAGGGTTCTCTTCCAACCGTATCAATTGGCAGATTTTATTTCCTTGTTGTTTTCTAATGGAAATCCCTCTTCTCTTGCTAGGTACCAGCTAGGGATTGCTCTCTGAACTGAAGGCCATCCTCAAGTCCCTGCTATGGGGCCCTGTCCTCTCAAAACAGGGAATTTACCTCATATTTGATATCATGATAAGTTTTTTGTTGTTGTTTAAATCAAACTGAAGTGATTAGTACCTTAATGATGGGGATAACATCTCATTATATTCACCCTCTGCCCACAGTAAAGGAATTTTATAACATGTGTACATGAGAGAAGAAGAATCTTAGGGACTATCTTAGAATGCTGCCTACGCCAATATTGCTTGAGAACATCACAGAACTATATGACTAGAGGCATTTCAAATGCATATCTAGCAATTTATTATGTTCTACCTTATTCAAGATAAATTTGGTTTGGCTAGAGAATGAATAAATATTTGTTTAATGAACTAATGAAAAGATGATATTATGATTTAAACAAATCAGGCCTCACCACTCTGGGCTTTGGTTTTTCTTCAAATCCACTCCAATTCTAATATTAAATGATGATATGATTGTATATATTTAATTAAAAGAAGACAACATTGCCTATTGAAATAATAATCCTATATTATAAAGAGCTAATATGCAAATGGTCATCACACTCTCACCCCATCACACCATAACTGCTCAAACAGTCAACATTGGAGAGAGGAATGGGAACCAGCCAGGCACAAATGAGCTCGTGAGAGAGGAATGGGGACCAGCCAGGCTGCAGCCCAGGAGAGGGACAAGCTGCCCGTCCCACGATGCCAGGTGCCAGCAGCTGTTCCTGCAGTCCAGGAGAGGGATAAGCCACACTTCCCTCGGTCCCGGGCACCAGCAGCTGCGCCTGTGTCTGCAGTCCAGGAGAGGGACAATCTGCTCACCCTGCGGTTCCAGGTGCCAACAGCTGGGGCTGCGGCCTGGGAGAGGGACAAGCCACACGCCCACGGTCCTGGGTTCCAGGGGCTGCGGCTGTAGCTGTGGTCTGGGGGAGGGACAAGCTGCCTGCCCCAAGGTCCTGGGCACCTGCTGCTGTGGCCGGGGAGAAGCCGCCCACCCATGGTCCCCTGCAGCTGCAGCCAGCCCGGGCGAAGCCAGCTCGGGTCCTGGGTGTCTGTGGCTGGCCAGAGGGAGGGAAGCCTGGGTCCAACGTGCCTGTGACTGGCCAGAGGAGGGAATCCTGGGTCCCAGGCGTGGGGTGAGGCAGAGGTGTTTAGGGGCGATCAGGCCAGCAGGTGAGCAGTTAGGGGCAATCAAGCAGGCAGGCAGATGTGGTTAGGGGTGATCAGATAGTCAGGCAGGCATATGGTTAGGAGCCAGCGGTCCTGGATTGCAAGAGGCAATCAGACATCCCCTGAGGGGTCCCAGATTGGAGAGGGTGCAGGCCGGGCTGAGGGACCCACCCCCCGTGCAGGAATTTCATGCACCAGACCTCTAGTATATAAATAATACCTTTAAAATTAGTTTTGTAGCCTAAATAAGTTTGTATTTATAGCAAATAATATAAATATGCAAAACTTACATCTCATTGTAAAATTATCATTGAAGAACAAAAGTTAATATTTATAATTTATTTATGAGCTTGTTATTTTACAGTAAAATAGAAGCAGTATAAAGATTTCAACTAATCTAAGAATTAACCCCTTCACACTATTTTATAATTTGTATTTTATTAACTTTCTCACACTGTTTTTAATTTATATTTTGATATCTACATATGTATATATACATATTCCTTGATAGTATTATTATTGAAGTATGTGTATTTGCATTTGGTTGCTGTATAACAAGTTATCACAAATTCAGTGCTAAAAAACAAAAAAAAATTATGAGTTCACAGCATCCATGGTTTAAAAGTCCAGGGGAGTGTTAGCTATTATCTTTTTAGGATCTCAGATCTCACTGGACTGAGATTAAAATGATGACCAGAACTGCAATCTCATCTGAAACTGAGGGTTCTCTTCCAACCGTATCAATTGGCAGATTTTATTTCCTTGTTGTTTTCTAATGGAAATCCCTCTTCTCTTGCTAGGTACCAGCTAGGGATTGCTCTCTGAACTGAAGGCCATCCTCAAGTCCCTGCTATGGGGCCCTGTCCTCTCAAAACAGGGAATTTACCTCATATTTGATATCATGATAAGTTTTTTGTTGTTGTTTAAATCAAACTGAAGTGATTAGTACCTTAATGATGGGGATAACATCTCATTATATTCACCCTCTGCCCACAGTAAAGGAATTTTATAACATGTGTACATGAGAGAAGAAGAATCTTAGGGACTATCTTAGAATGCTGCCTACGCCAATATTGCTTGAGAACATCACAGAACTATATGACTAGAGGCATTTCAAATGCATATCTAGAAATTTATTATGTTCTACCTTATTCAAGATAAATTTGGTGTGGCTAGAGAATGAATAAATATTTGTTTAATGAACTAATGAAAAGATGAGTACTATATTATGATTCAAAAAAATCAGGCCTCACCACTCTGGGCTTTGGTTTTTCTTCAAATCCATTCCAATTCTAATATTAAATGATGATATGATTGTACATATTTAATTAAAAGAAAAAACATTGCCTATTGAAATAATAATCCTATGTTATAAAGAGCTAATATGCAAATGGTCATCACGCTCTCACCCCATCACACCATAACTGCTCAGACAGTCAACATTGGAGAGAGAGGAATGGGAACCAGCCAGGCACAAATGAGCTCGCAAGAGAGGAATGGGAACCAGCCAGGCACAAATGAGCTCATGAGAGAGGAATGGGGACCAGCCAAGCTGCGGCCCAGGAGAGGGACAAGCTGCCCGTCCCGTGGTGCCAGGTGCCAGCAGCTGTGCCTGCAGTCCAGGAGAGGGATAAGCCACACGTCCCTCGGTCCCGGGCACCAGCAGCTGCGCCTGTGCCTGCAGTCCAGGAGAGGGACAATCTGCTCGCCCTGCGGTTCCGGGTCCCAGCTGCTGGGGCTGCGGCCTGGGAGAGGGACAAGTCACACGCCCCATGGTCCTGGGTGACAGGGGCTGCGGCTGCAGCTGTGGCCTGGGGGAGGGACAAGCTCCTGGGCACCTGCGGCTGTGGCCCAGGAGAAGCCGCCCACCCACAGTCCCCTGCGGCTTCAGCCAGCCCGGGCGAAGCCAGCTTGGGTCCTGGGTGCCTGTAGCTGGCCAGAGGGAGGGAAGCCTGGGTTCAAGGTGCCTATGACTGGCCAGAGGAGGGAATCCTGGGTCCCAGGTGTGGGGTGAGGCAGAGGTGTTTAGGGGCGATCAGGCCAGCAGGTGAGCAGTTAGGGGCAATCAAGCAGGCAGGCAGATGTGGTTAGGTGCGATCAGACAGTCAGGCAGAGGGGTTAGGTGTGATCAGGCAGTCAGGCAGGCGTACGGTTAGGAGCCTGCGGTCCTGGATTGCAAGAGGCAATCAGACATCCCCTGAGGGGTCCCAGATTGGAGAGGGTGCAGAATTTGTGAACAGGAGCACTTTCTCTCCTTTCACCAGCCAGGCCTCTAGTATATAAATAATATCTTTAAAATTAGTTTTGTAGCCTAAATAAGTTTGTATTTATAGCAAATAATATAAATATGAAAAACTTACATCTCATTGTAAAATTATCATTGAAGAACAAAAGTTAATATTTATAATTTATTTATGAGCTTGTTATGTTACAGTAAAATAGAAGCAGTATAAAGATTTCAACTAATCTAAGAATTAACCCCTTCACACTATTTTATAATTTATATTTTATTAACTTTCTCACACTGTTTTTAATTTATATTTTGATATCTACATATGTATATATACATATTCCTTGATAGTATTATTATTGAAGCCAAGGTCTATGTTACATTAATCTTTGTCTTTTTAACACCGAATAGTAATAAAGCCACTCTATCCCCACTCACCAAAGCACCAGTAGAGGCTCCAGAGGGAATAGTAACAAGGAAATTCTATCCCTCTCAGTCAGGGAAATATCAGTGGAGACTGAGAAGTAGGAAGGCAGAACTCTCACTTCTGCTCAGCTGAAATAAGAATAAAAATCTAGGACATAGAAATAACTAGTATTTTTTAAAAAAAGATAAAATAATGAATTAACTAAAGAGTGAGTAATTTATGTACAGAACATTAAAAAATTGCAAAGGTAAGATACATTCTTAAGTCACAATTTTTAACAGCATTTTGAAATGTAAAAAAGAGTTACAGAAAGAGGTTAAGGCTAAAGTTATAGATTTGAGATATATCCACAAAAATAGTTTTGTTTTATTTTTATAAATTGGTTCTAATATTATGATCGGTGTTGACCCAAGACCTCTGCAGAGATTACAAAGCATCCTATATGTTTCTGTATTGAAAGTTTATGCATTATCTTAGCTCCCTGTATTAATCTTTTTACCCTTCTAATATATAATACACATCCATCTAGAGATGAAACATCATAAATCATCAGGATACTGCCATATACTGTAAAAGTTATAAAATATTGGTTTAGCTGGTTTGGCTGAGTGGATAGAGCATAGACCTTTGGACTGAAGGGTTCCAGGTTCGATTCCAGTCAAGGGCACATGCCAGGGTTGCAGGCTTGATCCCCAGTAGGGGGTGCCCAGGAGGCAGCCGATCAATGATTCTCTCTAATCATTGATGTTTTAATCTCTCTCTTCCTCTCCCTTCTGCTTTGAAATCAATAAAAATATATTTTAAAATAAATAAATAAAAGTTATAAAATATTTCTCCTGACTATCAAATAAAGGGTACAATTACCTTTTTTTTAAATCCTCACTGGGGGATATATTTTTACTAATTTTAGAGAGAGATGAAGTGGGGAAGAAAGAGGGGAAGAGGATGAAGAGAGAGAAAGACATCTATATATGAGAGAAATATCAATCAGTTGCCTTCAGAGGGACCAGACCAGCAAAGTATGTGCCCTAAACTGGTAATCAAACTGGAAACCTTTTGGTACAGGGGATGAAGCCCCAACCAACTGAGCTACATTGGCCAGGGTGTTTTTTTACCTTTATAGCTAAGCATGACAATCCATGTTCCTTGTGTTATAATTAAGTCAATGTAACCATTGTTTGCTGAACATATCCTAAAAAATATTTGTGCACATAACTTCTTATTTGGTTTTATCAAATAAAAACAGCTTTGCTCACCACTGTATTTTGAAATTTTAACATTTTTAAGACCTAGCTCATATGTCACCTCTTTTTCTGAAGTCTGTTTAAACATAATAACATTAAGTGTTTTCTCTTCTCTTGTTTTTTAGTGCATATTGCTTTCAACTTTTTTTTATTGTACTTATTATTTGCAGTCATGTGCCATAGTCCTTTACACTTTTTATAACTTTCCTATTGAATAAAAAAATATTTTTTGAATCAGGGATTCTGTTTTGGAACTCACACTTCCATGAGGTGGCACAAAATAGATTCAATAAATACCCCAGCACCCTCACTGAGATGGTTCCAGAGAAGGTTGACTAGGGAATTGGTAATGAACCTGGTGGTAACGATCCTCCCTTCCCTTAAAGTGTCTGAAGAGACCACATGGGAGCCTGGGCTTTTATCCCAAACTGTTAGTAATGAAGAGTCCTTGGAGTTCTCCACTTGGGTGATGTTAGAAGAAACCTAGGAAATTAGAAGTTTCATCACTGTCTGATAGTAATAAAGCCACTCTATCCCCACTCACAGAAGCACCAGTAGAGGCTCCAGAGGGAACAGTAACAAGGAAATTCTATCCCTTTCAGTCAGGGAAATATCAGTGGAGACCGAGAAGTGGGAAGGCAGAACTCTCACTTCTGCTCAGCTGAAATAAGGAGCCTCCCTTATCAAGTGTACATGGAGGTCTAGTGGTGAATGTGGACTTTTCCCTCCACTGGTGGTTATAAGGCTCTACTCCATTGTCCCTGGCAGAGCAATGTCAGAGAAAGCCAATTAAAACAGAAGATTTCATTAACATTCAGCTTCATAAGAAAAAATGCACAGATTTTAATAAAAAAAATACCCATTATACCAAGAATCAAGATCCTTAACTGAATTAAAACTAGTCAATAAACATTGTGTTGACAAAATGTTGTAATTATAACGATAAAGCAGCCATCATAAAAATACTTCCATAAGCAATTATGAACACAATAAAAACAGATAAGAATATAGAAGGTCTTAGGAAAGAAATAGAATGTATTAGCCAATAAATAAAATATGTAGAAGACTAAATGCAAATTTAAAAACTGTTAAATATAATAACAGGGCTATTCAACAATAATGCAAGGAATCCTATAAAATAAAAGCTAACATGCAAATTGTCCCCATGGGTGGGAGTTCGACCAACCAGGAGTTAGACGTGTGCTGACCACCAGGGGGTGGCAGGCAGCTGGGGGAAGGTAGGCCCTGGCCAGCAGCCAGCAGCTGCTAGGGACCCTACCTGTGCACAAATTTCATGTACTGGGCCTCTAGTAAACATATAAATAAATACAATAACTTTTTCTCCTTGTCTTGAGTTCTTAAATCATGTTTAATTAAAAAATCTAATTTATAATACTCTAATATAATTCTAAATGATTATTTTAAGATCATCTATAATAATAAAAGCATAATATGCAAATTGACCGAACAGCCGAACAGCAGAATGACCTTCTGGACAACCACTCCATGACACCCACTGGCGCCAGGCAAGGCAGGTGCAATGTGAAGGGTCGGGGGCCCAGCCATTGCCCCATGATTGCCCTGCAGAGGGAGGCCCAGGCTACCTGGTGGCAGTGCTGCGGGTGGACAGGGCCTCTCTCTGCAGGGGTGATCCATTGCGGAGCCCTGGCTGGGTGGGCAGGGCCTACCTCTTTGTGGCAATCGATCGCGGGGCTCCTGGACTGTGAGAGGGTGCAGGCCCAGCTGGGGGATCCCCCACCCCAAATGAACAAATTTTGTGCACTGGGCCTCTAGTTGTGTTATAAATGGAGAGGATAAAGGTATATAAACAGACGTCAAGGTTCTACTCTTCCTTTGAACTGGAACCATCAGCAAGGTGCAATAATTTTGTATATATAGTGAATAACTATAGCAGCACTAAGTTAATTGTACCTGGTACAAAAAATGAAATTACTGTGGACTTACTGTCAATATATTAAAATTGAATTATAAAAATATTCAGACAACCTAAGAAAGTTAGAAAAAATACAGAAAAATTAAAAACAGAAAAAATATAAAACAGACTAAGCACTGATATATCAATAACTACATTAAATATAAATGGTCTATATATACCAAGAGATGGGCAAAGTAGATTAAAAAGCATAACCTCATTCTATGCTATCCACTCACTCCAAATATCATAGAGATAAGTTGAAATCAAAATCATGGGAAAAATATATCATGCAAACATCAATCAAAGAAAGCAGGTATGGTTATATTACTATTAAAGTACACATCTCTCACCAATGGTAGAATAACTAGACTGAAAAAACAAACAAAAAACAAAAACAAACAAACAAACAAACAAAGACTAGGGAATTGGTAATGAACCTGGTGGTAACGATCCTCCCTTCCCTTAAAGTGTCTGAAGAGACCACATGGGAGCCTGGGCTTTTATCCCAAACTGTTAGTAATGAAGAGTCCTTGGAGTTCTCCACTTGGGCGATGTTAGAAGAAACCTAGGAAATTAGAAGTTTCATCACTGTCTGATAGTAATAAAGCCACTCTATCCCCACTCACCAAAGCACCAGTAGAGGCTCCAGAGGGAACAGTAACAAGGAAATTCTATCCCTTTCAGTCAGGGAAATATCAGTGGAGACCGAGAAGTGGGAAGGCAGAACTCTCACTTCTGCTCAGCTGAAATAAGGAGCCTCCCTTATCAAGTGTACATGGAGGTCTAGTGGTGAATGTGGACTTTTCCCTCCACTGGTGGTTATAAGGCTCTACTCCATTGTCCCTGGCAGAGCAATGTCAGAGAAAGCCAATTAAAACAGAAGATTTCATTAACATTCAGCTTCATAAGAAAAAATGCACAGATTTCAATAAAAAAATACCCATTATACCAAGAATCAAGATCCTTAACTGAATTAAAACTAGTCAATAAACATTGTGTTGACAAAATGTTGTAATTATAACGATAAAGCAGCCATCATAAAAATACTTCCATAAGCAATTATGAACACAATAAAAACAGATAAGAATATAGAAGGTCTTAGGAAAGAAATAGAATGTATTAGCCAATAAATAAAATATGTAGAAGACTAAATGCAAATTTAAAAACTGTTAAATATAATAACAGGGCTATTCAACAATAATGCAAGGAATCCTATAAAATAAAAGCTAACATGCAAATTGTCCCCATGGGTGGGAGTTCGACCAACCAGGAGTTAGACGTGTGCTGACCACCAGGGGGTGGCAGGCAGCTGGGGGAAGGGAGGCCTTGGCCAGCAGCCAGCAGCTGCTAGGGACCCTACCTGTGCACAAATTTCATGTACTGGGCCTCTAGTAAACATATAAATAAATACAATAACTTTTTCTCCTTGTCTTGAGTTCTTAAATCATGTTTAATTAAAAAATCTAATTTATAATACTCTAATATAATTCTAAATGATTATTTTAAGATCATCTATAATAATAAAAGCATAATATGCAAATTGACTTATAAAATATTTCTCCTGACTATCAAATAAAGGGTACAATTACCTTTTTTTTAAATCCTCACTGGGGGATATATTTTTACTAATTTTAGAGAGAGATGAAGTGGGGAAGAAAGAGGGGAAGAGGATGAAGAGAGAGAAAGACATCTATATATGAGAGAAATATCAATCAGTTACCTTCAGAGGGACCAAACCAGCAAAGTATGTGCCCTAAACTGGTAATCAGACTGGAAACCTTTTGGTACAGGGGATGAAGCCCCAACCAACTGAGCTACATTGGCCAGGGTGTTTTTTTACCTTTATAGCTAAGCATGACAATCCATGTTCCTTGTGTTATAATTAAGTCAATGTAACCATTGTTTGCTGAACATATCCTAAAAAATATTTGTGCACATAACTTCTTATTTGGTTTTATCAAATAAAAACAGCTTTGCTCACCACTGTATTTTGAAATTTTAACATTTTTAAGACCTAGCTCATATGTCACCTCTTTTTCTGAAGTCTGTTTAAACATAATAACATTAAGTGTTTTTTTCTCTTCTGTTTTTTAGTGCATATTGCTTTCAACTTTTTTTTATTGTACTTATTATTTGCAGTCATGTGCCATAGTCCTTTACACTTCTTTTAACTTTCCTATTGAATAAAAAAATATTTTTTGAATCAGGGATTCTGTTTTGGAACTCACACTTCCATGAGGTGGCACAAAATAGATTCAATAAATACCCCAGCACCCTCACTGAGATGGTTCCAGAGAAGGTTGACTAGGGAATTGGTAATGAACCTGGTGGTAACGATCCTCCCTTCCCTTAAAGTGTCTGAAGAGACCACATGGGAGCCTGGGCTTTTATCCCAAACTGTTAGTAATGAAGAGTCCTTGGAGTTCTCCACTTGGGTGATGTTAGAAGAAACCTAGGAAATTAGAAGTTTCATCACTGTCTGATAGTAATAAAGCCACTCTATCCCCACTCACAGAAGCACCAGTAGAGGCTCCAGAGGGAACAGTAACAAGGAAATTCTATCCCTTTCAGTCAGGGAAATATCAGTGGAGACCGAGAAGTGGGAAGGCAGAACTCTCACTTCTGCTCAGCTGAAATAAGGAG
>NW_005370994.1:3211603-3218423 GCF_000412655.1 Myotis brandtii
TGGCCAGCAGCCAGCAGCTGCTAGGGACCCTACCTGTGCACAAATTTCATGTACTGGGCCTCTAGTAAACATATAAATAAATACAATAACTTTTTCTCCTTGTCTTGAGTTCTTAAATCATGTTTAATTAAAAAATCTAATTTATAATACTCTAATATAATTCTAAATGATTATTTTAAGATCATCTATAATAATAAAAGCATAATATGCAAATTGACCGAACAGCCGAACAGCAGAATGACCTTCTGGACAACCACTCCATGACACCCACTGGCGCCAGGCAAGGCAGGTGCAATGCGAAGGGTCGGGGGCCCAGCCATTGCCCCATGATTGCCCTGCAGAGGGAGGCCCAGGCTACCTGGTGGCAGTGCTGCGGGTGGACAGGGCCTCTCTCTGCAGGGGTGATCCATTGCGGAGCCCTGGCTGGGTGGGCAGGGCCTACTACATTGGCCAGGGTGTTTTTTTACCTTTATAGCTAAGCATGACAATCCATGTTCCTTGTGTTATAATTAAGTCAATGTAACCATTGTTTGCTGAACATATCCTAAAAAATATTTGTGCACATAACTTCTTATTTGGTTTTATCAAATAAAAACAGCTTTGCTCACCACTGTATTTTGAAATTTTAACATTTTTAAGACCTAGCTCATATGTCACCTCTTTTTCTGAAGTCTGTTTAAACATAATAACATTAAGTGTTTTCTCTTCTCTTGTTTTTTAGTGCATATTGTTTTCAACTTTTTTTTATTGTACTTATTATTTGCAGTCATGTGCCATAGTCCTTTACACTTTTTATAACTTTCCTATTGAATAAAAAAATATTTTTTGAATCAGGGATTCTGTTTTGGAACTCACACTTCCATGAGGTGGCACAAAATAGATTCAATAAATACCCCAGCACCCTCACTGAGATGGTTCCAGAGAAGGTTGACTAGGGAATTGGTAATGAACCTGGTGGTAACGATCCTCCCTTCCCTTAAAGTGTCTGAAGAGACCACATGGGAGCCTGGGCTTTTATCCCAAACTGTTAGTAATGAAGAGTCCTTGGAGTTCTCCACTTGGGCGATGTTAGAAGAAACCTAGGAAATTAGAAGTTTCATCACTGTCTGATAGTAATAAAGCCACTCTATCCCCACTCACAGAAGCACCAGTAGAGGCTCCAGAGGGAACAGTAACAAGGAAATTCTATCCCTTTCAGTCAGGGAAATATCAGTGGAGACCGAGAAGTGGGAAGGCAGAACTCTCACTTCTGCTCAGCTGAAATAAGGAGCCTCCCTTATCAAGTGTACATGGAGGTCTAGTGGTGAATGTGGACTTTTCCCTCCACTGGTGGTTATAAGGCTCTACTCCATTGTCCCTGGCAGAGCAATGTCAGAGAAAGCCAATTAAAACAGAAGATTTCATTAACATTCAGCTTCATAAGAAAAAATGCACAGATTTTAATAAAAAAAATACCCATTATACCAAGAATCAAGATCCTTAACTGAATTAAAACTAGTCAATAAACATTGTGTTGACAAAATGTTGTAATTATAACGATAAAGCAGCCATCATAAAAATACTTCCATAAGCAATTATGAACACAATAAAAACAGATAAGAATATAGAAGGTCTTAGGAAAGAAATAGAATGTATTAGCCAATAAATAAAATATGTAGAAGACTAAATGCAAATTTAAAAACTGTTAAATATAATAACAGGGCTATTCAACAATAATGCAAGGAATCCTATAAAATAAAAGCTAACATGCAAATTGTCCCCATGGGTGGGAGTTCGACCAACCAGGAGTTAGACGTGTGCTGACCACCAGGGGGTGGCAGGCAGCTGGGGGAAGGTAGGCCCTGGCCAGCAGCCAGCAGCTGCTAGGGACCCTACCTGTGCACAAATTTCATGTACTGGGCCTCTAGTAAACATATAAATAAATACAATAACTTTTTCTCCTTGTCTTGAGTTCTTAAATCATGTTTAATTAAAAAATCTAATTTATAATACTCTAATATAATTCTAAATGATTATTTTAAGATCATCTATAATAATAAAAGCATAATATGCAAATTGACCGAACAGCCGAACAGCAGAATGACCTTCTGGACAACCACTCCATGACACCCACTGGCGCCAGGCAAGGCAGGTGCAATGTGAAGGGTCGGGGGCCCAGCCATTGCCCCATGATTGCCCTGCAGAGGGAGGCCCAGGCTACCTGGTGGCAGTGCTGCGGGTGGACAGGGCCTCTCTCTGCAGGGGTGATCCATTGCGGAGCCCTGGCTGGGTGGGCAGGGCCTACCTCTTTGTGGCAATCGATCGCGGGGCTCCTGGACTGTGAGAGGGTGCAGGCCCAGCTGGGGGATCCCCCACCCCAAATGAACAAATTTTGTGCACTGGGCCTCTAGTTGTGTTATAAATGGAGAGGATAAAGGTATATAAACAGACGTCAAGGTTCTACTCTTCCTTTGAACTGGAACCATCAGCAAGGTGCAATAATTTTGTATATATAGTGAATAACTATAGCAGCACTAAGTTAATTGTACCTGGTACAAAAAATGAAATTACTGTGGACTTACTGTCAATATATTAAAATTGAATTATAAAAATATTCAGACAACCTAAGAAAGTTAGAAAAAATACAGAAAAATTAAAAACAGAAAAAATATAAAACAGACTAAGCACTGATATATCAATAACTACATTAAATATAAATGGTCTATATATACCAAGAGATGGGCAAAGTAGATTAAAAAGCATAACCTCATTCTATGCTATCCACTCACTCCAAATATCATAGAGATAAGTTGAAATCAAAATCATGGGAAAAATATATCATGCAAACATCAATCAAAGAAAGCAGGTATGGTTATATTACTATTAAAGTACACATCTCTCACCAATGGTAGAATAACTAGACTGAAAAAACAAACAAAAAACAAAAACAAACAAACAAACAAACAAAACTCCAACGTTCCCCGCCTCACTTGCTACTCTGAGTTGCAACTCTAAGCAACTATGTACTATGTTGATAGTAATAAAGCCACTCTATCCCCACTCACAGAAGCACCAGTAGAGGCTCCAGAGGGAACAGTAACAAGGAAATTCTATCCCTTTCAGTCAGGGAAATATCAGTGGAGACCGAGAAGTGGGAAGGCAGAACTCTCACTTCTGCTCAGCTGAAATAAGGAGCCTCCCTTATCAAGTGTACATGGAGGTCTAGTGGTGAATGTGGACTTTTCCCTCCACTGGTGGTTATAAGGCTCTACTCCATTGTCCCTGGCAGAGCAATGTCAGAGAAAGCCAATTAAAACAGAAGATTTCATTAACATTCAGCTTCATAAGAAAAAATGCACAGATTTCAATAAAAAAATACCCATTATACCAAGAATCAAGATCCTTAACTGAATTAAAACTAGTCAATAAACATTGTGTTGACAAAATGTTGTAATTATAACGATAAAGCAGCCATCATAAAAATACTTCCATAAGCAATTATGAACACAATAAAAACAGATAAGAATATAGAAGGTCTTAGGAAAGAAATAGAATGTATTAGCCAATAAATAAAATATGTAGAAGACTAAATGCAAATTTAAAAACTGTTAAATATAATAACAGGGCTATTCAACAATAATGCAAGGAATCCTATAAAATAAAAGCTAACATGCAAATTGTCCCCATGGGTGGGAGTTCGACCAACCAGGAGTTAGACGTGTGCTGACCACCAGGGGGTGGCAGGCAGCTGGGGGAAGGTAGGCCCTGGCCAGCAGCCAGCAGCTGCTAGGGACCCTACCTGTGCACAAATTTCATGTACTGGGCCTCTAGTAAACATATAAATAAATACAATAACTTTTTCTCCTTGTCTTGAGTTCTTAAATCATGTTTAATTAAAAAATCTAATTTATAATACTCTAATATAATTCTAAATGATTATTTTAAGATCATCTATAATAATAAAAGCATAATATGCAAATTGACCGAACAGCCGAACAGCAGAATGACCTTCTGGACAACCACTCCATGACACCCACTGGCGCCAGGCAAGGCAGGTGCAATGTGAAGGGTCGGGGGCCCAGCCATTGCCCCATGATTGCCCTGCAGAGGGAGGCCCAGGCTACCTGGTGGCAGTGCTGCGGGTGGACAGGGCCTCTCTCTGCAGGGGTGATCCATTGCGGAGCCCTGGCTGGGTGGGCAGGGCCTACCTCTTTGTGGCAATCGATCGCGCACAGGCCGGGCTGAGGGACCCCCCCTCCCCCCCCCAAGTGCACAAATTTTTGTGCACCGGGCCTCTAGTATATATATAAAAAGCCAGTGTCCGTGACAACTGTGGTGACCAAAGGACCAGTTGCTATGACACCAGCGAACTTCCCGGTCAGGGGGTGGGGCTGGCTGGCCAACCTCCCAGCCCCTCCCCTCTGCTGGCCTGCCCCTGATCCGACTCTCCCATCCATACCAAGAGTGGGGCCACACAGAGTCTGGACCTTTCCTGGCAATCACAAGTCCCTGGGGTTGAGAATTCTGATGGCCCTGCCCAGAGATTAGAGGTGCCTGACGGGCAGGGACAGGGACCACAGGCCTCCAGGGAGCACCACAGAGTTGGCAAGGAGAGGAGAGGGCCTGCAGAGGGGGAGGAGGCAAAGCCAGCAGACATCAGCCCAGAATCCAGCCCTTCCCCTGGAGGCAGCGGACCCTCAACCCAGAGCCCCAGCCTGAATCAGAAGAGCCTGCGGGAGGCTTTAGGAAGCTCTACACAGAGCTGCATGTTGAGAATGAGAGATTTCATGAGGCCCTGACCAAGACCACACAGCGGTTGGCACAGCTCAAGGTGGAGCTGGAGCATGCCATACAGAGGCAGGAGTGCTTTGCCGAGAGGCTGGCCCTCCTGGAGCTGGAGAGATTTGAGTGCAAGGTCGCTGAGCTGGAAGAGGAACTGAAGGTTCTGTCCAATCTCCAGGCTGACAACCAGCGCATCAAGGGCAAGAATGCAGCCCTGATTTGTGTCATCAGCAAACTGTCTAAGTGACCCCGGAGGACTTGCCCCTGCACCCACGTTTATACAGCTGCTTCTGCCACATGCACCCCTTCCCCTGTGTGAACATGAGTGACAGGGCTGCCAGGGAGTCTCTGAGAAGTCATAACCTCCCCTCGGAACCTCCAGGCTGGGAGGGGAGGACAGAGCCCCCTGGAGCCAAGAGGGCCATCTGAGACCAGGATGGAGATGGGAGACTGAGCCAGGTAAGGGGACCAGGGCTACAGGCAGGACCAGGAAGGAAACGAGGACCAGGAAGTGCCTGGACCAGTAGCCAGGACCAGAGTGGCCACCTGGAGGTCTCTTCTCATGTGTGCTGCCACCAGTCACCCCTCCTGCCCCTGATCAGGGATCTGAGAATGTGCTGTCTGGGCCAGGGAGAGAAGGTATTTTTGATACATAGCACAGGCACCACAAATAAAAGTTGTGAATTTGCCAAAAAAATAAAAGAGCAAGGCTACCGGCCAAACGCCCCCTCCCTTCCCCCCCCCCCCAGTTTCACCCTCAATCAGCCTGCCCCACCACGTTAGGCTGGCAGTCCATTACCCCAGCTGCCTGCCCCTGATTGCACCCCTGACCCCAATAGTGGGCAGGGCTGGGCAGCCAACCTCCTGCAGCCCCTCCCCCTGGCTGCCCCATCCCTGATCAGCCCCCCCAACCTGATTAGGGGCACCACCCTGGCTGGCCAACCACCTATGGCCCCTCCCCCAGGCCACTGGCCCCTGATCAGCACCCGACCCCATTCGGGGGCATGGCCAACAGCCCACCATCCACAGCCCTTCCCCATGGCCGGCCCTGCCCCCAATCGGGGGTGGGTCCCGCCAGTCAATCGCCCACGGCCCCTTCCCCTAGCCAGGCCAGCCCTGATCGGGCCCCGATAGGGGTGGGCTGGCCGGCCAATATCCCGCCATCTCCTCCTCCCAACTGGCCTAGCCTCAGTCAGCCCTGATTGGGGCCAGGCCAGCCAGACCCCACTGGTGCATGAATTTGTGCACTGGGCCTCTAGTTTCTAAATAAAAAATAAAAAAACTAAAGTAAGTAAAAACAAAATAAAACATATAAATACTTGTGGAATACAGATAAAGCAGTGCAGGCATATATTAGATAAAACAAAGGGTCTCAAATCAATAATCTAAGCTCTCCTCCCCTCAACTAGTAAAAGAAAGAGCAAAATAAGCTCAAAACAAGGATATGGAGAAACTAGATCATTCATATAATTCTGGTTGGAATACAAAAATGTTACAGCCACTCTGGAAAATAATTTGGTAGTTTCTTAATAAATTAAGCATTCATCTACCATACAACCCAGAAATTTCACTCCTCTGCATTTACTCCAGATATATGAAAACTTATGTTCACACAGAATCTGTACATGAAAGTATGTAGCAGCTTTATTTCTACTAGACCAAAATTAGAAAAACACAGCTGTGCTTCAGCTGGCTAAACAGACTGTAGTGTAATACTGCTCAGCAATAAAAAGCAGTGAACTACCAATACATTTAACAACTTGGATAAAACTGCACAGAAATACATTGAGTAAAAAAATGAAAACTCAGCCCTGGCCAGTGTTAATCAGTGGTTAGTGTGTCAGCCCTGTGCACCAAAGGGTCATGGGTTCGATTCCTGGGCAAGGGAACTTACCTTGGTTGCAGGCTGATCCCAACCTGGTAGGGGCATAGGTGGAAGGCAACCAACCAATGTGTCTCCATCTCTCTCTCCCCCCATCTCCTTTCTCTATCTAAAAGCAATTGAAAAATATCCTCAGGTGAGGATTAAAAAAAATTAATCCCTATAAGTTAAATACTA
>NW_005370994.1:3218480-3226332 GCF_000412655.1 Myotis brandtii
TGCAAAGTTATAGAAATGAACATACTTCTGGTCAACAAAGTTTAAGATCAGAAGAGAAGCTATAAGAGAGGAAAGGAGAGGGAGCAAGATAGGTACATCAATGATGAGAGATAATCATTGATAGGCTGCCTCCTGCAAGCCCAGATGAGGGATCTTGCCCACAATGCAGGCATGTGCCCTAACCGTGAATCCAACAGTGACATTCTGGTTCATGGGTTGATGTTCAACATTGACCCACACTGGCCAGGCCAGAAGAGTTCTTATGGTGGTGGAAATTCTTCATCAGTTCAATGTCTTGGTTGTAATATTGTTTTATAGATTTAAAATGTTACTATTTGGAGAAGCAAGATAAAGGGTACATGAAATCTCCCGTATCATTTCTTACAACTGCATGTGAATCTATAATTATCTAAAAATATAATTTTTTGCTAGTGAAAAGCCATACTAAGTTAGATCTTTTACCAGCGGTTCTCAACCTGTGGGTCGTGACCCCTTTGGGGGTCGAATGACCCTTTCACAGGGGTCACCTAAGACCATCGGAAAACACATATATAATTACATATTGTTTTTGTGATTAATCACTATGCTTTAATTATGTTCAATTTGTAACAATGAAATTGGGGGTCACTACAACATGAAGAACTGTATTAAAAGGTCGTGGCATTAGGAAGGTTGAGAACCACTGTTTTAGACACTGACAGACAATAAAGGGGTCAAAATAGTAATTCATCAAAGTAGGGGAAGGCTTTCTCTTCATTATGCCAGAATTCTAGAGGAAAGTCCTTGGTTAATTTAGGAAAGTAGGTTTTCATTGCTGTGAGTGGTGTTTTGATGATGTTGATTTTGGTGAGAGGAACAAGGAATACCCAAATTATGTTTGAACTCCTTATTCTCACATAGTTCCCAAAGAAACTTCCCACACACAGGTAAAAAGGGGTAAAATTACCATTTTACCCAGAAGCAAAATGCTTGATATCTCCCAATTCAGAGCTTAGGTAAATGTGGGAGAGCTAGCAAGTCCTAGTCATGCCAGAGGCATAATCTCTGCTGTGCTTGTCTCCTTTTGTCCCTGCCCTTTCTGAAACCTGGTTCTCCAGAACTCCCATTCATATTTTCAATAGTTCATAGTTGCTAAATGGATTTACTCTCTGTGTAGATTAATCAGAGACATTTCTGTTGTTCATAATCAAGAACCCTGACTGGTACATTATCAGTCAGGCAATGGACACTCAAAAAATCTGAGATTATTTGGGTCTGAAACTAAACAAAATTCCGCTCATTTTTATGAGTATGATTCTGGCAGAAAAAGAATTGCAAAGATGAATTTTTTAATTAAATTATTAACTGTGTGCTCCTGGAATAAAGCGTCCTTTGAAAGCAAGTTTTTGTAAAACTTTGTGTCCGTGCTTTAGAGCAGTAATAAAGGAAAGAGTAATTCTAAAACAATGGTGTCAGTTGGCTAATTTTTTTAGGACAACAGACAGCTGAAAAGAAAGGAAGAAAGAAGAAAGAAAGAAAGAAAGAAAGAAAGAAAGAAAGGAAGGAAGGAAGGAAGGAAGGAAGAAAGAAGAAAGGAAGAGAGGAAGAAAGAAACCAAAAACCTAAATTCTCAATTCACAACCTGAAATCCCCAACTTTTCTATGATCATGTTACATCTATAGATGTAGGTCTGCAGGAACCAAGAATCAAATGCAAAATTTGGCCCTACAATCTGCCAAATTATAACACCAGTTGAATTCAACTGACTTACCAGATCTCTTCTGGGAAAGTTAGATCTTTGATTAAAGTACAGCATGAATCCAAGAGCTGGTGTTGGGCCTATGTGGAAAAATTCAGAGAACATTGTATATTCTGAATCCTAAACAACACAGACTTCCCTTGTTATTTGAAACATTCCATCTTCCCTCAGTTATGACTATAAATGCTGCATCCCCTAACCTGAAGAAATTATTTTTTTAAAAAACAAAACAACAACAAAAACATCATCTTGATTCCCTATCTCTCACATTTCATTATCTTTATATTTTTCAATTTCATCTACTGAGTTCATAGACCCGATAGGACATAACATATTCAGGAATAATTGTGCTAGTTCTAACAGTTAGAAATATTTTAATTATAAGAGCTGACCAAAACCTGTACTTGATGATAATGCACACTAAATGAAGTTAAAATAAGATATTTTTCTTGGAATGAAAAGATTTAGTAGTTAGAAATGCTAGAGAACATTTATCACTTGTGAACTATTTTTTACTATGTTCCTTAAGATGGCCCACAAAAGATAATGAGGTACATGAAAAAATATTTGCAAAGTGCTTTCATAGCTTTTTAAAAAATATGTTTTTATTAATTTTAGAGAGAGAGGAAGGAGAGGGAGAGGGAGAAACATAGATGAGAGAAACAGTGATTGGCTGCCTCCTGCATGCCCCCTACTGGGATCAAGCCAGAAACCTGGGTATGGTTCCTGACCAGGAATCAAACCTGCAACCTTTTGGTACATGAGATGATGCTCAACCAAATAAGCCACACAGGCCAGGGCTTCATAGCTTTTTTTCCTTCTCCTTCATTATGTTGTTTTATTTTTACAGCACTATACATTAGTGGAAGAAGATGCCATTGAAATGGGCTTCCCGATAGAAATCAGAGATGAAGAAAGCAATTGTGATCACTAGAATGATCTTAGAGCTTTGATAGTAGCTATTTGATCATGAAATTTCATAGGATGATAGCACATGGAAAGTAAAGCTTGCATTACTTAGAGTAGATCAAACTGTGAAAAAAAGTATCAAATGCATTTATACACCTCAAATATATACATCCTATATAATAAAAGCCTAAAATGCTAAGTGCCAGACCATTTGTTCGACCTTTGGACCAGTTGCTATGATGCACACTAACCACCAGGGGCCAGACACTCTGACTGGTAGGTTAGCTTGCTGCTGGGGTCCGGCTGATTGGGATTGGGCGAGAGAGGCCAAACACACCCTGGAGCCCTCCCACAGTCCCTCCCTGGCCCCTATCATGCACTGGTGGGGTCCCTCGGCCTGGCCTACACCCTCTCGCAATCTGGGACCCCTTGGGGGATGTCGGAGAGCAGGTTTTGGCCCAATCCCCACAGGCCAGGCTGAGGGACCCCACTGGTGCATGCATCGTGCACAGGGCCTCTAGTCTATACTAATAAAAGCATAATATGCTAATTAGACCAGACAGCCAAAGGACCTTCCAGACGTCATTTCAGACATCCTTCTGGACAAAGCTGTGGTGGCGGGGTGAGGCTGAGGCGGTTAGGGGAGATCAGGCAGTCAGTGGAGTGGTTAGGGCCGATCAGGCAGGTAGGCAGAATGGTTAGGAGTGATCAGGCAGGCAGGCCTGAGCGGTTAGGAGCCAGCAGTCCCGGATTGTGAGGGGGATGTCCGACTACCGGTTTAGGCCTCTGCCAACCTCAACTTGTAGCTTTCATGGGATTCTGGGTTACTCCGAAAGGAAAAAGAACATGAAGGAGTCCATTGTCATGGTCTGCTGGTAGAGTGGTGGGGATCACTTAAGGAAACATGCAGTTGGCTAGAGTTCAGTCGTCTGGCCTCATGTAGTTTAAGGGAGTGCTGGGACTATAACTTTGCTGCGGTCCAAAAGAAAAGAAGAAGTCTATTTAGGTGAACAGCTAGTAATTAAAAAGAAAAAAAAAGTTGAATGAGAGAAGCCTGACTTGAATCTCCATGTTAGAGTGTTGCAGCCCTTCCTCCCAATTCTCACATCTGAAGAAGTTCTCAAACCCGGAGTCTGTTATGTGGTGAGGAAGCCACATCCTTTGGAAAATATTATGAAACCACATCAAACTTATGCTTGATGAATTTTCCTCCTATCCTGCCTTAGAGATTGGTAAGCATTTACAAAGGAAACTCTGTACTGGGAAATAGAAAATATTCAAACATTTTGAAAATTATTGATTACTAGCTGGGAACTAACAGCATTTTCCTGGGGATATGGGACTCTATGGTGATCTCACAACAGAGTGGGGGGCTCATAAAAGTTAAGTGATTCATGGAATTTTGGCTCAGTAGAATTTTATTTTTAATATGTTCCCAGAGTAGACAGCCAAAATAGCTATCTTGAGGAGATGTCTTTTGGGGACTTAGGAGAATACACACTTTGGATCCTTCCGGTATGTGATAAGGGAAGGTTATTCTGGTAGAAAAGATAAAGTGGGAGTAATTGGTAAAAATTATCAAGTGGAGACCCTCTTTATAAAAAGTAGTAAAACAAAAGCAGTTGTAATACCATCATTAGTGACTTATAGAGATAAAATAATGATTCTTATCACAGCTCCACCTTACTCAGACTTTGCACTGAGTCCAAATTTAGATATATCATGAAATATAACACTAGGAAAGAACTACTTAATTAGAAAGTGAATCTGACTTTGGCTACTACTCCATAGTTTGTTTCCTAATTGATAAAACTATGCAAATATTATCCAGTTCCTTTATTGAAATTAGTTTTATCCTATCCCATTAAATGAAAAATACCAGAAGCTCTAGCTTTTGCCTAAAGAAGTCCCTTATACCTCCACCATCTTGCCTGAATGTATTTCAAATCCTTAGCTCTGGAGAAAATGTAACCTCTAATAATTTCCCAGTAGAATATACTGGTTCCTATAATTAATGCCATCATTGTGATAGGAAGAGTAAAGCAGGTCTTAGAAATATCCTGAATGACTTGGTATGACCATGGCAGGCAGATGATAGATGAGTCATTTACAAACAAGGATTGATTGTTCGTCCAAAGTCAAGAGTCTTAGAAAGATTAATGATGAATCATTTATAAATTTGAATTTTGATGTGAAATTAGCTTTATTTTTAATATAGATGAATCATTTACAGGTAAGTCTATAGATACATATATGGCTTTAACTTTCAGAACAGGCCCCGAGTGTAAGCATATTTAAGGGCCATGTAAATATTCTATTTTTTAAAAAATGCCTGAACTTCAAAAGATCTCATTCATAATCAGAGTGGAATGATAAATAGTTTTGTGGACAGGCTTCCTTGTCTAGCCTCCACCTGAGCTCCTATGCTCACTCAATAGGCTCATGAACTAATGGCCAGAGATACCAGAGGCAACAAGTTCAGAGATGGCATTGTCACCACTAACAACATGTTCTGAGGTTGACAGCAGCAGGAAACAACTCTGATTCTCCGGGGCAGTGCTGTTTCCCATGGAGACCAGCCGGGTGATGAGGATGTTTTCATCTGATTCTTGGACACTTGGGGCAATGCAACATTTTTTTTCTTTATGAGATAGACAGTGGATTTAAATTTTCTCTCCCTGCCTAGCAGGCTTCTGTCAGACCCACAATATGTGGGCTCATTGAATGTCGCTATACATCATCCAGTGTACCACAACATATTTCCTCTAAGAAATTAGTTTTAACCATGAAATAAAAAGATATGGTATAGGTCTGATTAAAGTCATGGTCTTCTCTTATATCACATTTCCTAGAAATATTGGACTTACAGAATGATAGAATAGTTTATTGCAGTCCTGTAACTAGCTTTGAAATACTCATTTGAATTATCTTCAAGATGAATAAAATGTATGTTTTTAGCCAGGAAATAATATATGCTATTTCTTCCACAGTCAAAATACCTATGTCTAGAAACCAAAGGATGGATGTCGGAATGTTATCTGTCATGATTATAACTAATTTTCTACTTTACCAAATTTTGCATTCTGTACCAAAGTCTGTGTTCTGCTGGTTATAGGCTAAGGACGATTGGTATTCAGCTGCTAAGATGACTCCCTATGACCAATGCCTCTGGATCTTAATCCTGTCCCTTGAGTGTTTTTCTAGACCTAATGCCTTGCTTGTAATAAAGAGACTACAGAAAAACAAATGATGGGATGTCACTATCCAGCTTAAATTATAAAAAAAGACTCTGACTTAAATATTGCCAACTTTCCTTGCTGCCTCCCTTCTATCTGATAAAAGGTGGACATTAAGTTGTGAGGAACTGAGGCCCTCAGTCTAACAGCCCATGACAAATTGAATTCTGCCAACAACCACATGAATTAACTTAAAAGTGGATCTTCTTCCACTAAAGACTTCAGACAACCCACAACCCAACCCAAACCTTGATTGCAGCCTTCTGAGCTACCCGGAGTCAAAGGACCCAACTAAGTTGTACCTGAATTCTTATGAAAGTCGAAAAAATGAATGTTATTTTTTTAAATTGCTAAATTCTGGTATAAATTTTTATGTAACAACAATTAACTAATGTAGTATCTTAAAGAGAAATGCTTTCACTAAGACACATAAAAGTGGTTATTAAACACCATTTTGAGTTTGGAAAACTCAAAAATGTTTAGATTTTGACTGGAATTATATGAATATGAAATTGGTGATGGAGAAACAAAATCATAAATACTAATTATGATTTGCAATCAATTGTATGATGATTTATAGTCAATTATTTAGGATAAAACTATAACATCTAATATGTTTTCTTACTAAAATATGCATATGTACATATTTTATATAATTTTACTTTACTTCCTCTCTACCACCATAGAAAGTTGGCAATGGTGACCTTTACAGTTTTTTCCTCCTCAGGTTTTGGAATATTCAATGGAATCATGACAGATGTAGGGAAAAAGAAAATGATTTTAGTCAGAGGTGAACTATTGTATAACTTTCTTTGGGAAGAATGTGAGTATATATAAGACATAGTTGCTTTATGCTAGGGTCGACTTATTTTATGGAATACAATGTGAAAAGAATGATATTGTAGATATCAAGCAACAAATGTAGTCTATTATAGTGGCCATGAATTTTAGTCTGTCCAGCATCCAAATATCTTTCTCAACTGACAGGACCCTAAGACAGTTTCATGGCATGGATCTGCTTTCCACAATGGAAGACAGAAGGCACAGACAATCTCTTCAGTTCTCTAGGTGCTGTGGTGGGGCTAGGTGACCTAGGCTCAGATGATGAGAGGGTCTAGTAAAGGACTTTGAATCTTGGGGGTTTGAAATAAGGGGGTTTGAGCACACATGGTATTGTGAGTTTTGCTAGAATTATTAGAGACTATTTCTGACATGATTTTTCTGTGCATGTCTGCCATTATTTTCTGACTTTGGTTTGCCCACACTTACAATTCTGTGAGTGTTTTGATATTCCTTAAATACATTTTTTTGTTTGTTTATATTGGCCAGATTTAGTTTCTGTGTGTGGTTATTTTTTGCTGTTGTTGTTGTTATTGTTTTATTTTTTAAATTATTATTATTATTATTTACAAATACAAAGCCCCATTGATTTAAAAAGAAAAAAAAAAACAAAGATGCTTATCCATTAGTTAGAATGAGAGGATCAATTGGATAACTTATATTTGAGAAGGGTGATGGTTGCTAAAGAAGATTACCAAATGACTTTACTATCTTTAAAAAAAAAGTATAATGATGATATATGGAACATATTAAAGAACAAAAATTGAGATGCTAGCTAATAAGGATCATGAAAAAAGCAAATGGAAACAATTCATTATTTTTACTTAGCTCAAAATATGTACACAGTTACTTTTTTTCAGGCACACTGCTACGTACTTACTGATAGGCTATCTATCTATATATATAAAGAGCCAGGGTCAATAACATCCAAAACGACCAAATGGACAACCGAACACCAGGCTAGGGACCCGGGCAACGCAGTGGAAGTCAGTTCAGCAGTCAGTGCTGGGCCGGCAGTTGGGGGTGAGATCAGGCCGGTAGGGAAGGGCAGTTGGGACAAGATCAGGCCAGTAGGGGAGGGCAATTGGGGGCAATCAGGCCAGCAGGGGAGAGCAGTTAGGGGTGAGA
>NW_005370994.1:3226563-3227953 GCF_000412655.1 Myotis brandtii
GTTAGGGGCAATCAGGCAGGCAGGCAGAGAGGTTAGGGGCTATCAGACAGACAAGCAGGTGAGCAGTTAGGAACCAGCGGTCCCACATTGCAAGAGAAATTTCAGACTGCCGGCAGTCGGACTTCCCCCAAGGTGTCCCCGATTGGAGAGGGTGCAGGCTGTGCTGAAGGAGCTTCCCCCCATCCCATGCATGGATTTCATGCACCGGGCAACTAGTATATATATAAAAGCCTAAGCGACTATCTTGACAGAATGACCAGAACAACCAGAACAACCTGTCACTATGATGTGCACTGACCACCAGGGGTCAGATGCTCAACACAGGAGCTGCCCCTGGCCACAGGCCCCAGTCACACGATGGGGCCTGCCAGCCAACCTCCTGATTCCTCCCCCTGGCCGGCAGACCCCCATTGCCTGATTGGGGCCAAGCCCAGCGCTGGGACAGGGAACCAGGGGTGGGTGGTGGCGGGTGCAGCCCCTTTCCCAGGGGGCTGAGGGCTGGCTCCCTCCTCAGGGCCAGCTGCTAACCTTGCAGGTCTTTCCTCCAAGCCGGCAGGCCCCTGCTGGCCAGGAGAGAATGTGCTGCCCACATGGCTTCTGTGTGGTACCTCTGGGCCACACTGCCCCCTGGCCCGCAGCATCCAGCCACATTCTCCACATCTCCGCCTGGGGACTTGGGCACCATGACTCAGGTGGAGGGGGGCTCACTGGGGCCCAGGGCCCAGAGATCAGCTGGGACCTGCCCTTACATGCCAGACGCTTGTGCTTCGATCGACAGCCCGGTCTAAGGAGCACACTCATGCACAAATTTCATGCACCAGGCTTCTAGTCTTATATAATAGTCTTAATAACCATATGAGGTTTGTGATAACACTATGTTAAAGATAAAACATATGCTGCTGATAGTTTTTGTGGCTTCATAACCATCTGGGTGATAAAGGAATCAAGGGCATGATTTTGACCTTAGTCCAGAATCTAAATTTTTAAAACATTTATTTATTTTAATTGTTGAAAGTATTACAGATGTCCCCCTTTTCTGCTATTGACCCCCTCCACTCTGCTCCCACCTCCTCCCAGAGCATCACCACACTATTGTCTGCGTCCATGTGTTATGCATACATGCATATGAGTTCTTTGGTTAATCTCTTCTTGCCCCTCTCCCCCATAATCTAACTTTGTTTTATAATTGTAGGAAACTCCAAAAATGAGATATGTATTTTACCACAATGACTAATGTGGCAGACTGATTTCATCGATTATCCCAGATAATACTCTCCCTTTGAAATAATACTGCTCAGCAACTTCTATCAAAAGGTGAGGTCTATTCTCTATGGCAAAAATTACATTGTATTGGTCATTTTAGCCAAGTCATTAATCATTGCTGTCAAGT
>NW_005370995.1:0-869 GCF_000412655.1 Myotis brandtii
TATTGAGAGTTTTTATCAAAAAAGGGTGCTGGATTTTTCAAATACTTTTTCTTCATCTATTGATAGGATCATGTGGTTTTTATCTTTCAATTTGTTTATGTGATGTATCACATTTATTGATTTGTGAATATTGTACCAGTGTTGCATCCCTGGAATAAATCCCACTTAGTCATGACGTATGATCTTTTTAATATATTGCTGGATCTGATTTGCTAATACTTTGTTGAGGATTTTAGCATCTGTGTTCATCAGGGATATTGGAGCAGTGTCTGCAGTGGGGACCCAAATGCTGTTTCTGACTAATTAGATCGGCAAAGGCTCAAAGCCTCCAGAGACCTCTGCCTGCAGACTGATTGGGTTCAGTCTTGAGCAGCCTCAAGCAATTGTCCACAGGTGGGGTGAGAGGTTTTCCAACAGGGTGGGGCAATTGCTTCTGCCTGGAGGCTAGTTGTTATTCTCAGTCTCTTAATGGGCCTTAGAAACTCCACAGGGTAGGGCAAGGGGTTTTCAATAGGCTGGGTCAACTCTCTCTCCCCGCCCCCACCCTGGAAAAACAGCCTGGATAGCAAAGGTCTGCCTGAGAAAGATGACCTCTGTAGCATGAGGGAATGACTCAGCACAGGAAACTGGGGTGGATGCCTTCTGACCTCTAACTCCAGAGCCCCCAACCCTGGCTTCTGCTCACACAGCTCCAGTCCACTCTGCCCTCCCTCTGCTGGAACCTAAGGTGAGTGGCTGTACTCGAAATTTTGTGGGTTATGATACTCTCAACAATAAATATATTTTTTTATAAAAGGAAAGATGGCTATTGTTGTTAGCAGTGTTAACATAAAAACATTCAAACTGGTAAAGAATTTTTGTGAGTTTAT
>NW_005370996.1:0-609 GCF_000412655.1 Myotis brandtii
ACAGGTGTCCACTCCCAGGTGCAGCTGGTGCAGTCTGTGGCTGAGGTGAGGAAGCCTGGGGCCTCAGTGAAGGTCTCCTGCAAGGCTTCTGGATACACCTTCACCAGCTACGGGTGCGACAGACCCCAGGACAGGGCCTTGAGTGGGTGGGGTGGGTTTACCATGGTGATGGAGACACAATCTACGCACAGAAGTTCCAAAGCAGAGTCTCCATGACCAGAGACAAGTCCATGAGCACAGCCTACATGCAGCTCAGCAGCCTGAGAGCGGAGGACACAGCCGTGTATTACTGTGCAAGAGGCACAGTGAGGGGAAGTCAGTGTGAGCCCAGACACAAACCTCCCTGAGGAGACAGCAGGGCTGGGCTGCATTCATGACCAGAGGAGAGCGCTCAATAGCATCAGGGGCCTTGACCAGGAGCAGGTGGAGAGTTGAGCAAAGAAACTATTTCCTGCTCCATCTTAAAATAGTTTTTGATCTGAAGCTCAGCCACAGAGCTCACAGAAAGCCCTGTTCTAGGTCTCGTTTTGGGGATTGTATTAGTGAGCAAAAAGGGGGCTCTGTCGTAAATTTGACAAAACTCAGTGACTGACAGAACCCTCACAAGAG
>NW_005370997.1:0-764 GCF_000412655.1 Myotis brandtii
TGCTATGCAAATGGAATCATTTACAATTGGCTTTTTTCCAGTTAGCATAATTCTCTGGAGATTTATGTATCATTCATTTTTTAATTGCTGAATAGTATTACATGCTATGAATGTACTTCAGTTTGTTTAAACATGCACCAGCTGAAAGGCATCTGAGTCCTTCAGCTGGTGCATGCAGGCCAGGCTGAAATCAAAAGTCCAACATCCTCCCAGGGGTCCCAGGTTGCGAGAGGGAGCAAGCCAGGCTGAGGGACTCCACCATTGCACGAATCCATGCTTACAATATAAAATAATTAAAAGCTGCCCCGCCAGTGTCGCTCAGTAATTGAGCATCGATCTATGAACCAAGAGATCACAGTTCCAATCCTAGTAAGGGCACATGCCCAGGTTGTAGGGTGCATCCCTAGTGTGGGGCATGCAAGATGCAGCCTATCAATGATTCTCTCTCGTTATTGATGTTTCTGTATCTCTCACCCTCTCCCTTCCTCTCTGAAATAAATAAAAAATATCTTAAAAATATTAAAAGCTTTTTTAATTTCCAAATTAATCATTATTAACTTACCTCTTTGCGAACGCGTCTTAGTGATGCTATAAAGGTTTCTGCAACAAACACACAAAAGAAAATGTAAAAATAAGAAGAAGGGAAAGAAATCAGAGTCTCTGGTGGAAGAACCTATACTTCTTAGTAGCAAAATTCTATACAAGTTGCCTACTCAGGACTCCCAAGTTCTGAGGTGAGCCTTTTGTGGTAATATCAAAATAGT
>NW_005370998.1:0-558 GCF_000412655.1 Myotis brandtii
CTCTTGCATGGCAGTTACCAGGACCTTTGCCATTTTCTGAGTCTGAAATGCCTTTTGAGCAACCTTAACCAATTCCGACAGCACTTTTCCCTCAAAGCCTTCTAACTTTTGTAATTTCTTTCTAATGTCTGGGGCCGACTGGGAAACAAATGCAACATTGACAGCCCTCTGATTTTCCAGGGCATCAGGGTCAATGGAGGTATACACCCGATAGGCCTCGCACAGCCTCTCGAGGAAAGCTGCCGGGCTCTCATTAGGCCCCTGGACTGTCTCTGTCACCTTAGAGAGGTTTGTAGGTCTCTGAGCAGCAGCTCGGATGCCCCTCAATAGAGTGAGCCTCCTTTCCCCTGTCACTATTGGGGTTCCAGTCGGGTTGCCTGGAGGGAAACACAGCCTCTAATCTGTCTTGGTCAGATGTAGGCTGTCTATCCAGACCCAGAACAAGTTTCCTCCCTTCCGCCTTGACCCTCTCTCTCCTGAAGTGAAAAGGGTTTGCAGCAGCTGCTGACAGTCATAAAAAACACGGACTCCAAAAGAGAGATTAACCCCTGTGGGTTC
>NW_005370999.1:0-5483 GCF_000412655.1 Myotis brandtii
ACACCCAGCTGGGGCTCACAGTGACTTCCAAGAGAAGCCTATGGAGTGGTGTGCCTCAGAGACCTGTGCACCGGACACGCGCGAATGCGATGTCGGAGGTCTGCTGCTGGGGAGGGGGAGGCTGCACTTACTGCTGCAGGTGCGGCTCTCCTTTGGAGGTGGAGATCCCAGGGTCTGCGAGTCTGCGGGTGGGGCAGCAGGATTTTGGCTGGAGTGGCTGCTGGTATCCCAGTCCTGTCTGGGTCGTGGTGCTGATGAGTTCCTAGAAGAGGCTGCTCTCCCCTTCAAGATGGCGTGGGCTTCATGCCCAAGTCCCGCAGTCCGGGGAGTGCCCGCAGTGGTGGTAGTCTCTCCTTGTCCCAGAGAGCCTGGTCTGCCAGCCTCTGCTGCTCCTGCAGGATTTAACTGCTGTCTCTCAACTCACACACACACCACACACATCAACACACTCTCTTTTCATCCCCTCACTCACTCACTTCCTATCCTTCACCTCCGTCCTGCCAGCCGCCATGTTTTTTCCCCTTACATAGGTTCTTGATTTCCTCATCCATTTGGTTATTAACTGATGACGCTTAGTCTCAATTCTTTTTCTCACATATTACATGCCTCTGTTTCATTCAGTTCATTTTCTGGCAATTCTCCTTTTCTTTCCTTTGGGAGTTGTTCTGTGTCCCCATTTTTGCTCTCACCGAAGGATCTAGGTGCTGAGTTGCATGGGGCCCGCAGCTGCAGCAGTGGGCTTGGTGGTGTGTTGTACAGTCACGTGCGGTATCTGCTCCTCAGGCAATCTTGGGCAGTGTCTGCTCCTTGGGCAGTTGTGGGTGGTGGCTGCTCCTCAGGTGGTCACAGTGTAGCCACTCCTCACACAGTCACAGGCTGCTCGTGAAGAAATTGCTACTTGTGTGGTCATGGGGCTCCTGCTCCTTATGCAGTCACGGGGCTGCTGCTCCTTGTGTGATCGCATGAGGTGGTTGCTCCTGGGGGGGTCAGGGTGTGGCTGCTCCTCCTGCAGTTGTGGAAGGTGGCTGTTCCTCTGGCAGTCAAGTGCGGTGGCTGCTTGCACAGCTGCTGGAGCAATTGTGGAGCCCTGGGCTGCTGTGTAAGGCTTGGCTGTTCATGCATGTGTAGCTGTGGAGCCCTAGGCTGCTGGGTAAGGCTTGGCTGTTCACCCACAGGGTTGCAGTGACTGGAGCGAAAGCCTCTGTCTGGGGGGAGGGGAATGCCCTCCAGAACGTACAGGAGCCCTCAGCTGGGCGGGGGGTGGGGTGAAGTTCGGGTGTATGTGGGTCAACAGCCAAGGCAGCAAGTCTCTGGTTGAGTCTGCTCTTTAGGTGGTGGCGGGCACGTCTGCTCCTTGGGGGATTGCAGGCAGTCATGGGGCAGCCTCTCTTTGCATGGTCACGGGTGGTGCCTGCTCCTCTTGTGGTCTCGGGTGGTGGCTGCTCATGGGTAGGCTGCTCCTTGGGTGGTCACAGGTGGCGGCTGCTCCTTGTGCAGTCGCAAGCAATGGCTGGTCCTCTTGTGGTCGCAGGCAGCTGCTGGTTGCGCAGCTGCTGGAGCGGTCATGGTGCCTGTGGCTGCTGAGTAAGGCTCAGCTGTGCATGTGTGGTCGCTGAACCTGTGTGGTCGCTGAACCTGGGGCTGCTGTATAAAGCTCGGCTGTTTGCATGCTTGCTGGGTTGTGGAGCCTGGGGCTGCTGTGTAAGGTGCGGCTTTTCGCAAGCATGGTCGTGGAGCCCAGGCCTGCTGCATAAGGCTTGGCTGTTCGCGAGTGTGTGCATGGTCATGGTGCCAGGGGCTAAGATATCTGGCTGGGGAGAGGGGAGTGACCTCTGGAACTCACAGGAGCCCTCAGCTGAGGATGCTGGAGTCCCGGTGTCCTTGGATCAGCAGCTAAGGCAGCAGGTCCCTGGCTGGAGTGACTGTAGGATCCCTGTGGTGTCTGAGAGCACCCTGGGTGGAAGTGAGGCTGGACTCCCAGTCACAGAAGCTCTCCCCTTCAAGATGGTGCAGCCTGTGAGGCAGAGCCAGTGTTCTGGGAGAGATTACAGCAGTAGCAGAGGCTGCCGGTCCCTGAAGGTCCTGCAAATCTAGCTGTCCCTCACTCAGACACACACACACACCACATGTCCACACACTCCCCTTTTGCTCCCTCACTCACTCACACTCTCTTCCTCACTGCCATCCTGTTGGCGCCATCTTGGAATCCCTATAGTATTCTTGTGAGGTTTGTAAAGAAGTTGTTTTTTTCCAGGTCAGTTCTTCAAGGCTCTTTCAGACTGAATCACAGGATACTGCAGTGTTTCAAGACTGTGTCTCTAGAATCTCCTATATGCTGCAGGAGTCTTGGCCCTGCCTCTTCCTCCTTGCTCAAGTCAAACACCTTTGATGTAAAAATCCTTAAAATGTATTCTGTGCTTAATGCCTTTCACAAGGGCTTTGGTTTCCAGGAATGTGGTAGTAGACAACATGAAAATACTCCCACCATACAATATTTATAAATGTATAAAATATAAATATATCTATTTAATTCCATAAATGGGAACCTGAAAAGGTAAGAACACTTTCAGCTTCCTAAAGTAAAGAGGGATGCTAATTCAGGAAGCATAGATCTGTAACCACAGTAAATGAGGATTCTAGAATTTTAGATTTACATGACAAGAGAGGCAAGGTTTTGGATGTAGAGGATGAGTTGGAACTGATTTCTTGTAAAAAGCCAATACCTTCAAAGAGCTCTATTCTCATAAAATGATGGATTAGGAATAAATAAATGCTCATTGGATAAACAATATGACAGATAAGTTGGGCAATCTTTTTTTGACATTGATTAGAACATAAAAAAACAAAATCTATTTCAGAAAATTTTGTAGTTAGGACTCTCTTTGTATAGATTGGCTTTATAGTTATGAAATGTGAATAGTCTTGGAACCTCATAAAATTTTTTTGGGGGGGGTGTTAATTGGCAGAAGAGATGCTAAATGTTTCTATGAAAATGGACACATAAAGCCTTGCTCAATATAAACTAATGATTCAAAATTACCAAATGTACAAGAAAAAAAGTCAATAAAGAATGCCCAGCTGGTGTGGTTCAGTTGGTTGAGCATCATCCCATGCATCAAGAAGTCACTGTTAAATTCCCAGTCAGAGCACATGACTGGGTTGCAGGCTCTATCCTCAGTGGGGTGTGCTCTCTCACTAATGTTTCTCTCTCTCTCTCTCTCCCTTCCTCTTTAAAATTAATAAAAACATTTTAAAAAATAGAATGAATTACAAAACATAGAAAATATATGTTGTGAGCCTAAAAATTTAGAAATATCAGTCAGAAACCATAAATATTTATAATTATCAAATTAATAAGAGAAGATTAGATGTATAAAGACAAGATAAAAATTAACAGGAAAAATTTAATAAATGGAATAATTGGTTGCTAAAAATTAAAATATTTTTCAGTGGATGCACTTAAAGACAAAGTTAGAGATAGCTTAAGAGGAATTTCATAATTTAGAAGGCATATTTGGTGTAAGTATCTAGATGCAGTGTGGACAGACAAAATATGGCTAAAATATGAATTGCTAATATTAAAATTGAAACTATACATCTAAATTAGTTCTAAAAGGAGAAAATTGGAAAAATAGGGGGAGACATTATTGAAATAGAAAATAGAATTTCCTAGAATCTCTCAGATTTTCAGACATGACTTTTTATGTTCAGGAATTACACTAAATCCCAGAACAGGATCATTTAAAATAAATTCACATTGGGAGCATTATAAGGAAATAGAATAACACTAAATACAGGGACATTTTAAAATAAACAGAGAGTAAAGGCTTATTACATACGAAGAGGTGATAGACTATCAGCTAGTTCATCAACAGCAATAATGGAAACCATAAAACAGTAGAATGATCTTTCAAGTTATTACTTTAGCACTTTATACCTAGCTTAACTATGATTTAAGAGTAAAGGCACAATAGCACATATTCAGACAAAGACTGAGAGAGTTTATTGCAAATGGACACTAATAAATCTGCTAAAGAATATACTATAGGGGAAAAAAAGTCTTATCCAGAAAGGAGGCATGAGCAGTAAAATGGAATGGTAATGCCTGCAAGTTATTAAACATATAATAAATCAAAATACACATTATGGTTATATGAATAGTGGTTATAAAAAAAAACAAAACAAAACTGTTCCTTTGGGATTATAAAATCAAGATGTAAATAGAATACTAATGAATAAGGCCCAAGGGAGGCCATTCATTCATTTAACAAGAATTCATGGATCAGGAAAATACTTTAGGTTCAAGAGATATAGCAAAACAGCAAAAACAGAAAAAGCCACTGCCCTCATGGAAATTTCATTCTATAGGGGAGAGACAGACAACTATGAAAGTAAAGTCATATACGATTTCAGGTGATGATATATGTTAAGGAAAATTAAACAAAATAAAAGAAAAAATAGGGAATCTTAATTTGAATGAATTATAATTTCAAAAAGAGGGTCAGAGTGGGCTTTTTTGAGAGGGTGACATTTGAGCAACAGTCTGAAGGAAGTAAGAGCAAGTATTGTAGACAGAGGAAAGAGTAGATATAAAAGTCTCAAGGGAAGAACTTGCCAGGCAGGCATGTTTGAGGAAGAGCTGAGTCAGAGTAAGCTAGGAGAGTGGTGGGAAGTGAACTGGGGATTAGATGATGTAGGGATCTATAGCCCAGGGTGCTGGGCTTTTATTATAAGACTAGAGGTCTGGTGCACAGATTCATGCACCAGTGGGGCCCCTCAGTGTGGCCTGCGGGTATCGGGCCGAAACCGGCAGTCCAACGCCGCCTGCTGCTCCTGCCTGCCACTCCTGCTCACCCTGACCCTGCTGCACTTGCCGCTGCTTGGTAGGCTTGCTGCCGCTATGCTGCAGTCTCTGGGGTGCGGTGGCCAGCTGTGAGCCCCGCATTTGACGCTCTTTCATCAGCTGAGCAGTGCTCCCACTGTGGGAGCACACTGACCACCAGGGGGCAGCTCCTGTATTTAACATCTGCCCCCTGGTGGTTGCTGCATGTCATCAACCGGTCGATAAATTGACCAGTTGCTTAGGCTTTTATATATATAGACTAGTAGCCCAGTGCACCAAATTCGTGCACAGAGGTAGGGGGGGAAAAGGGCCCCTCAGTCTGGCCTTCACCCTCTCCAATCTGAGACCCCTCAGGGAATGTCCAACTACCTGTTTGTGCCCACACTTTTAACAGATAACAGCTCCATTGTTGTTCCTTTCTTATGCTTAAAACCATTGGAATTAGTAGGTATTCAAAGTGTGTATACATTTTGGGGGGACACCCTGTATATCTCTAGTCAGTGGTGAAAAAAACCAACAGCAGATTTGGAACCCCCAGACAGGGAACCTTGCTCATTCCCCACATGTCTCCCCACTTCACTTTCCACCTTCGTGGGCAGCAGGAGAATCAATGTTTTCTCTCATTAATTCGGAAAAGCAC
>NW_005370999.1:5675-6442 GCF_000412655.1 Myotis brandtii
AGCACCCAGAACACCCAGACACTCTCCAAAGGATGTGAGCGCATCAGAGGGGATGTGTGCACATCCTGTGGGGGTGTTAGGCATGCCGGGTTGATGGAAGTGTGGTGGACAGGTGGGGGGAACTTGTGCACGCCTTGGTTTGCAGCTGTTGCAGGCGCGGGAGGGTGACAGTGTGCTGGGGGATGTTCACATGCCAGGGGGGGATGTGCACACCGGAGGCCTCTGGCTTTGCACATCCGAAAACCCCCGTGGTGCGGCCAGGAGGACGTCAGTCTGGCCTGCCACGGTGGCTGTCCCTGCGATCCTGCACCTTCTGGGCCAGGAAGTGGATCTTGCGCAGCCACTCCTGGGCGCTGATGGCCTGCAGGTGCTACTTCAGCTCAGCCTGCAGGCTCCGCTTGGCGTGCTCACAGCTGTCACCACTGCCATGTGGGGAGTACAGGCCGCCCTCCGCTGGCCTGCCTCCCCTGTCCAGAGGCTCTGTGCGCTGTTCACCTGCCCAGAGTGACTGGGGCTGGGCGGAAGCCAGGTGTCCTGCCCTGTCCAACCCCAGCTGATCCGCCCCTGTTCGAGCTGCTGCCCCGCCGGGAAGGGTCACAGATCTGTGTCTTGGTCCCGTGGACAGCCTCAAGCACTGCCCCCCGCCCAGCAGAGTCACAGATCCGGGTTTGGGACAACAGACAGCCTCCCACGGTGCTCCCCGCCCACCAGGTCATGGATCCGGGTCCGCACCGTGGACAGCCTCAAGCACTGCCCCCCGCCCGGCA
>NW_005370999.1:6573-11852 GCF_000412655.1 Myotis brandtii
TTTTTTTTATTCTGGGATTTATTTACCTTCTATGGCTGTCACTGGAGCTGAGAGCCGGCTTTAGCTCTGAGGCTCAGCTCCAGCTCTGAGACCTCAGCTGCTGAAAGCAGGGATCTGGGTTTGTTTGGGTTCTATAATTTTAACACTGTTGCGATCCTGCTGGCTGAAGCCTGCCTGGTGAAAGCAGGTTTCTGGAGTTTGTTTAGGTTCTATAATTGCAACATAGTTGCTTAGAGTTGCAGCTCAGAGGCCGGCAGTCGCAGGCGGGGAACCTTGGCTTCCTCCATCACTGGAGAAAGCAAGCCTCCTGTTCGCTTCAGCTGCCTGGCTGCCGGCCGCCATCTTGGCTGGTAGTTAATTTGCATATCGCCCTGATTAGCCAATGGGAAGGGTAGCGAAGTTACAGTTAATTACCATGTTTGTCTATTATTATATAGGATGAGAAGCTATTAAAGGATTTGGGGCAGAAGAGTGACAGGACAAGAATTATGTTTTATAAAGATTAGTCTGGATCCTATGTTGGCAATTCGCTGTTGAAAAGATGAAAGGTAGAAAGAAGAGTTAGGACACTACAGCAATAATCCAGGCAAGAGAGGTTGGATGTGAAGTGTTCTAAGGTCCTCATATTGTTCAAAGGAGGTAGAGAGTTTGACTAATTTTAGATGTTAAGTGAAGCATGTATGTTAATCCTGTTAACTTTGACAACTAAATCATATGCTACCATTTTTGTAGTAAAACATGGTCAAATAACCCAGTCAGTGTGGCCCAGTGGTTGAGCCTTGACCAGGTCACGGCTTGATTCCCAGTCAGAGTATATGCCCAAGTTTTGGGCTCGATACTCAGTAGGGGGCATGCAGGAGGCAGCTGATCAATGATTCTCTCTCATCATTTACATTTCTATCTCTTTCTCTTCTTTCCTCTCTGAAATTAATAAAAATGTATTAAAAATGGTCAAATATTAGCAATTTTATATAACAGAATCCATAATTTCTAATAAAGTTAATTTAAAAGATCCTCAAGAAATTTAATGAAAATCAGGAAAGAAAAAGTAAAGAATCAGAAAAAACCAGTAAGTAAAAAAGCACAGAACATGATGGTAAAAACTGCTCTATGTGTATCAGCATCAAGATATATCCAAATGGACTAAACTCAAAGTAAAAAGACAAAGATTGTCAGTTTTGTTGTTGTTGTTGTTGTCGTTGCTGGGACTCGAGATTGTCAGTTTTGAAAAAATAAAATTGTAATAAGTTCTTAAGAGATCCCTGAAACATGATACAGAAAGAGGGGAAATAGAAGTATGATAACATTATAGCAGATAACTATTAACTAAAAGATGATCAAAGAGACTATATTATCTTTACAGAAAATACACTATAAGGTTAAAGAGGGTTAATATATAATAATAAAAATAAAAATACTCAGGAAGCTATAAAGTGATACCTCATGCTTCTACTATTATAAACTCAAAATATAAAAAAATGATGAAAGTATGTGGAAAAGCTAAGAAGTCAAGGATCATGGAGAGAGAGTTGAACAATTAGTAAATGAAGCAGACCAAATATTTGGGCAGTTCATAAAGGGTTTGTATAACATGATTAACAAAATTTATCTATAGACAAGTATAGAACTTTGTATAAAAAATTAGGAAGTAAATTATTCATGTCAAAAACATAAGATTTATAATTTTTTCTTTTTCTTTTTTTTTGCTATAAACCATACCTCAAAAACAAATACCAAAAAAGCAAGTGTCATATAGGCCATTAGTTCCTTACAGTGCAACTAATAACAGTAGAAAAAGTAACTAAGAAACACAGATGTCTGGAAATTAATATGTCCTAAATAACTTATGGGGTGACATTTATTTTTAACAAGTGGTAGAAAATAGTAGATATTAGAAAATATTCGATATTCCATTGATATCAGATTTATACTACAAATCAAATTTGTGGGATATAGCAAAAACAGGGTTTAATTAAAATGTATAAATTCTTAGGAAGAATCAAGGCTGAAGTTAGTCAGCTAAACATCTAATTCTAGAAATAATGTAGCAGAAAAGCCCTAATAAATACAATAGCAGAAATTTTTAGATTAGAAAGTCCCCCCCCCCAAAAAAAGTAAAAATGATGGTATTCTGAATAAAATAGTCAAAATATTAAAATGTTTAATTAAGTCTAAAGAAGGCACAAATGAACAATATTGGAAATTATAAAAATACCATGACTATGGCTAAAGTATAGAAGAAAAGTTAGAATTTTATGAAAAATGTTATGCCAATAAATTTGAAAACTTAAATGGAATAATCTATTTCTTAGTGAAGCACACCCAACTGTCTCAAAAAAAAAAAAAAAAAAAAAGGGAATTTAATTAAGTCTAAAGAAGGCACAAATGAACAATATTGGAAATTATAAAAATACCATGACTATGGCTAAAGTATAGAAGAAAAGTTAGAATTTTATGAAAAATGTTATGCCAATAAATTTGAAAACTTAAATGGAATAATCTATTTCTTAGTGAAGCACACCCAAAATAACAAAAAAAAAAAAAAAAAAAAAAGGGAAAACCTGACTAGACATATTGAAAATAAAAATCTACTTTTCCCTCTCTAAACCCAAACACCATTTGGCTCACATGATTGCACTGATCAGTTCTGGTAAATATTCAGGAAACATGCTCTCAGTCTAATGCTATGGAAGATGATAATTTTTAATTTCATATTTTAAAAAAATATATATCATAGTACATATGCTTTTCTAGTTAATTTAGCATATTTAGGCTCTGAAATTCTGTGTGCAATCTTGCGACTCCTTGCTGGCCTCATTAGTAATTGGTAGAACAATGATTTCCAGATAAATAAGAAGTGCATGGAGATAGAATTCTTACTTTAAAGGCATTTTATTTAAAGGTAAAAAGACTATTAGATAAAAATAAAAGATCACACACAAATATATGTATTTGCTACTTGTTTTGAAGACACCCATGTATAAGAATTTGTATTTGTAGCCATCCTGTTCTTTTCCCCCCCCAGTCCTGTTCTTATCTTACAACCATTTAAGAGTTCTTATGTCCTTATCTGTAGACAGTTCTTTGTGAAACATTCTGTTTTCAAAGGTATAATGCTATCTTTTGAACAATGTAACTTTAATCTCAAATCCTTGCAAACCAATTGTTTCTCATAGAAGATGACATCCAGTCTGGGGTATCTAACTCCATTTTCTGCACATAGGAAATTTTTGTCTGACTTTCTCCCTCTGGATACAAGTGTAAGTTAATAAATTGAAAACGTTAGCAGATTATTAACTTAAAATACGTAAAAGTGATTTTCCCCCTATAACAATATCATAAGTAGACCAGGATGAAACAATAAGGCAATTTATGAACAAAGCTCTACTTACTAATATAAATGCAAAATTCCTAAATTAAAAATTCAGCAATTTAATTTCAGCAGAATTTTATATAATAAAAGCCTAATATGCAAATTGTCCCCTCCACTGGGGTTTCACTGGGAGTTCAACTTCTTGACCAGTTGCTATAATGTGCACTGACCACCAGAGGGCAGACACTCCAACCGATAGGTTAGCTTGCTGTGGGCGCTGGTGGGCTGGACTGGAAGATGAGATGTGAGGTGAGAGCTGTCAGAGAGCTCCCAGGGTTTGGCCCCAGCCCTGGGAGGAGGCGGGCAAGGGTGGGAGCCAAGAAGGACCAGGTGGTGTGGGAGTCTGCTACACGTGATCCAAGAGCCATGGACTAAGCAGCCCTCCACAGCCTGTGGTGTTCTCAGTGCGCAATTTATAATCTTCAGAGCTACTTCTTTTTATTTGTTAAGTTTCACTAACTACTCCAGGAGAGTGGGTAGCACCACTACAGGGAGGACAGGCCATGTGTGCCTGCCAGAGGCCAAGGGGCAGTCTCAGGCTCCCGGGGATGCAGCAAAGATGGGGGCAGGTCTGAGTTGGAGAAACCGAGTCCAAAACTTGAAAGGAAGGAGGAGGGAGTGCAGGGTGGAGGGCAACAGCTGCACTGGGGCCTAGGAAAGCTGATGGGTGGGGGCAGCCAAGGAGTCTGGTGCCTTTCCCATGGGACAGCTCCATGTCCCTCCCTCTTCCTCCTTGTGGCCCAGCTCTCCTCTGAGGATCCTCCTGGACTTTCCCTGCCCCACCCTGCCCTGCACAGACTTTGAGGAGCTCTGCCCCCGGAGAAGAAAGGGGGAGGCTGCAGACAGGAGGTCGCAGGAGGAGGGGGCAGAGCAGGGCCCACCAAGTTAGATAGAGAGAGGGAGGGAGAGACCCCACAGGACTGGGGACAGAGATGAGTAGGGAAGGAGGGCTGTGCAGAAGCATCGCCTTTGGTTGAAGTAGAAATCCTGACCCCATTTTACAGACCTCAGGAGCATGTGTGTGTGTGTGTGTGTGTGTGTGTGTGTGTGTGTGGTGGGGGGGGAGGTGCAAAGACAAAAGAGGGTGTGAGGGGACTGAATGGATGGAGAGCAGCAACATTTGATCCATGGCCTATTTATTTTTATTTTTGTTAATATATTTGTATTGATTTCAGAGAGGAAGGAAGAGGGAGAGATAGAAACATCAATGATGAGAGAGAATGGATCTGCTGCCTCCTGCACGCCCCCTACTGGGGATTGAGCTCGCAATCCAGGAATGTGCCCTTGACCAGAATCGAACTCAGGACTCTTCAGTTCACAGGTCACGGCTCTATCCACTGAGTCAAACCATCTAGGGCGACCCATGGCCTATTTAAAACCGCTGCAGTAGGCGAAGCAGGGGTCTTACCATGATGGCGTTATCTATAAAGAGGGTGTCTCTCCTTATGTTGGGGTAATCGGAACTACAGCGAAGTAAAGATACACCCATGGAGCCTGCAAAGGGTTTCCACACACACTGTGCAATTTTCTTTGTGTGGCAGCTGAAGAGGGTGAGCAGAGCCTTGGAAGGACATGAGGTCTCCAAGACCAGGGGCTGGAGGGAAAGTGCGTGCCGAGCATTCTGCGCCGTGAGTTACAATCTATACATATAAAGAGCCAGGGGCCATCGCAACCGAACGGACGACTGAACGGATGACTGAACAAGCTGAGTGGGGCAACCAGGCCAGCAGGGGGTTAGTGAGAGACGACCAAACGACTGAGCAGCAGGCTGTGTGGGGCAACTAGGCCAGCAGGGGGTTTAGTGAGGGGCGACCAAATAACCGAACAGCAGGCTGTGTGGGGTGACCAGGCCAGCAGGGGGGGCAGTGAGGGGCGACCAAATAACCGAACAGCAGGCTGTGTGGGG
>NW_005370999.1:12032-12853 GCF_000412655.1 Myotis brandtii
CTGCCAAACACAGAGCCGCAGGGCAATCAGGGGATTGGGGAGCTCCCCCCTATCAGGCACAGAGCAGGGCCGGGGGGGGGGGGGGGGGGGGGCGGCAGTAAGCAGTGACCAGGCTGGCTAGGGGCAGATAGGGGAGACCAGCCTGGCAGGCAGAGTCCGTTAGGGGTAATCAGGCTGACAGGGAGGCCAGTAGGGGCAATCAGGCAGGCAGGCAGCTGAGCAGTTAGGAGCCAGCGGTCCCGGATTGTGACAGGGATGTCTGACTGCCAGTTTATTCTAAGAATGCTGGTCTATGGCAGGTGTAGTTGTTAGGTCAACTCTCTCTGACTCATTGCTATCATTGTATCTTTCTCCTTAATTACAACTGGGAGTGGTTCTCTGCTTTTAAGTACTTGTGTGATTATATTAGACACACATGTTTAGTTCAGGATACTCTCTCACATCTTAAGTATCACAACCTTAAATATACTTACAAAATCCCTATGTCATGCAATGTAACAAATTCACAGGTTATGGACTCAAGGCCTGGACAACTTTGGTCACCATTATTCTTTCTCCTATATTATTAATATTTTTACTTTGAACAGTCAATTATCTATGTATATGAAGAATTAATATGCAAAGTGTCCCCTCAGGAGTTTGACCAGGAGACCAGGATTTTGATCGCTCGCTATGATGTGTGCTGACCACCACGGGCAGTATGGAATGAAGGAAGGGCCTGGCTGGCAGCCAGAAGGTCCCGATCAGCCCTTATTGCTGGCCAGGCCTAGGGAACCTACCCATGCACGAATTTCATGCACAGGGCCTCTAGTCTTTAAATA
>NW_005370999.1:12935-17452 GCF_000412655.1 Myotis brandtii
ATAAAATAAAATAAAATAAATAAAATAAAATAAAATGAAACCTTTCTTTTAGCTCTTACCATATATTTACCATTTCTATCACTTTGTTTGCTTTAGACCCAAATTTTCATCTGATATAATGCTTCTTTAGCCTAAAGAAAACTTTATTTATTTATTTGATTGTATGTGTACGTGTATGTGTGTCCAAAGCAAAAATTCAGCCTTGTGAAAAAAATGTGAAGACCAAGGGAAAAAAATAGATTGCTATAAAAACGTTTCTCCTTTAAATTTTTTGAGTGCCTATCTGTTGGTGACAAAGTCAATCAGCATCTCTTTGAAAATGAATTTATTTTGCATTTATTTTGGAAGAATATTTTTACTGGACATAGAATACTAGATTAATACATTTGTCTTTTAGCACTTTAAAGATGTTGCTTCTTTGTCTTCTGGATTGCATTGTTTTGTATGAGAAGTCAGCAATAACTTTCATTTTTGTTCCCCTATTTGTAATTTATATTTATCTCTGGATGCTTTAAAGAATTTTCACTTTTTCACATGGGTTATTAGAAATTTGATTTTAACACGTTTTCGTGGTATTTTATTTATGTTTATCATGGTTGGGGTTCATTGAGTTTCTGTGATCTATGATTTTTATATCTCCATAATATGTTCTTTCCCTGGTAACTGTCCTTTGCTAAGCATCATGGAACTTCACTCTACCTATGTGTAGCCATGTATTTGACCAAAGTCTCAAATGAATCCAATTTGAGCCACCAAAAAGTTCATTTCTGAACTCTTATCTCTATCCCCTCAACTCAGTAAAACTGTGCTCAGCTGAGGATTTCCCTCCTTGCACTGTAGAACAATAAGTGGATCTAGAAAAAAAGCCATCATGATGATAGAGCACATTTTGTTTGTTTTCATTTCCAGGAGCCATAGCCCTCTACTGTTTGTTGTCCAATCCAGTTTTCTCATTGAGAGGGCAATTCTGGTTGAATTGTTAGTTGTTAGGAGAGTAAATTTGGTACTAATTATTTCATCATAGCTGGGTGGGTGCAGAAATATAAATTATTAATTTTTAAAATTTATTTTTAAGCCAAAGTTTTCTTACTCTAAATGATATATACTGTACTTATAAACAGAAATATAAATTAGATGTCTTTCAAGTGTTTAAAAAGAGTTTGAATATAAATTACTGTAATACATAGTTTATTCTGTAAATTGTCTGATAAACACATTGGGTTGATTAAAAATTAATAAGTGAGTTTTCTGAATTTCACCATTTTCACAAGTTATATATAGAAACAACCATGGAAATGGTCATCAAATTTTAATGGTATAGGAACTGTGTCATCTCTTACTCTTGATTTGGTTTATGATACTAAATGCTCTCTGCATAAAGCTTAGTATTTGCCTTGCTTGCCAGGGCTTACTTTAACTATAAAACAAGCCTTTAATTTGTTAAGGTTTGTATAAAATTTTATCAAATGTAAATTAATGTATCATCATAGGTGTGAGATATAATAATAATTCTTTCATGAAGTTAGTGACAGTAAGTAGTCTCCAAACCTAAGAAATGTAGTATATTGTAAGGCATATTTTAAAAAATTAATAAAAGTTTAAATTTAATGTTAATTATTTGAAAGCAGTAAGTAGACAAGAAGACTGGGGAATTCAACATTAAAAAATAGACAATTCAATCATACTTAATGTAGGTGCATCTATATAGCCAAGGAAAATAAAGGGATTATCTTACCTGAAGTAGAATACAATACTTATTAGGAAGTTAGTATGCCATCACCATGCTGTTTTGATTACTATAGCCTTGTAGTATAGTTTGCTATCAGGTAGTGTGATTCCTCCATATTTGTTCTTTCTCAAGATCGCTATGGCTATTCAGTGTCTTTTGTGCTTTCATATAAATTTTTGAATATTTGTTCTAGTTCTGTGAAACATGCCATTGGTATCATGGTAGGAATTGTGTTGAACCTGTGGATTGCTTTGGGTAGTATGGACTCCTAGATATTTATTTTGTATCCTGCTACATTACTGAATCCATTTATCAGTTCTAGTAGGTTTTTGGTGGAATCTTTAGAGTTCTCTATCATTCTACCTGCAAATAATAACAGTTTTACTTCTTCCTTTCCAATTTGGATGCCTTTAATTTCTTCTTTTTGTCTGATTGCTGTGAGTAGAATTTCCAGTACTATGTTGAATAAAAGTGGCAAAAGTGTACATCCCTGTCTTGTTTCTGATCTTAAGGGAAATGCTTTTAGTTTTTGGCCATTGAGTATGATGTTGGCTATGGGTTTGTCAAATATGGACTTTATTATATTGAGGCATGTTCCCTATATTCCTACTTTGCTGAGAGTTTTTATCATAAATGGGTGCTAGATTTTATCAAATGCTTTTTCTGAACCTATTGATATGATCATGTGGTTTTTATCCTTCATTTTGTTTATGTGGTACATCACATTTATATATCAATGGAAGAGGATAGAGAGCCCAGAAATAAACCCACAACTTTATAGTCAACTGATATTCTACAAAGGAGGCAAGAACAATGTGGTAAAGATAATATATTCAATAAATGGTGGTGAGAAAATTTGACAGATATATGCAACAAAATGAAATCAGCCTACTTTCTTACACCATACACAAGAAAAAAATCTTAAAATGAGTTAAAGACTTAAATGTAAGACTTGAAATCTTAGAAGTCCCAGAGGAAAACATAGGCAGGAGTCTTAGATATTTCATATATATTTCAGATATATCCTATATAATAAAGATGTTATATGCAAATGGTCATTACACTGTGAAGCATAATGACCGACCGCATAATGACCGGATCATGGATCAGCAGGAGAGTGAGGCAGAGAGCTACAAGTGGGTGGTGGAGAGTTACAGGAGGGGGCAGGGAAACAAGCTATGAGGAGGGAGGGGGAGGGCAGAGGGAGCTACAGGAGGGCAGGGCAGTGGATGGAGAGCTACTTGGGCACAGATTCGTGCGCAGGGCTACTAATATATATATATATATATTTGATATGTCTCCTCAGGCAAGAAAAACTAAAGAAAAAATAAAGAAATGCAACTACATAAAAATAAAAAGATTTTTCACAGCAGAGGAAATCATCAACAAAATGAAAAGGCAACCCACTGAATGGGAGAACATATTTACCAATGATACATATATAAGGGGTTATATAAAAAATTTATAAATCACTTATATAGCTCAACACCACACACACACACACACACACACACACACACACACACACACAAACCAATCCAATTAAAATATGGGCAAAGGACCTGAATAGATAATTCTCCAAAAAGAACATACAGATGACCAATAGACATATGAAAAGATGCTCAACATAACTAATCATCAGAGAAATACAAATTAAAACCACAATAAGATCTCATCTTATACCTATCAGAATGACTATCATCAATAAATCAACAAACAAGTGCTGGCAGTGATATGGAGAAAAGAGAACCTTGGTGCACTGTGGGTGGGAATGCATATTAGTGCAGCCACTGTGAGAAACAGTATGTAGTTTCCTCAAAAAATTAAAAATGGAAGTGCCATTTGATGCAGTGACCCCACTTCTGAAAATATATTCTGAGAATCCTAAAACACCAATCAGAAAGAATATATGTACCCCTAAGTTCATAGCAGCATTATTTACAATAGCCAAGATTTGGAAGTAGCCTAGTGTCCATCAGTAGATGAATGGATAAAATAGCTATGGTACATTTATTCAATGGAATACTATTTGGTCATAAAAAAAGGAAATATTACTTTTTGTGACAGCATAGATGGACTGAAGAGTATTATGCTAAGTGAAATATGCCAGTAAGAGAAAGACAAATGCTATATGATCTTACTTATATGTGGAATCTAATGAACAAAATTAACAAACAAACAAACAAAAAATAGAAACAGACTCATAAATACAGAAAACAGACTGATAGTTCTTCTAGGGGAGGGGTGTTGGAAGGATAGGTGAAAAAGTTGAAGGGATTAAGTAAAAAACCACCACCACCACAACAAACAAACTCATTGACACAGACAATAGCATGGTGATTACCAGAGGGAAAGGGGGTATGGGGCAGGTAGAAGAGGATAAAGAGGAGTAGAAACAAACTCATAAATACAGAAAACAGACTGATAGTTCTTCTAGGGGAGGGGTGTTGGAAGGATAGGTGAAAAAGTTGAAGGGATTAAGTAAAAAACCACCACCACCACAACAAACAAACTCATTGACACAGACAATAGCATGGTGATTACCAGAGGGAAAGGGGGTATGGGGCAGGTAGAAGAGGATAAAGAGGAGATACTTGGTGATGGAAGAAACTTGAATTTCAATGGTGAACACACAATACAATACAAAGATGGTGTATTATAAAATTGTATACCTGAAAACTATATAATTTTATTAACCAACTAGAGGCCTGGTGAATGAAATTTGTGCACTGGGGGGGGGTGTCCCTCAGCCCAGCCTGCACCCTCTCCAATCTGGGACCCCTTGGGG
>NW_005370999.1:17774-21620 GCF_000412655.1 Myotis brandtii
GGTCACCCCTAACTACCCTCCCCTGCCAGCCTGGTCACCCCTAACTGCCCTCCCTGCCTGCTATCTTGTGGCTGTAGGTGCTGCCATCTTTGAGGGCATGGCAGTCAATTAGTATTTCCCCTCCTTATTGACTGTGGGTGCCTCCATCTTTGCAACAGTGTGAGGGTCAATTAGCATATTCCTTCTTTATTAGATAGGATGTCACAGCAATAAACTTAATAAAAATTTTATAAAAGTAGTCAGTATGTATTGGCACTAAGAAAAAAAGTATTTGATGGTGTGTGGAAATGTTTTCTCTTGTGGAATGAGTAGATAATGCTCACAAAAAGAATACTTTGGGATATCCAGATTCAGCTGGTTCAGTATCTCACCTTGAAAACAGCACAAAAGATAGGGCCAATTGTTTTGGTTAATTTGGGAAAGCCTTGTCATTCATTTTTTCTTATTGTAAACAATATGTTCAGGTGGTTTTCTTTTCTTTTTTTTAGATTATTGAATTATTATTTTTTAAAATATATTTTATTGACTTCAGAGAAGAAGAGAGAGGGAGAGAGAGAAACATCAATGATGAGAGAGAATCATTGATCAGTTGCCTCCTGTGCACTGGGGATGGAGCTTTCAACCCAGTCATGTGCTCCTGATTGGAATTGAACCTGGAACCCTTCAGTCTGCAGGCCAGTGCTCTATCCACTGAGCCAAACCAACTAGGGCAGGTGGTTTTCTTATTGTAGGATCACTTTCTGATCTGCAGCTCTCCTCACTATGAATGCTCTAGATGTGTCAGCCATCTTGGCTAATTCTGAATTCACTAGAGCTATTGTACAAATCAACCTGTAATGAAGCTTTCCCATAAGTCTTGCATATCTCTCTTCATGGGACACATTTAAAAAATAATTTAGTATCAATTGCAATTCAGCATCTGTACAGAAACTGTTTATGTAGCTTAGAGTATTCTGTTATAAGACAAATGCTATTTATGAGGTTAATTAATTTCCATGCGGTAGCTGACACTGTTGTTTTCAGACTCACAAGGACTCACATGACAAATGGAAATATTTGCTATGAAATATACTAAGCTTACTCTATACAAACAATGCTTCCCCATATTCAATTTATTTATGCTAGTTATTATTTGAAGTTTCTAAAATCTACTTTAGAATCCAAACATCTATGTGGAATATTAGTTTCTTTAAATTTTAATTTTTTTATAATTATTTTTATCCTTGTAATTTATAGAGTCATTAATTTTTTTTATAATTTTTTATTGATTTCAGAGAGGAAGGGAGACAGAAAGAGAGAGAGAGAGAGACATCAATGATGAGAGAGAATCATTGATCGGCTGCCTTCTACACACCCCCTACTGGAAGTCAAGCCCATAACACAGGCATGTGCCCTTAACTGGAATTGAACCTGTGACCCTTCAGTCCGCAGGCCGATGCTCTAGCTACTGAGCCAAACCAGCTAGGGCGAATTGAATAATTGAGTCATTAATTTTAAAGTGATAAAAAGCAAATATTTATTATAATTATCCATTCTGAAACATTATTTAGAAAATTCTCTCATTTTTCAGTCATAAGTCCTATTTGACATCATCCCCCTAGTTCCTGCAGCACAGAAAATTTTAAAATTCTTCTGATGTATTAGTTAGAGCAGTGAAAATTATGGATAATGCCACATTGAAATGTAATATTTGCCCCTCACAACCATTCCTTGTCCTCTGAAGTGATTCTTCATGTAAAAGACCATTTTCATTTATAGATACTAAACCATTATTCAGGCTAATGACAATGGATCCTAAAGACTCAGGGATGGATAAGCCTGATAAATACACTGGCTACTTTGAATGGGCACTCTTGCTGGTCTCATTAGTACATCAGTCACATTCAGAGGACCACTGAAGTTACTCTTCCTGCAAAGATGTTGAAAATGGATGACATGGAGCCCTTTTTGAGGGCATTTGCTATAACAAAATCTCATAAGTTTTGTCATCTTTACAGCATAGTGCCATAATAATGATGGCTGATCTCTATTACTTCAGAAAGTTCAACCAATTTTAGTTGTAATACTAACAGGATATTTCTGAGGGCCACTGTTTTTGACTACATAAATGTGTTAAACACTCCTGTCCTTAAATGATAAAGGACTAGGGGCTGCATTATCAAGGACAAGTGCCCCAAGGAAAATATGAGTATTTCAAAATATCTAGGATTACAAAATTAATACTTATGCTTGGAAAACTCCCAGTAGGAAGCAGAATAGTTTGCTTTGTTCTCAGATTCTCGTGTTCCTGTTGTGGTGCTTGTTCTTCTGTGTTTGAAACGCAGGATGAAGTAGACCTTCATCTTCTTTTGAAAGGCCTGACCTTCAGTTTCCTGTGATCCTTTGGTTAAAAGAAATCAAAGGACCCTTTTTTCCACAGTAAGATTGTCTAATAGGCATTGACAACCTTTTCAATTCCTCTGTCAAGCAGGTGGGCATGCTGGAGTAAGATATGTCTCTGCTGAGTAACCTTTACCTGTGACCTGACATTTTAAGTGTCTCTTGTTCCATCCTCTCTCCAGAGGTAGAATCCCTATTACCGTCTCTATTTTCAGAGTAAAGATAGAATCTGATAGAACACTATGGAGAGAGTCATGGATGGGAAAAGGTACTAGGAGTTCATGGGTCAAATGGTGGCTTGCTTTTACCTGCTATATTTTCCCTGGTTTTGACCAACCTAGGTTGAGAGTTTGGGGGTTTTGATTATTATTTGCATTGTTTTGTTTTTCTTAATCTATTTTGTGACAGTATAAATCTCCTAGTTTGTTTTCCTGATAAAAATGTGGTGGTTCTATATCACCAATTTTATTTCTGAGACACATATTATTTTGTCATTTGATTGGTTAAAAACATTCAATGTTTTCTACTGCTTACCCTAAATAATTAGTTCAAGTTCTTTTGGTCCCTAATATGAGACCTTGTATTATCAGGCCTTAACTTACCTTCTTTTTTTTAAAAAATATATTTTATTGATTTTTTCCGGATAGGAAGGGAAAAGGATAGAGAGTTAGAAACATCGATGAGAGAGAAACATCGACCAGCTGCCTCCTGCACACTCCCTACTGGTGATGTGCCCACAACCAAGGTACATGCCCTTGACCGGAATCGAACCTGGGACCTTTCAGTCCGCAGGCTGACGCTCTATCCACTGAGCCAAACTGGTTAGGGCAACTTACCTTCTTAACCTCCTTCCTGTCCCATCTTACAACATACTCTCTGCTCCATTCAGAATGATCCATAGCATACTAGAGTTGAGTTTTGTGCTAAATAAGTCAGAGCCAAATGTCCTTTCTAACACCACACGCTGGAAGATAACTCTTATTCTTACACTTAGTTCAAATCTTCTAACCTCCATGCCAGATTGCTGTCATTTCTTTCACTTAACAATTTTACAATTCTTGGCCAATTCTTTTAGTTCTCAGTGATGTTTACTCTGTGCTTCATATTACCTGGTCCTTTTTGTCCATTTTCTTTTTTTTTTTTAAATATATTTTATTGATTTTCTACAGAGAGGAAGGGAGAGAGATAGAGAGCTAGAAACATCGATGAGAGAGAAACACCGATCAGCTGCCTCCTGCACACCCCCCACTGGGGACGCGCCCGCAACCAAGGTACATGCCCCTGACCGGAATCGAACCTGGGACCCTCCAGTCCACAGGCCAACGCTCTATCCACTGAGCCAAACCGGTTTCGGCATTGTCCATTTTCTTGATAATTTCCTTCAAGGCTTCAGTCTAGCATTTCAATAACTGTGCCATCTTCTTCATTTATTTTATTTTATTTTTTAATATATATTTTTATTGATTT
>NW_005370999.1:21677-31730 GCF_000412655.1 Myotis brandtii
CTCTACATATGCCCTGACCAGAAATCGAACTGTGACCTTCTGGTTCATAGGTTGAGGGTCAACTACTGAACCATACCAGCTAGGCAAATTCCTTTATTTTTTAGTGGCAGGTACAGCAATATCATCTTTTGGCAGTTATGATGGGTCAAAGCTGTTAATTAGAATACAGAAATAATTACAGAAAGAGAAGTTACAGGAAATAAACAATTTATTTGTAGGCACACAGAGCCCAGGATTATTCAATAGAGAGCACATTGGCTAAGAGATGTTGCATTATGGTAAGCTGACCCTCACTGAGACTGTAAACACAATTTGGTGGGTAGCTCTCACTGGGAGAGAATATTGGAGAGTGCTCTAAGAATGTGAAAAAATACAGCAAGAGCATGTAGGTATATCTATATCTATATCTATATCTATATCTATATCTATATCTATATCTATATCTATCATCTATATCTATAGGCATATGCCCTTCCCCTCTTTTAATAGAGAATACCCAGGGACAAATAATTTTAAAAAATCAGTACGTGGGGGGCCATAAATAAACAGGATATTTGTGTACTTGATAATCCCCCATATGCTTTTTTCTTTCTTTCATATCTGCATGCTTTTTCCCCAAGTTGTTTACTTCATTTGGAATACATCTTGTAATAATTCTTCCAGCTAGCAGGGTGATGAAGATTTCTCATGATCTTCAAATATGATGACTAGGGGCTTAAAACTACTCTTTTTTTGGCAACAAATTTGCACTTAATATGTTATTTTACATATTGATCTTTTCTTTTGGGCCACACACACAAAAACCCATAAAGTTTCTAACTTTGGGTAGGTACTAATACCTGGTACTATTCCAAGTAGATTCATCTATAAATTGGTCTTGCCAGGAGATAATTATAGTAAATGACATTTGATTGGATGATTTTATCACAGTAGTGTTTTTCTTGGGTTGCAGTCTATATGAGGAGAAAAATGAATGTCTATGAAGAATAGATAACCAAAGTCACAAATGGATGCTTTTAAAGCTAGATAAGATTCATTTGTTAGTGCATATTACCCAATCACAAGTCTTCCCACTTCAAGTCTGTTTTCTATGAAGAGAAGTAGAATGGAACTGATATCTGATGTGTGTTGCTGTGAGTCAGTCTTTTCATACTGTATTTCATGTAATTCTCCTGACAACACTTTACTTTGTCAGGAGAAGGAAGTTGAGGTTCAGAGATATTAGGTAATTTACTTACAGTCACACAGCTCCTAAAGGGTCCATATTTTGAAACCAGGACTGTCAGCTTCCAAAATGCTATATCACATGCTCTTTCAATAAGATGAACAATAAAAATTTTTTAAAAATAATATTTTACTTTTGATAGTGACTCACTTCCAACAGTCTCAGAGATACATGTTCCTGTAAATAATTATATAAGTTATAATTATAAACACAAATAGTTGTAACAGAAAAGTATAAAAAAATGTTAGACTCATTTAAAAATACCTGCACTCTGTGTTATTCTGGCTCATTTTCCAAATGCAAGAGGCCTTGAATACTTTGAAAGTGGTTAAGTTTTGGACGCTTATCTAAAGCAAACTTCCACAACCTATAAATGAGGTTTTCCTATCACATGAGGTGTCTGTGCACAAAGATACATCTCATTTGGCCTATAGTGCTTTTTAAGTAACTTTCTTCATCAGAAAATGTGTTTCAGAAAAATTACAGTCCTGAATGCCTTATTTCAGGAGGAGACAATTCAAAATTTTAAGAGTCAAAAAGTCCTGATTTTTTTTGGGGGGGGGGGTGTTTGGTGAAATTTAACCTTTAACAGAATGATATACCAGCTCTAAATGCCCTGACACTCAGATTTACACTAAAATACCAATTTTCATCTTAATCTTTAAAAAGGTTATTGAGGTAGATTAAGCAAGTGCTTAAGGAAGCAAGTGCATCTGACACCATCTATTCTGCCTTATATTATTATGATTTCTATAGATTTTTGTCATTTAGCAGGGGTCTGCAGATGCCTCTGATTCAAGGACAATTTTTCTACAAAAATACCCTGAAAGATAAGATAATAACTTTTCTAAAGTGGAAATATTTTAGCCACATCTTCAAATGCATACACAGAATCATGGTCCCTCTGAAATGTACATTGCTTTTTGTAAATCCTATTGTATAATGTATTTATATAAAATATATAGTCATTTGTTCATATTTCTATGAAGTTTCTCTGTGAAAAATATTAAAAGTGAATGTAGCTTTGTTTTAGGTGCTAAAATATTCAAGATTGTTAAGAGAATTTATGGCCCTACAGGTTTTCTTTCCCCCTTGAGTGCCATATATTTATTAAGTGCTTCCTGTGGAGCTATGCATTATTCTTAAAAATTTACAAGAATAAACTCATTAAATTCTCTCTGCAATCTTATGAGGTACATATTACAATTATCTTCATTTTGCAATTGGGAACATTGAGGTACAGTTTAGATCATTTGCCCAATGTCACACTGCTTGTGTGTGAGGAGCTGGCATTTGAACCACTGCAGTCTCCCTAGGCAGTGCCACCTCCCACTGACAACAGCTAGCACTCTTTCTTTCTGACTTTGTTCTGTGATGTGGTGCTGAGGTGATCATAGCTGCTTGTGATGAAGGGTCACTCCAAATTTGGGTGGGATGGCTTAGGGGGAAGGAGGAAAAGATAAAGGAATGGAGGCTAATTCATAAGATACCAGGCATCTAGAAAATACAAAGATATAGCCCAAAGTGAAAAGCCTGCTTTGTCAATAAGCAAAGAGAATCTGCTAAGCATAAAAGATTAGGTTCATCTGGAGAAAATGGAATGAAGAATATAAAGAGAGGACATGCATTTCTTTAAGGTGATGGAAGAGGTGAAACAAACTTCCTTCAAAACTTCAAGATCACTTTGTGCATCAAAACAAACTGAAACAGATTCAGTGATTGAACTTCAAATGACTTCCAATGAAGTCTTACTCTTATTATTAGTATGGCTAGCTCCCATATTAGACACAAAAAAGAATAATCTTCTGACTAGCTAAACTTGAAATTTTCCTGGCTTATTTATTAGCTGCTAAAAACACACAGTTATTTGTTTGAATATGGATGATTGACTTTCATGTTACCATGTAATACCTCATAAATACAGTGACATCTCAATAAATCCTAGCAGTCAGTTACTGAGGTTTTCTTGGGTTGATCCACTAGATGAGATTGGCTTATCAGTTTGGGTTGACTTAGGAAATCAGACACCACTCCAGGGAATTGCATGCTTTACAGCTTGATACCCCGAGGGAGGAGCTAAAACTAAGGCAGGCACTGCCAAGCCAGAGCTGCTTCTCAGGAAATGGAGTTATGGATAAGTGGCCATTTCAGGCGAGACTTCTAAGGGAGGGAGAGAGAGAGAGAGAGAGATACTGGCCTTTCCCCTTTCTCCCACTTTTCAGTCTAGCTCAAAGTCAGTGACAAGAGAGCCTGAGAATGGAATAGGAAAAAGGCTGGAACGTATCTGAGAGCAGACAGACAATGATATTTGCACATTAAAAAATGTGTTTCAGAGAATAAGGAAATCTTTTGAGTAGGAAATGGTATATAGGCACTTGTGAGGTTAAACTCCCATGTCTCTGCAGCCCAGAGCTACCTGGGGACAAAACTGTAGTAATACCTATGGTCTCTCTAGCACAGACCCCGTGGTTAATATTATGGGAATCCCAGTCCTATTTTAGTTCTTCCAAGAAAGTGGGGTGTTTTATGTGCTTGAAACATAGTCTTCTTATCTAAAAGTTTGCCTCCTTCCCTTCTGCCTCTCCTGTCACTGACCAGGTGACACTAAGACTAGGCACTTACACTTCCAACAATGAACTCATTGATAACTGAATCTGTTTTTCCCACTATAAATTAGGCCCAACCTGTATTCTTAAGTTACTTATATTGACTACACGAACCCTTTCAGACTGCTGCTACCACTGCTTATAACTTCTCACCAGAGGCTATAAGAACCATGAAACAGCATGGAGGAACCTGGAGAATATTATGCTAAGTGAAACAAGCCAGCCAAAGACAAGTATCAGGTACTCTCACTCATGTGGAATCTAATGCACAAAATAAACCGATGGCTCTAACCGGTTTGGCTCAGTGGATAGAGCGTCAGCCTGCGGACTCAAGGGTCCCAGGTTCGATTCCGGTCAAGGGCATGTAACTTGGTTGCAGGCACATCCCCAGTAGGGAGTGTGCAGGAGGCAGCTGATCAATGTTTCTCTCTCATCCATGTTTCTCTCTATCCCTCTCCCTTCCTCTCTGTAAAAAATCAATAAAATATATTAGAAAAACAAAACAAAACAAAAAAACCACAAAATAAATCGATGAACAAAATAGATCCAGAGACAAAGAAGCAAGGAACAGACTGTCAAATCTCAGAGGGAAGGTGGGGGTTGGTGGGGTGAGATCAAACAAAGAAATTGTATGCATATGTGCATAACCCACAGACATAGACAATAGGGTGGTGAAGGCTTGGGGTGGGGAGCAGGGTGAGCTAGAAGGGGTCAATGGGGAAGAAAGGGAGAAATATGTAATACTTTCAAAAATAAAAATTTTAAAAATATATTTTTATTATCTAAGTCAGTGGTTCTCAACCTTCCTAATGCTGCGACCCTTTAATACAGTTCCTCATGTTGTGGTGACCCCCAACCATAAAATTATTTTCGTTGCTACTTCATAACTGTAATTTTGCTACTGTTACGAATCTTAATGTAAATATCTGATATGCAGGATGTATTTTCATCATTACAAATTGAACATAATTAAAGCATAGTGATTAATCACAAAAACAATATGTAATTATATATGTGTTTTCCCATGGTCTTAGGCGACCCCTGTGAAAGGGTCGTTCGACCCCCAAAGGGGTCGCGACCCACAGGTTGAGAACCGCTGATCTAAGTGATACATGCTCATTGGGAATAAATTAGAAATGAAAGAGAAGCCAAACTAGTAATTCTTATTAAGTCCTCTAATGCCACGATTCTTAATATATTGATATATCTTATCATGTCAATAAATATACTTACATTATATCTTTCTTTTCCTTTTTGTTCAATTTATTGGGGTGACAGTGGTCAACAAAATTATACAGGTTTAAGGTGCACAATTCTACAATACATCGTCTGTACCCTGTATTGTGTGTTCATCACTCCAAGTCAAGTCTTCAATATTTATTTTCCTTTCACCCTCCTCTACCTCCTTCCAACTCCCCACCCCACCCCCAGCAATCACCATACTGTTATCCATACCCATTACTTTTTTTCTCTCTTTTAAATTTTATTTTTACTCAATCCAACATATCTTTTAAATGACCATATATTAATTTGTTATAATACCCCATTATTTTAATCTGATATTATTATATAGATATTCCATATTGCTATATTTATAGCAATCATTTTCTTTTCTTTTTATTTCTTTTTTATTATTGACAGTATTACAGATGTCCTCTAATTCCCCCCTGCCCCTCCACCTTAGCACCCCTCTTCCAAGCCCCTGCTCCACCCCAGGCCTTCACCACACTATTGCCCATGTCTATTGGCTATGCATATATCTATATAAGTTATCTGGTTAATCTTTTCCTGTCTTCCCCCTCTACCTCTCTCCCCTCTGAGATATATCAGTATGTTCCATGCATCCATGCCTCTGGACCTCTTTTGTTTGTCAGTTTATTATGTTTATTAGATTCCACATATAAGTAAGATCGTGTGATATTTTTCTTCCTCTGACTGACTTATGTCACTCAGCATAAGTGACATAAGTCTCCAGGTCCATGCATGCTGTTGCAAAGGGTAGTAAATCCTTTTCATAGCTGCATAGTATTCCATTGTGTAAATGTACCACAGCTTTTTAATTTACTCATCTACTTATGGGCACTTGGGCTGTTTCCAGATCTTAGCTATTGTAAATAAGGCTACTATGAACATAGGGGTATGTATATTCTTTCTGATTGGTGATTCAGGATCTTTAGGATATATTCCCAGAAGTGGGATCACTGCGTCAAATGGCACTTCCATATTTAATTTTTTGAGGAAACTCCATATTGTATTCCACAGAGGCTGCATTAGTCTCCATTCCCATCTGCAGTTCCCTTTTCTCCACATCATCGCTAGCACTTGTTGTTTGTTGATTTATTGATGGTAGCCATTCTGGCAGGTGTGAGGTGATACCTCATTGTAGTTTTATTTGCATCTCTTTGATGACTAGTGACATTGAGTATTTTTTTAAAAATATGACTATTGGCCATCTGTATGTCCTCTTTGGAGAAGTGTCTATTTAGGTACTTTGCTCATTTTTTAAAATTGGATTATTTGTCTTCCTTTTGTTGAATTGTATGAGTTATTTATATATTTTGGAAATTAACCCCTTAGCAGATGTTTCATTGGTGAATATGTTTTCCCATACAGAGGGTCCCTTTTCATTTTGAGGATGTTATCTTTTGCTGTGTAGAAGCTTTTAATTTAATGTAGTCCAATCTGTTTCTTTATCATTAAAGTCATTATGGATACCCATGTACTAGTAGATATTGATTCTATAAAAATACCATTTCACACATTCTGTTTTTATATTAAGGGTTTGGGGTGGAAAGGGGTAGTCTGAGGGCATTGAAAGTTAAGAACCATCAACATGGATTAAATGATGACATAGTCAATAAACCCTCTATTCTGATGAGAACCCTCTTTTGAAAAAGCTTGTACAATACCTTCTTTCAATAAATTATTCCCAATGAAGTCTTTCTCTTTGCCAGTCTTCCTATTAGTCCAGGCCTCTGATGTCAAGATAGGATTAAACATGTGATAAATTTATTAGAGAAAACATCTGTGAGAGAAAATGAGAAGGAAGCTAGTTGAGCTTAAGAGAGCTGCCAGACAGCAATGCAGGTCTGACCTTAAGTGAGGGTGAGCGAAAATGAAGGATGAAGAATCGGTGTGTGTGTGTGTATTAGACGGCAGAGCAAGCCTAATAGAGCTTAAGCCTAAGGAGAGTTAAACAAGGCCGCTGGGGAGTCATCAGGCCTCACCTTGTAAGAATGGCCCTGCTTTAATATCCCTGCCAGGCTCAGTCACTGGCCACTGGCTGGGAGAAACCTGAGGGAAGAGTGGCCCAGGTGCAAACACGGTGATGGGTTTCAGAGCCCAGCAGCTGGGGCCTTGCTCAGTTACATTCCCAGCACTCAGGACGCAAGTGGCTCAGATTCCTGGCTCCCTTACTTCCAACATCTCCCACCTGCCCCTATCATATTCCTCGTCTGGGTTAGGTAGCTCTTTACTCAACTCCTTCCTCTGACCTACATTTAACAGAGTATTATCACCAGGTCCACGGCTAAAGTTTGAGGAGCCTGGCACAGATGGTGGCCCACATCTCATATTAGTAGCTGATAAATGCATGTTTGTAATAACCTGATAAACTGGTTGGAATTTGAATTCCTGGACTTCTCTGAGTTTTCCAGCTGGAACATGGTGGCACAGGGAGCGAGAGCTATCTTTCGTCAGCTTCATTTCTCTTGTCATCCCCTCACTCTAAGCCAGGGGTCTCCTAGGCATGTGTGTGAACACTGCAGTCCATACATCTAAGTCCATTCATACCATCCTCCCCTCTGCCTGGAGCTAAAGGTGTAGGTGCTCCTCATCACACACGATGAGATCAAATCTGTCTGACTGTATCCCTCACTACATTGGAAAGCCTATGAAACCAGTGCTTGGACCTATGACCCATGGCAACTATGAGATAATACATGTGTGTTATTTTAAGCTGCTAAGTGTGTGGTAATATTTTCTTGCATCAATGGATAGTTCACACAGGAAGGGACAGTGTTAATGTTCATCTAGCACTTATTACACAAATAAATATTTCCTAAATAAATGAAAAAATTCCTCAAATGTTTATTATGTATCCACTAAGCATGAATAATTATTGTGAGAGTGTCCCATACAAATAAAGGCCAGAGAGAAAAATCCTCTTAAGCCAAGAAGTACAGGACATTGACTGTGAAGCTGCTGCTGGGCGTGTGTAGCACAATGTGGGTGCTACACTATCCAGGGCGTAGAAAGACTGAAGTTGATTAGGTATTTATTGTAAAACAGGAGTAAGTTTGGATGTTTTACTTGCTATTGTAACACATTCCTTCTATTAGCAAGTGAGAAAAACGAAAAGAAAACCCAGCTAGACAGAGATCTCCAGTCACAGTGAGCTGACACTGGATGTCTTTAGTTGTCGAAAGTAGGAAGAGGAAACCTTCTTACGTGTGTGGGATTTTGTGAGGGCGTGGCATTGCTTTCATATGGTTGATCCTTAGTACCTATGCCCCAGGACCATTTTTGCTACTGATGTTAGAGAAGAATTGAGCAGCCCAAAGCTGAAAGACCTCAGCTTTTAAGATAGGAATTTGTTCCCCTCAAAGGGTCAGAATTTTGTATGAAGATAATTGTTGTATAACATATTTATTTTGATGACTTAGAATTTCTTAAGGATTAACCCAAGTGCCTTATTTTTTTTATCTTTGACTTAGTTTCTAACCTAAGATATTTTCAAGCAATTAAAGAAAATGTCTTGGTTTTATAGCCCAATTTGTGTACTAACCTTTAACAATTTAAGTTTTCAAATTGAAATCTTCACAGTGGCTTCTGGGTCAAAAGTCTGAACTCTGAATAACTGAACTCACTGTTCTCATGGGAAAGAGAAATGGAACTACACTTTAGTTTATGAAAACAGAGAGAAAGAAAAACCCATTGCTCCCTAATGGTTGCCTTTTGTAGAGATGTCTGAAAATAACCTATTCGGTTTTGACTCCCACTTTAAGTTCAAACTTGATGCTCATGATATAAATTATAAGGCCTTTATTATAAGGCCTGTGGGATCGGGCTGAAACTATTGAAGGTGGCCATCAACATAGCAGGGACAACTCAGTGTCGCAGGAGAGGCGAAAAGTGTCATTTTTATGAAGGAGAATGATACATACTATGCTTTAAATTATAGTAATGACCCACTTATTCAGAGATGGAATTCCTGACAACCTCTACCCTTGAGAACTCAGCCAAAACTTAGAAGTAGGAAAAGACAGGCTTGAAGGCTGACATGGTAGTTACAAGGACATGCACTTAACTACTACAGTCAGGGCCTTATTGACTTGCCTTTAACACAGAATTTTTAACAAGCTTGTTTATCCTAGCTCATGGCCTTCAAGGAACTACAAACTGGGAAAGAGACAGAGAAGAAACTATTGAAGGTGGCCATCAAAATAGCAGGGACAACTCAGTGTCGCAGGAGAGGCGAAAACTGAAACCCAAAGGCAGATAGGGAAGACAATTGCCACTCTGGTCAATAAAGAACCTGCATTATCCAGAAAATGCACAATTATGTTCAGCATTCCCTGTTTAAGAAGTAGAGAAGCTCTGTGTAGCAGTGTAATACTTTGATATTAAACTGTATTTTTCAATTCCTTCTACCTCTTCACTTCTCCTTGTCATTGAAACAGCATGGGATTTATGTATATTGCTGTGCTGTGTAGGGTAGAGACGGTACAGAAAGGAGAAAGTCAAATTCTTGGCTTCTCAGCTCTTGTGCTTTTGTATACCTACTAGAGGCCTGGTTCATGTCCCTCAACCTGGCCTGTGCCCTCTCACAATCCCGGACCCCTCAGGGGATTTTGGACTGCTGGTTTCAGCCCGATCCCCACAGGCCACCTGGCCTGGAGGATTCGGGCTGAAACCGGCAGTCTGACGCCGCCTGCCACTCCTGCTGCCACTCCTGCTCATTCTGGCCTCTCTGCACCAGCTGCAGGCTGTGCCCAGTCAGTTCCGATGGGGAGAGGCTCGTGCCACTGCAGCGGTGCTCGCCAGCTGTGAGCCCTGTGTCTGGCGCCCATAGGTCAGCTGAGTGGTGCTCCCACTGTGGGAGCACACTGACCACCAGGGGGCAGCTCCTGCATGGGTGGTCAATGCACATCATAGTGACTGGTCGACCCGTCTTTCAGTCATTTGGTCACTTAGGCTTTTATATATATATACTAGAGGCTC
>NW_005370999.1:32104-47560 GCF_000412655.1 Myotis brandtii
AGTCGTTTGGTCATCCCTCACTAACCCCCCTGCTGGCCTGGTTGCCCCATGCAGCCTGGTGCTCAGTCATTTGCTTGTCCCTCACTAACCCCCCGGTTGGCCTTGTCACCCCACTTAGCCTGTTCAGTCGTCCGTTAGGTTGTTTCGTATGTGATTGCCCCTGGCTCTTTATGTATATAGATAGCAGAGTTGAATGTCTTAAAAGTTACAGCTTTCAATGGAAAGAACCAGGGATTCAGGTCAGAAAAATAAATTTCATGAATTCCAAAAATTTGGCTTTATTTTTTATTTATTTTTTAAATATGTTTTTATTGATTTCAGAGAGGAAGGGAGAGGGAGAGAAAGATAGAAACATCAATGATGAGAATCATTGATCTGCTGCCTCCTGCACACCCCTTACTGGGGATTGAGCCCACAACCTGGACATGTGCCCTAACAGGGAATCTAATCTTAACCTCCTGGTTCATAGGTCCATGCTCAACTACTGAGCCATGCCAACCAGGTCCAAAATTTGGCTTTAAAATAGCAAGGCCTGCAGCATGGGATATCTAGTGTAAAGAATTTGGACCATGCCCTGACCGGTTTGGTTCAGTGGATAGAGCGTCGGCCTGCGGACTGAAGGGTCCCAGGTTCGATTCTGGTCAAGGGCATGTACTTTGGTTGAGGGCACATCACCAGCAGGAGGTGTGCAGGAGGCAGCTGATCGATGTTTCTAACTCTCTATCCTTCTCCCTTCCTCTCTGTAAAAAATCAATAAAATATATATTTTTTAAAAAAAGAATTTGGACCATAACCCCTAAGAGTGGGAATCATGCCTGATGAGGTGAACACCAATTTTCTGGCCAGAAAGGATAAAATAATCAGAGGAGGATGTGACAAGACAATAGACCTTCCCCAGGCCCTGAAGAGAGCTGCTGCCCCTGCTGCTTTGGGGAGTCTTGAGGAGACACATAGTGATTAAATCTCATGTACACTTAGGGGGTCTGAGAATAGGGTCTTTGCCTGAGGTATAGAATATGACTTCTGTGAAACTGTTAGGTAAGGCACGTTCCCAATATGACACTAGGATGATAAAATAGCAACATGTCGGTGGATTTCCCAGAACATCAGGGGCTACATCAAAAACGTTTCTGTGACCCTCCCCAGCCCCCTGGAGTGCTGAGATGAGCTGGCACGCCCTGTGCTTCCTGGTGTGAGGAGGCATGTGTGCAGACCTGGCTGCCAGAGCCATGAGGATGACTCAAGAAAGGGCAGAAAATGCACGTGATGGCATGGGGCACAGCTCCTCCCTGCACCCGCCTCTGTGTCCTGAGCCCGAAGGACACTCAGAGAGAAGGAAGGAACATGAAGGGAGAGAATCCTGAGTGGACTGAGTAGTTGCTCAGAAGAGACTGAATTACAAACTAGAAAGACTGTGTTACCTTTACTTGGCGAAAGGGAAGAAGCAGTGCCTCGGGAGGTAAGGTTCATTTAGTTACCGAGAAGTAAAGAACCTTACAGTTTTTGGCCCATCCAACCATGAAGCCTCAAATTTCTAAAATGCTTTTCATTTAAAATGTTTAATATGAAAAAAAAGAGTTTTAGTATTTAAAAGAGACTAAATATCATTTGTAAGGATTCACTTTTATAGGCCATCTTATCTCCCTGCAATGCCACTGAAAATAAGCAAAAAATCTTCCAGGCCACCAGCAGTTAAATGTGCTGAAACACCATAATGTATGTGATGTGAGTAGGAAGACTAGTGATCATGTCCTAGAAAGAAGTCGTCACTCATTTTCATCTGGAATCGCAAGGATATGCATCTCAGGCCCCTACGCATGCATATTAGAGCAAGGGAATGCATTTCTTTAGTTACTCAGTCTACCGATCCTCTGCCGCACAGCAGCAGTTTTCATACGTGATTAACACTCAGATAGCATTTTCCACATTAACCTTGTGATGTCTGATAGTGAGGACAGAGATGGATACTGCTATGCTGAAATGTGTACACATAATCCATAATGAATAACGGCAGCTCCTCCGTGACCATGACGGGGCATCACAAGCAAAGAGAGGACCAGGCTGAGGAAGGTGCTGAGTCCACAGGAGCAATATTTCACTGTTTGGCTAAGCATGCAATTTAAAATACCAGCAATGTTCCTCCACATTTAACTGAATGCAGGCCTCTGATTCTGTACCAAGGAGATGCAGCCACAGCTGTTTTCAATATCCCTTTCCCATGAGGCATTGGTTTAAGTTAAGCTGAAGGGCATCTTAAGAGGCTCAGGTATCTGTGACTTTCTATATTCCAAGTGTTCCATCAGGGCTGTGGAGGCAACAGGTTTGGGACCAAGCATTTACAGCATCCAATGGGGGGTCGAAGTGAATGAGCTCAAGGAGCTTGCAGGGCTGCTGGTGTCTCCCAGGGGTTGTAACATTAATCAGCAATGAAAACCTAATCTGAATGGACATATCTTTATTTTCTGTTTTCTTAATAGACTGAAATCAACTTTTGAATTAGTTTGAGTTTTTCCCATCAATATACAGTGCCTCATAAACTTTGATGTGCTCATCCTTTATTGCCAATGATGTTTTTCTGATGTAAAACTTAAGGCTCGTAAGTGAGTGATAGCATTACCTTTGCTGACTCATGTGTGCTCTTTCAAGCATTTGGAACACTAATAGGGAGGCCTTCATGCATTCCTGAGTGTTGAGAGTTGAAGACTTCACTGAAAAATTGCTTTGTGGCTGAGTAAACACCTAATATATCACTGAGTTTTCTAGTTCTTTGCTATGTTCAGAATGGAATTAAATATGAATCAAAGCAGGAATTGAGTATCCTGTTATGTTATTAGCATATGTTTAGATTAGTGTTGTCCTGATTAATATTTCATTAAGGATGGCCCAATCCTCAGTCTTATACATTATTCTTTACTGGTGCATTGTGATACCTTATAAAAGATGAGGTAAGATGTTTTTCATACTTTATTGTATGAATCATATTAAAATGTAGACTCTGAATCATTAGGTCTTGGGTAAGGTCTAAGGGTCAACATTTCTAGCACTGCCCCAGGACAGGGATGGTGATACTGATGGTCTTACTGACTATACTTGTGTAGCAAAGCTACAGCAGGCATTGTGTTGGGAAAAGGATTGAGGATATTGTAAGTGCTCCAAAGTGCTTTATTTTCAGTATTCCTGGCTTACCTGTGGCCAGGTGTAGTCTTTTTTCCTCCCAGCTTCTCCCAGCTGTACTCTAGTTCATGGTTCATATGTACAGAAATGGCCCTAATTTCAGTTCTTACTAATGCTGTAATAGTATACCAGGCTGCACATAAACTCTTTAGATTTGTATAGAAATCTTTGCCTAGAATAGTCTTCCTTCCTTAGGATCTTTGTTCTAATTCTTGTTTCTTCAACTGATATGCATATTGATGCTTAGGCTACTAAATTTTTTTGTCTAGATTAATATAGATTTACAAGTGAAACTTCTAATTCCACAAGAGCATAACAGAGAAATGAGTGAGCACATGGAGTTCATGAAGTACTTATTGACTGCCTTCTACATACCGAACCCCAAAAGTACTTGGGCTGAAGAGATAAATGAAATATGGGAAATATGGCGCTATTTATTAACTCTATAAATACATATCATTTATATTGATAAATGATGCATATATTTGCCCAACTCAGTAAATGTTCTGGCAATAATGTTTATCTAATATTGTGTATAACAATAACTATAGAAATATCTAAATAAAAAATTGTTGTTAGTCCTCAGCCCCATAACGTGTGTTTCCTCCATCAATAGCTTATTGGTCATTGGACTTCATATTGAAAAACTTGAGTCAGTACATGTTAACATAGTCTTTCTCCTTCTTTAAAACTAAACTTAATAAGGTTCTTGCTACTTAATTGTTGAGTGTGTGCACATGTATTGGAGTATATGTTGATATGTACTTTGGGAGACTAGAATAAAACCACAGGCAGACATGGGCAAATGAACCCTTATAGTAAGAGAATGGGGGATATGAAGAGTTGAATAAAGTTTGAAAAAAACTTTCTTTGTTTTCTATACATTAATCTTTTGTGAGATATTTGGTAATCTTGTCAATATTTTCTAATGATATCTACAGTGTTGATGGCCACTTTGAAGAAAAACTTACATTGGTATAATAACTAAGATTTTCTTTTCAAAGGAAGCTTTTTGAATTCAATTTAAATAACTTTTATAGACAAATCTCTGCTAGATGCTTCACTACAAAAGAGAAGAAATGGATTCTCTTTCCCCAAACTGCAAAATTCACTGACAAAATTATTTTAAGTCAAAACTGAATAAATAAGAGAATTTAAAATGTATTGTGGGATTCTATAGAAATGCAGACAAGGCAGCACTGGGATTAGAATGTGTGATCTTATCAATTGTACAGAATTCGTATGAGGAGGTTAGGTAAAGGGAAGTAATCATTACAGGGCCTTGAGTTAGAAAGAAAAAGAAAGGTAAGGAAAGTGAAACAAATTGCAGAGGAAGAACCTACAAAGCTTGAGAACTTACTGAATGTGAGGACAGAAGAGGATATGTTCCCAAGATTTTATGCAGGAATGCTTGGATGGATTTTGTTGTCATCAACAGACCAAGGACATCAAGGAAGAATTAGTTATTAAACAAGGTACAAAATGAATTTGTATCATATATGTGGAGCCTAAGTTTTGTGGGGCAGCACATAGTAGATATCAAGCTGTTGCAGAAGATCCCAGAAAAACCAAGCGACGCTTTGAAGAAGTGGAGAGACACTGTTTTAATTACACCGGCGGACTCTGGGAAATAATTTCCAAATCAGAGTACCGAAACATGCAGGGGCCTTCATTTTATATCTCCCTGTGGTCTTTGTCCCGCAAATATGGATTATGGTTCCGGTCCCTTTTGCGGGCTTTGCAAGAGGCTCTCAGGTGTTGGGGGCCTCCAGGCCATATCTGATGGCCTGGCCAGGTGCCAGCAATAACAATCCTCCCTCAGGGCAGTGCACTGTTCACAGGTTTATGGCCTCTGTAACAGATTCTGCAAGACCAGTTTCTGGGAAGGAGGCAATGACTTAATCATAGGTTAGCTTGCTGGCATGGATTCCAATTGCTAGCCCCCCAAATATCAGGATTACATTTGAATTAGCCCTTTTTAGCCTTCTCAAAGCAGGTAGATTTTGTAGCTCAGGAGAGCAGCACCTACAATGCCACAACTGTAGATGTGAGTGTTGTCTGCATTTAAGTTGTGGCTAACACTGAGGCAGTGTTTGCGATCAGGAAGTGGGGGGAGGGGAGACAGGGGATGGGAGGAAACAAGAGAATTCTGAGCAGACATTTGGATGCAAGCTATTAAAAAAGAGTTTTGTTCAGAAACCAAAGATTAATTTCAAAAAGGAAATGTAAGGTACTGTCACATTTCAGGATATGAATGTATTTTGCTTACTTTGCTGATTTATCATGGGGTAAAGTGTTGAACTCTGCCTTACTATAAGACTAAGTGTTTGTGTGTTTTTTTTGTTTGTTTGTTTTGGTTTTTTTGTTACACAAAAAGCAAACCTTCCTAATACAAAGGTCAAATAAATGTATGCTTGATTTAAGTTGTTTAATTGCCACAACCTTTTATGGCTAGGGTTTAGGATCTGAAGAAGGGGCCGTGGACAAATGAAAACACTAGATAAGAAATATGAATTTAGAAGGCATGGGGGTGCCAGGTGGAAACCTCTTTCTAAAGGAGAAGCTCACTGAAACCCTGGCCTTGTCAGCTTTTATTCACTTGAATACACTTTTGCCCTTTAGCAATGTATATAGGCATATCAAAGGTAAAGTTTGGTAAACAGTAAAAGGATTATTAGGTTAGGGAATTGCCTTGAACCATTGAGCCCACAGCAGGGCAATATTATGCTTATATTCAGCCCTGCTGATTATCAAAGTCCATTGGCTTTCCAATGGGTTTTCTTGCATTAATGCTAACTACTGTTGGTTTTAGCCTCTGGCATTTAATGCAAGGATTATTTGTCTTCCCTTTCTTATTAAGTTTTTTATTTCCTTTTGTTCTTGGCCTTTCTGGGTTGTGATCTCTAGTTCTGGAGTTTGGAGCTTCTAACTGTACAGGTGATAGGTGTAGTCTGTCTCTCACTCCCCTTTCCATCTGCATCAAGAAAAATCGAGTTCTTCTTTGGGCACCATTGCTGCTCATATCAGAAAAAAGAAAAAAATCCTCTGTTTTGAATATAGTGCAGTGAGTTGCTTCCTATTTTTTTCCCCCTTATTGTGGTAAAGCATACATAACCTAAGAATACAATCTTAACCATTTTAAGTGTACATACAGTAAACTCTATTGCACATTTGTTCATGAAAGATCTCTATAAACTTTTCATCTTGCAAAACTGAAACCCATTAAACAACTCCCCTCCTTCCACCCCCCAGCACTTGGCAACCATAATTCTTTTTGTTCCTAAGAGTTTGACTACTTTAGATACCTCATTTGAGTAGAATCATGTAGTATTTGTCTTTTTGTGACTGGCTTATTTCATTTAGCATACTGTTCTCAAAGTTCATCTGTTGTCCAAAGTTCATGCAGGTGAGACAATTTACTTCTTTTATATGGTTGGGCAATGTCCCATTGTATATATAATGTTTTGTTTATCCATTCATCTGTCAATTGACATCTAGGTTGCTTCTACTTATTGGCTGTTATGAATAATGCTTCAGTGAATACGAATGTGCAATTATCTCTTTGGGATCCTGCTTGCAATTCTTTTGCATGTATACCTACAAGTAGAATTGATCATATGGTAATTGTGTTTTTCATAGCAGTTACACCATTTTGCCTTCTCACCATGAACAGTGTACATGGGTTCCAATTTCTTCACATCCTCACCAACACTTTTTATTTTCTGTTGCTTTTTTATAGTGGCATCCTAACTTTTCTGAGATTTTGATTTGCATTTCCCTGATGTTTAGTGATGTTGAGCATCTTTTCAGATACTTGTTGGTCATTTGTATCTTTTTTTTTGGAGAAATGTCTATTAAAGTCTTTTGCTCATTTTTAAATTGAGTTACTTATTAATTTTGTTTTTATTATGTTGTAAGAGTTCTTTATATATTCTGTATATTAATTCCTGATCAGATACATGAGTTATGAATGTTTTTTCCATTCCTTAGGTTGCTTTTCACTCTGTTGATGTTTCCTTCGCTGAGCAGAGGTTTTAAAGTTTGTTGTAGTCTCATTTTTCTATTTTTGCTCTTATTGCCTGTGGCATTCTATCTTCTCATAAGGTGGGAAAGTGCTATTTGTGACTCTAAGGTGATATTTGGATATTGACCAAAAAACAAACACTAATGTTAAACTTCCCAGACCCACGAGCCCTGATATTTTCTCACCATTTTGGCATTGTGTACTTAATTTTCCTTCATGAGAATTAGTTCATCAGAAGTGCATTATTCTGCCAGATCTGTGGAAAATCTTTTTTTTTCTTATTTTTCAACTTGAGACATTTCTGCTGAGAGTATCATTGTAGGGTAAAGATTAGGTCAGAAGACTGTAGCTAATGTTTCTCTCAGCTGTAACACCTTTATGTTACTTTCTATATACAGCAACAAAGTTCAATGAAGGGAATAACTTCTTCCAAAGTCTATCAATCAGAAAGATAAATAGTCCAGAAATCACTGAGGAGTTGCATGTTGTCCCTCTATTGACTAGAACTGGAAACAAAGCTGCTTAATGCCATTTAAGAAGTTATTGCAAGTGAAGTTTTGCTCAGTTTACTAAATGTATTGACTGTAGGATAGAAATAAATCCCTTGCAAACAGATTGAAGTGCATTGCAATTACCAAAACAGCAATCTATTTTTTCTCTAATCTCAGAGAGAGGGAATAGCAGCTGTTACTGCCATTTACCTCACGGAAAAAACACACATAGCAACACCTCTGGTTTCCTATTTTTAGCAGTGTGCCTTCCACTCACCACCTGATGGATGTGAAGAGCAAGGATTACTGTCTCCCATCAATCACCATTTCCTTATAAAAATAACTAAAAGTTTCCAGGATAAAATAAATATCTCTAATTAACATTACACATGATCAAAGCAAGTCCAACAGCTTGGTCAGTCATCCTGCTGCGTGACAACTACACAGCAAGATGAGTCTATATAGGCAGATCATACCCAACCATCAATAAGTGGGCTTGATTTAGGCCTGGAGATTCTAACTGAAGCAGTGATATTGCCCCTTTCAACTATACCAAGACCAGGGACTTCACTATTCTTTTAAAGGCAGTCAATAAAAATATTGGTCCTATACTTCTGACATTCTTGAAGAAAGTATATCTTTAATTGAGTTCCACTCTTCCACATCTAAAAGATTCTCATTCTGGTTCCCAAAGATCTATTGCCCCATAATTCTTCCTTCCTTTTCTATGGTTATTTTAGTCTGTTTGGGCTGCTATGTTGAAGTAACACAGACTTAGTGGCTTATAAACAAAGAAATTTATTTCTCATAGTTCTGGAGGTTGGGAAGTCCAAAATCAAGGCTCCATTGATTTGATGTCTGATGAGGGACCACTTCCTGGTTAATAGATTGCTGTCTTTTTGCTATGTCCTCACATGGAAGAAGGTGAAAAGGAGCTTTCTGGAGTCTCTTTTTTTAAGGCCACTAATCCACTCACGAGGGCCCTACCCTCAAGACCTAATCACCTCCAAAAGGCCCCACCTCCTAATACCATCATTTTGGGAATCTAGGATTTAGCATTTGCATTTTGAGGTGATTCAAAATTTCAGTCTATAGTCTTTGTAATCTTGCTGCTTTCATTTTTTCAATGTTGATTGGCAAACTGAAGACATGGGGGTTCTTAGATTCCTGCTATCTGTAGGATGGTGGACAGTAATGTCCAGAGCATATTGGAATTATATAGGATAGTAATCATATTCAAAGATGTTACTCTAAAATGCCCTATTTAATAAGAAGAGTAAATAATGATTTTATGAAAAAAATTACCTAGAAATTTGAAGGTACCATGTAAAGAAAAAGAGATTACATTTTTCCATTCCAACTTTACAACATATTAGATTGGCAATTGCGATACATAAGAAATTAACATTTTACCAGGGAGATGAAGAAATATGATCAAGAAAATATGATTTGAGGAAACACTTACTACCTGTTATAAAATCACTTTTCTGATGACAAAACACTTTATAAAGAACAAATGAAAGAAAATGAAGGCTACAGTGAAATAAGAACAGAGACAAATCTGTACTGAAACTCTATTAACAAGATGAAGAAAAGGTGCCCCAGCTGCCTAATAGCTGGCAACAGTGCAATTTTTCTTTCTCTTGGAATGCTACTTGAATGCTTGCGAAATTGGAAACCCTCTAAAAGGAAGTTACTACCATTGGTAGTGCATGGAAATTAACCCTGTAGGTAACACAATTAATAGCCCTTAAACCAAGGGATTGGACACTCTATTTATGTTAATCTCATTTTAAATTTTAGTTAGGAGAAGTGTGTCTTGGAGATCTTTCTAAACTTTTTATATTGAAATAATTATGATTCACAGGAGTTTTCAGATATACAGAGAAGTCTCATACAATCACCCTCCCCCCCCAGCTTCCCCATATATTAACATCTTACACAGCTATAGGGCAATATCAAAGCTAAGAAATGCTTTGGTACAAATTATAGAGCTTGTTCAGATCTTATCTGTTAGAATTGGAGGTTTTCTTAGAAAAATTTTATTTTATTGTAATTCTTTTTTTTAAATAGATATTTTTATTGATTTCAGAAAGGAAAGGGAGAGGGAGATAGAAACATTGATGATGAGAGAGAATCATTGATTGGCTGACTCCTCCATGCCCCCTACTAGGGATTAATCCCACAACCCGGACATGTGCCCTGATTGGGAATCGAGCTATGACCTCCTGGTTCATAGGTTGATGCTCAACCACTGAGCTACACCAGCCAGGCTTATTGTAATTCTTTAGATGGTCCATATCTAGGGCTTCTAAACCTAAAAATTAAATCTTGTCTAAAATGGCAAAAAGCACAAATTGATATTTGTTGTCCTAAAAGAAGCTGAATATGTACTGTGTGGTAATCTCAAATAGTTGACTGTCAATAGTCACTCAGATTAGACTGCCAGCAAGGTTTCCCTGATTTGATCCTGAGTAGCAGCCAAAATTCTAATTGATTATTATACAATTTATTTAAGTATTTTTCTATCCTCTTAATTCATTAGACTAAGCTTACTTCAATTAAGAAGGATAAAGGACTAGCAGGCTTTGATAGCTTTCATGGAATGGTTTATATCCCATAGTGTTAGTCATCCAGTTAAAGTATTTTGGTTTTTTATTTTTTAAGATGTACTCAAGTTATTTTTGCTGAGTAGTATGATGTTATCTATCTGTAATTCGGTTTGGATGTTTGCTGTTTGCGTTTTGACTGAAGGCATAGTGGGCCTCATATGTCCTTTGTTCTACTCGTTCCTGTTAACATTGTCAGGTGTGTTCAGCTTGAACACTGTGGGAAGCAATATTGGTGGAAACAAATCACTCTTTTGACTTCTCTGTTGGAACCAGATGCTTCATTTTTCTCTTTTCTTAAGATTGCTGTAGCCATTGAGGTTTCTCTGGCTCCTGACCTGAAGTACTGCAGGGCTCAGCCACAGAAATCATTTTCTCTGGGGTAACAAACAAGAGAGCTCTTGCCTTATTGCTTCCTGTGCATACAAGCACCTTATTATCACTGATTTCATAGCTATTCATTGGTTAACTTATTGAAGAAACTTCTGTTTTCTTTTCTGATTCATTAATTCCTTCTAGCTCTAATGCTAAATATCTGTGAGACTTTGGGTAAGTCACTTTACCTCTTTAAGGTTATTTTCTCATCTAAAAAGGGAAGCTGTACCATATAAAGTTAACTTTATATTTTATAATTTGGTGTTTGACTCCTAAGAACAAAGATAAATTCTAAAAAAATTTTCATCATTAATCTGAAATTGTCTTTATTGATGATTACTATATTTTAGAATAAATCTGTATATTTATACATATATATCAATACAATCTATGCCTTCTGTAAAAAATTCCAATACATTTTTATATAGAAAATTTAGTTCTCCACTTCTTCCCTCACCTCCTCATTCCATCCTATTATTTACCTTCTAGAAATGAGCAAAGATAAAAATGTTGAGTCATTTTATACCATTTATCTAGCAATATATGAATAAACATAATATATAACACATAATACAATTTGTGTACAAAAAGCTGAATTCTGAATAATATATTTTTTCTTATAGCTTGCTTTATTCCATAAATAATATATATTAGAGGTTTTCCATACCAATACTCTTTTTATCATTTGTATTATATTCCATTGTATGATTATTATACAATTTATTTAAGTATTTTTCTATGGATGCAATTTTGAGTAGTTTTCAGTCTTTTACCTGTTATAAGCCATGTGTGTTATAATTTTCAAGTATCTTCTATGAGTCTGGGAGTTTTAGTGTCAATGCTGTTGAAGACAAAAAATTGAAATATTGCTATTTAGGAAAGAACAGTTCAATAAATTACATTCTGTCACACTCTCTCTACCCAATTAACGACTTTTATTTCTCTTCCTAATTCTACCTTTGTGGTCTTTCAAATTATGTATTCTGGCTTCCTCTTTTCTTCCTATTTTTCTAATCTCATCTGATGCTATTCATTTAGATAGAGAAAAAGCCATACATTCCTAAATTCTGAAAGGCTTAATATAATAAAATAAAGTTGTGCTACTTATTTTATTCAGTTTTGTTTATATTTATTAATATTTGTAGTCCCCTCTATAATGCCCCTTTCAACATTTCTCAAAATAAGAATGTAACTTGAGTTTTCTCTGCTACTTCTTTCTGAAGTAGCAATAGTCTGTAAAAGTTAAAGAATAAAGGAAATCAAGTAAAACCTAGTAGCTGAACAAGCAACAATAATTGTTACCTATTGTCTCAATCTTAATAGCCATTAGCTTTTAGCTATTGTTAAAAAATACTGGAAACAGATAAAAGCACCAGCTGTTTGTGAAAAGATTTTGGAGATTGTGTTTACACTTCTAGTTTTATTTTACTTATTTCACCCCATTCTGTCTCCCCTTTCTTCTCCCCTTCCCAAATTTCTGGGAGGAAATACAATATGATGGTTAAGGATGATAGCTGGTGTATGGGCAAGTAAATAACCACATTAAGGTTCAATTTCTTCATCTGTAAATGGGGATCATGCAGTTTCCCTCTTGATATTATCAGGATTAAAGGTAAAGTGCTTAGCATAGTGACCAAGACATAGTAAGTGCTAAAAGAAACACTGTAAGTATTAAATTATTAAAGAAATATTTAAAAATAAATGAATTATGCATTGCCTTTAAGGAGCTCAAAGGTTAGTGGAGGAAACACCTACATGTTTACCTTTATATACAACCATCTATCTACATTGTTTTAAAAAGCATTTGAAGTACATTAGAAGCATAAATTAAGTGCTATTAGAGATAGGAAAAATGTAATTGATTTTGCCTAAGGAGAAAAGAAATAGAGCAGGCTAAGCAAAGAAAGTAACATTTACACCAGACCTTGCAAGATAATCCAGTTTTTTGGTGGAGAAATACAAAGGTGAGAGGCCATTGTGTATACAGAGAGATAAATATAATATACTAGAGGCCTGGTGCATGAATTCATGCACGGGTGGGGTCCAGCAGGCCTGCCCTGATCAGGCCAATGTGGCCAGGCCAGCTGAGGGGAGGGGCTGTGGGCAGTTGGCTGGCCGCCCCCCACCCCCCTGGTCGAGCTCCTGGTCGAACTCCCGGTTGAGGGGACAATTTGCACATTAGCTTTTTATTATATAGGATAGTACTGGCTGAATACACTGGAATACTTTTAGATTGGGAGCAAGGGCTCAACATAATGGTACAGGGATAATATCTAGAGGAGTTAGGAATGTATGAAATTGAGAAGCATGGGAAAAGGGTTGGTCCTGGTAAAAAGGGTCTTTCTCTGAGTTGCTAGAAAAGGAGGTAATTAAACAAAGAGTTAAATTTAGAGGTAGACAGAAGTTGGGTGTTCGTGGTCATGTTAAATATTGTTTGAAGTAGTATAAGATGGCTGTGAGGTGGTCCTGTGAAGGCTTGAAGAAAGTAACAAATATTAAGAAAAGCCATTTGGAAAGTCAACCCAGAATAAGTGAAAAGAGTACAGCAATGACAACTTACTTGAGGTTAAAAATCTCTTCCAGGTAAGAATATTTCTTAAACTGATAGATTTCTCCAGTTAGTTTTGACATCTTTCAAAAGACCACTGTTAGATGCAGTCATTCTTTTTAACAAATACTTATTCAGCACTTCCTATATGCTAGGCATTAAAATAATAATAGCTGAGATTAATTATGTACTTACTATATGCTAAGCAGTTTATATGTGTTTTTTAATCCTAAAAACCTTTGAGGTAAGTACTGTATTTTTTCATAGTTCACATAAGTCAGACAAGTTAAGTTCAGGGAGTTACGAATTAGCAAAGCTTAATTTGAATCTAGGCAAATCAGCTCCAGGGCCTATGCCCTTAAGTAAATTTATGCTGTATGTCCCTGCCCAATGCACAGTGACACAACTGATATGACCTCTACTTAAAACATGAGGGGGGAAAATGTACATAAGAAAAATTGTGGTAAATGCTATAGAAGAGGAATGTGTAGAGTGGTTGGCTAGCTAGAAATAATGGGGCACGGTGAGAGAGAGGTGGGGACAGGGAATCTGCTTTAGAGAGGGTTGTCAGGGAAGTACCTCCAAAGAGGCATAATTTAAGGTGAACCTTAAGGGTTGAGAAGGAGCCAGTCAAGAGAAAAGGTGGGGACAGAATATTCTAGGCAGGAGAAAGAACACCTGAAACTGGGGAAGTTGGTATTTTCTGCCCTTGCCAGTGTTGCTCACTTGGTTGGAATGCCATCCTGTGCACTGGCAGGTGGAAGGTTCGATTCCCCATCAGGGCACCGAGGTTGTGGTTAGATCCCCATTCAGAGTGCATATGGGAGGCAGCTGATGGATGTGATGACAATATGTCTCTCTCACATCGATGTTTCCCTTTCTCTCTCTCTCTTTCTCCCCCCCTCCCTTCCTCCCTCTCTAAAAGCAATAAAAAAATAAATAAAGGCTTGGTATTTTTTAAGAGCTGAAAGAAGATTGGAGCACGTTGACAGAAGAAATGAAAAGCATGAGATAAAGATGGAAAGATAGGTACACTTAATATCAACTGAGGTCACGAGGGCCATGGTAAGAAGTTGATATTCTAAGTAACTGTGAGAAGTCATTAAAGGGATTTATGCAGGGAAATGACAATATCAGATTTACATTTCAAGTATGCACACACACAGAGAAGGAGAAATCAGCCAGTTTTACAGAAGAGAGGAAGAGGAAAAGGATCTCAGGGATAACTTCTAGGGTTTTGACTTGAGTAGCTGGGTGTGTAGAGGTGCAATTTTCTAATGTGTAGAGACTAGAGATACAAAATGCTTTAGAGATGTAAGCCAAGGGCTAATTTTGGATATGTTAAATTTGGGAACTCTATGATACATCCAAGGAGAGATGTTAAGTCTAGAACTTAGAGGTAATTTATACAACTGCTAAGTTCCACATTCTGCTGGAAGTGGGCAGTTGATAAATGGTTTTGAAATCATAAACCAAATTTAATAAGATTTGGTTTGAGCCTCTGAAGTCATTTTATAAAGTACATTCCTTTGTGTTAATAATATTGGCTTCTTAATATTTTTCCATGATTCAAATGAAATTATTTAACTGTATCTTAGCAGTGACCACTTACTAAGTAGAAATGTAAGAGCTGGTTCTATGTCATGTATACAAGCAAGACCATATCACATACTGGCTACCTCTTGGGAAGCATTGGAGGGCATGACCAAATCTGTTGCCAAGTTTTACATGCTCTAGCTTTGATCATGGAGAAAGATTTTCCACATACCATTTTGGCAAATATATAGCAAATACTGAGCCTGTGTGCATGTATTTTGTCTCTGATGATCTCAAACTAAAAAAAAACAGCCCAATGAGACTTTCTGGTTTGTTGCTTTTTATTTAAAAAAATCACATCTGTATTGTATACCATTATACTTATGCATGCATAAAGCAAGTGTGAGCCACTGGGAGGGAGAGGACCTGCACAGTCATCAAGCATTATTATCTTTCAATTTCTTGATTCTCTCTGTAATACTTTTGCCAAGGCTCAATCAGACAATTCTCAAATACCTCTGGTGTTATGGAAGTCTCCTCCACCTATAGAAAGACACCATTCTTTCATTGTGAAGTTCAAACTACTAGAAAGTTCCTTAAGTGAGTAAAAATTTATCTCATCACTTTTAATTTTTTTCTTAATTTATATTGTTGAATGTATTACAGATGTCTCCTCTTTATCTCCCCATCACCCCCCAC
>NW_005370999.1:47588-61344 GCF_000412655.1 Myotis brandtii
CCACTCCCACCCCCGCACCATCACACTCCTATCCCCTCCCTGGGCCTTCCCTGCACTATTGTCTAACCATGGGCTATGCATCTATGCACATAAGTTCACTAGTTAATCTCGCCCACTCCATTTCCCTCTGAAATACATCAGTCTGTTCCATGCTTTAAGGTCTTTGGATCTTTTTTATTCATCAGTTTATTTCATCCATTAGATTCCACATATAAGTGAGGCCATGTGATACTTATCTTTCTCTGACTGGCTTATTTTACTCCTTTTTTCTTTCTCTTGGGGACATGGAGCAAAAAATTTCTTTCTTATTATCTGAAAGTATTCCATATATCTCCTCTGGTTCTTCTTTTTTAAATGTTTTATTAAATGTGTTGGTTAATAAAATTATATAGGTTTCAAGTGTACAATTTTATAATACATCATCTGTATATTGCATTGTGTGTTTACCACCCAAAGTCAAATATCCTATCACCATATATTTGACACCCCCCATTACCCTTTACTACCTTCTTAACACCCCTCTTTCCCTCTGGTAACCACCTACTGTTGTCTGTGTCTGTGGGTGTTTGTTTGTCTTGTTTATTCATTTGTTGCTCTTGACCAAACATCCTCATTTTCTCAATATTCCTCATATGATATGTTGTTATTTCTTTTAACCATTTTGTTGACCTCCATGACAACATGTCTATAATCATTACATAATTAGACATAATCTATGTATGGTTTCATCATATAGAATAAATTGGAATTATTACTTCCTATAGACATTCCATTTTTATTAATTCACCCTAAAACTATATTAGTTTATTTGACAGACACATTGTTTATTTAGTTAAACATTTAAAGCAATGATAAAAATAACAATAATAGTGACAACAAAAAAACAATTGGTTGAATGTTGGTTATATGCCAGTCAATTATCTAAAAATTAGTTTATATAGAAATTTAAATTTATAGTTGACCAAACCCAATGTCTTTTTACATGTTGCTATAAGCGACATCTCCAAATCTATACTTAAATACATAGCGTTTGGACTCAAGAGAAGGACTTTACACTTTTCCTTTCAAATTTAATTTTATTATATTTGGCACAACCTTTAAATCAAAATTCCAACTTAAATTCCTTTTATTTAAAGATTTAACAAGTATTTATCTGTACTTCAAAGTATTCTATTAGTAAAAAAATAATGAGTAAGGCAAGGTCAAAAGTATTGTTATTTACCAAATCATTAAAAACTTTTCAATAGGGTGGTACTAATTCCTAATAAGAATCATTCATAATAATAAAAGGTAATATGCTACATAATTAGACCGGACAGCTGAACAGCCTTCTGGACAAAGCCAGGGCTGCGAGACCTTCTGGACAAAGCCAGGGCTGCGAGGACCGAGCCCCTTGCATGAATTTTGTGTATCAGGCCTCTAGTTTAAGAATAATCATTTAACTCTAAATTTGTCCCATGTCCACCCACATACTATGGAATTCGTCCTTCCCCATTCTTCTTTTATCTCTATAAATAGATTTATTGAATTCATCCTTCCTCATTCTTCTTTTATCTCTATAAATAGATTTATTATTCTACTTAGGTGTTCAAGCAATCTTTAATTTCTTCTTTTTGTTTTCCATATCCAATCTATCAACAAATCCTCCATAACATGTTGTGAGTAGATTCACTTCTGTTCCTCTCCATAACCATTGTCCTAGTCTAGGCTGCCATCACTTCTCTCTCTCTAGCTTTGCTTCTCCTGCCCACCTGTATCTATTTGCTCTATTGCAACCAGTGTATCCGATTATGCCACGGTCCTGCTTAATGTCCACAAATAGCTTCCTTTCTCACTTAGAATGAAATCCTAAATCCTTGCCATGTCTTAAGGCCCTGTATTATTTGGCCTTTACCTATCCCGTTTACCTTACCATTTTCTTTCATCCTCTCCTCTTGAATAAACCAAGTTTGTTCCATTTCAGGTCTTCATTCCTTCTTTTCTTTCTGTCTGGAATGCTCTTTTTCCTGTTCTTTGCATAACTGTCTATTCCTAAGCTTTTAATTGCAGATCAAGTATTACCCTATCAGGGAGACTTTCCTAGATTATCTAAAATATCCCCTCTTCTTACCTATCTCAATGTTTAGCTCATCACTTTGCTCAATTTCATCATACCACTTACTTTCTGAAATGATTATTGTTATTTTTGCTGTTGTCTGAATTCTCCACTAGGATACAATTTCCTCATATTTGGACAATGCCTATATAAATGACATATACTAGGTACTTAGAAAATAATTGTTTAAGAAATAACAATTTTACTAGCATCCAACACTTTTTTATGTCATCTTGCCCACAGGAATATAACTAGTTTATCAAAATGTCTTGTTTCAATCTATATATGTATTATTGACTCTTTTCATAAATCTATTAGTTAGAAATCTTGCTAGGAAGAAATACTTTTAGTTGAACATGATCTTTTAAAAAAATATATGTTTTTAAATTTATTTTAGAGAGATAGGGAGGAAGAGAAAGAGAGTGAGAGAAACATCAATGTGGGAAATATCGATCAGCTGCCTTCTGCACAACCCTTAATGGGAATTGAGCCCAGGAAGTCGAACCAGATACCTTTTGGTGCATGGGACAATGCTCAACCAACTGGGCTATACTAGCCAAGGCTGAGCATGACATTAATGAGCTTATTAGTCAAGTCATAAATGAAATTAAGGGGATTTATAAACTTTCTAAAGCTATATGCAAAATTTTGTTTGTATGCATGTATTTATTTTTTGGAGGATAGATATCCCTCTTTTATTTCAGTTATCCATCATCAACCTCTGAGCCAGTGGTGCTCAGACACTTTTCTTTCATAACTGGGTCCTGCCTGAAATTTAAGTTTGTAGTGAATATACCTATTGCTTTTGAAATTTAAAATCACATTTACTGTCTCTGGTGGTCTCGCAACCTCAACTTTTCCACAATTCTATAAAGATTACCTAAAGTGGTTTATCAACTTCAAGTAAAATTCTGTTCAGTAACCTAAAATATAATTATCAGGTCAAGAGATTTAAACTTACTTACAGCCTATAGATGTTCCCTTACAAACTCTTCTCTCATTTTGAGTTTCAATTCCCAGCTAACCAATGTTTGTTCTATTCATTTTAGCCCAATATCTTTTCCCTCGACAGTGAGTACAAAAGCAAAATGAGTTAGGAGTCCAGTTTTCTTCCTGTCATCTATCAACAATACACCATCAACTTCAAACAGCAGGTGCACTCCTTTCTGGATGGGTTGTTTCTTTGGGGAAATTTGTATTTGTAGGTAGCACAACCAGAAGTACATGAGTAAAGATAAAAAGGAAAGGGTAACAGAAGCAATACTATTGAGGGTGTATGTGAAAACATCTTGGGGTAAATGAGCAAGGGATATGTTGATGTATTCTTGATATAGATCATAGACCCAGGACAGAGGAGCTAGGATATGGCAGTGTGAGGGGGCCTCAGCTATTCAGATACAATCACATTCACATGGCTGTTATCAGCAAATCACCATCAATTATTACTCCCTCTCATATTGGAAATTACCTAGGAATCTAGGAAGAAAACCTCCAATAGTTTGAGAGAATTGTTTGCCTTTTTCCATTCAAGCCTCTTCTGATTCTTCAGGGTTACATTTTGTGTTTTCTAGGTGGTATACTAGTAATTGTTTTCAATAACATAATCTTGCATCAAGGGAAAATATATTCATTTGATTACTTTCCTTCAGGCCTCAGAGGTGAAAGTAACCCTGGGGTAAAGGGTCAGGTCTAGTGAGAAGGATGGAAGATTTTCAAACTGGGAAGATAGGCAATGGAGTGATCTCAACCAAAAGTGTGAGCTCATGATCAGTGAAACATGGCAAAAAAACTGTTGACTTGATAAATTTATTTATATGTGGAAGGCTTTGTGTCTACCTTCCCATTTTGTTTTAGAATAATTAGTAATCTTAGCCACTCTTAGCAATGAGAAAACTTCCGATACCCATGAGAAGAACATGAGTCCACACATTTACCCTAAGTCCCTCCAAACCAGGGCCATAGCGTGCCAGGAGCATAATAGTGCAGTTCAGAAATGGCCCTTCAACCTATGCTCCTGAGATGGAGCCACTTAACCAACCGAATAAACCAACCAACAAGCAACATAAAGTGGAGAAAAGATAAATAAATTAGAGAAACACACACGAAAAAATCATTTCACCCTGATTCTTTTCTGTTTAGCATTGGTTTTATGATGGAAGGTTTGTATGGTTAGGGGTTATTTGGAACACAATTAAGAAGAGAATTGTTTGGAAATCTGGTTGCTTAGGAGCAGATAAGGCCATGGCAATAACACAGATAAAATAAGAAAAATTAATGCTACAGTAGTTTGTGAAAGTTTGTTAAGTGAATTGCATATACGACCTTTTGGAAGGAAAGGAACATAGAAAGGGCTATTTTGAGATTTTGTTTGTGAATTCTCTCTCTCTCTCTCTCTCTCTCTCTCTCTCTCTCATCACTACTTCCCCTTTGGAGAATCTATGATTTTCATAAGCACATTTTTTTTCTCCATAGATCTTGAAATGAATTTTATGAGTCTGCAGTGAAAAACATTAACACACTTCAGAATACCATTGAATTTGGCACATGTAATAAATTTCCAATGTCATTCTCTGAACCTGATAGATCTTGCTAGAATTTTAATAGCTTCTCCACATACCTGGAAATACAGTTAAAGTGTCTGTCACCTTTAGAAAATAATCATTATGATGTACTTTATTCACTTACTACTAATTTGACACATTTTCAGTTACATTTAAATGTGCTTCATTTAGTCCCTCATTTCACATAGCAAAGGTTAGGCATTCATTACATAAGCTGTTTCCAGAGATAGAAAGGCCCAGATCAACAGAATTAGAACGTAACAGGAACATTGTATTCTTGTTAAATCTTCTGTGTTCAAAATATATTTGCACTTAATTACAAATATCTGTAATGGAATTTCAGGCATATCAATATTGACTGTATCACTACTCACCTTTTCTTTTTAAAGTCATTTCTTTTGCTTATTAGGGAATATTTTGTACTTAAAAACGTGCAGTTGCTAAAAAAAAAAGAGAACTCATTATTCAGATCTTGAATTTGAAATCTTCAATTTGAAGTATTTGCTTTTCATTTCAATTGGAGAAGGCATGGAAAGATTTCATGTTGGAGGCATTAGGTGATTCATTTCAGAGCTAGAATGATTTGGCAATCTATTGAGGACACAGATGGGCCAGGAACTCAACTTTCTCCTTTTTATTGAAAGGGAATTGGGCCTGAGGGGAACTAGAGATAATTAAAAACTCAAGAATTGGTTAGCTTTTCACTTAGTGGTTAGTTTACCATTGCCAAACTCTTGGAGACTAAAACTGCTTCATGCCACCAGACCATTGATGCATATCCTGGCAAATATTTTGAATGATGTAAGCCTGATGTCTACTTGGTAGGTAGCTCTATGGCTGGGATTGTGGCTGACATTCAACTTACAATTTGCTCAAATAAACTTAACCTTTTTAATATGTCGCAGTTTATTTTATAACAAAATATATCATTTCCCCATGGCTTCACACAGCCCTTTGCAGAAAAGGGAAGTGGGAGGGGAAAGGAGGAAGACATGGGTTTGGAAGGAACGTGATCATATCTAATTGCTCTGCAGAGAATGCCAGTCAGAGCATATGAGGCCTCAGCATGACATGGAAATGTTCTCTAGATTGAATGTCTATATAATGAAAAGTTCTCCAGAATATAAGGGAATGATTCCTCCTCCTGGGCACAGTGAAAGAAAGAAAGCTTAAAGGAAGATTGTTCATTATAAAGTGGTGCTTGTTAAATTACACTTGTACTGGCCTTTGAATTTTTAAAGTGCCTTAATTTTTCATAATCCTTTTGTCCAAAACAACCCTGTAATGTAGTTCAGGCAGGCATTTTTCTCAGAGAAATGAGAACTGTGAAACACCAAAGGAGGCCTTTTGAAGCTTTTTTACTACACTGCCTCCCTGGAGCAACTGTGCAAAGAGGAAGATAAATCATCCTCATTGTGAACACAGTAGGTCACATAATATATTTATTTAATTCAGTAATTTAACTTCTTACTTCTACCACCACTCTCCCCATCACCTCACTCTTCCACTCTAACAGACACACTTAAAACAACATGGAATGGGGAACAATTGGGCATCCATATGCAAAAACAAAACAAAACCCACGACTCCAAAATCTAGCCACACAAAATTTAACCAAAATGGATAATAGACCTAAATATAAAATGCAAAGCTATCAAACTTCCAGGAGAAAATATAGGAGAAAGATTTATGTGACCTTGGGTTTTGGAATAAGTTTTTAGATATAACATTAAAAACTGGCTCCATGAAAGAAGAATGATAAATTAGACTGATAAGAGAATAAAGACAAGTTACTGACTAGAAAATATTTATAAATCACATATTGAATAAAATACTTATATCCAAAAATACAAAACTCCTAAAATTTAACAATATAAAACAAAAAAATGCAATTAAAATTGGCAAAAGATCTGAACAGACACTTCACCAAAGAAGATATAGATGGCAAATTAATATGTAAAAAGATTATTTTTGGATTAAAAGAACAATGAGATACCACTTCACATATATTAGAATGGTTAAAATCCAAAAAAATTGACAATATCAGTTGCTGGCAAAGATGCAGTGCAACAAGAGCTCTCATCCATTGCTGGTGAAATTACAAAATGTTGTTGCCACTTTGGAATATGGTTTTAGATTTTCTTGCAAAGTCAAACATAGTCTTGCATTGCACTCCTAGGTATTTATCCAATTGATTTGAAAATTTATGTCTATATAAAAACTTGCATATAAATGTTTTTAGAAGTTTTATTAATAATCACCAAAAAGCAGGAGCAACCAGCATGTTTTTCAATAGGCGACTAGATAAACTGTGATACATTCATAATCTGAAATAGTAATTGGCAATAAAAAGAAATCACTATCAAGATGCAAAAAAATGTGGATGAATTTTTACTGCATATTGCTAGGTGAAAGGAACCAGTCTAAAGGACTTTATAATGTATGATTCCATTTCTAGGATATTGTGGAAAAGCAAAACTTTTGGGGTCAGTAGGCAGATTAATGGTTGTAAGGAATTTGGAAAGAGAAGGAGACTTTAAATAAGTGAAGTACAAGGAATTATTTAGGATGAGCTAACTATTCTGTATGATATTATAATGATGGATACATGACACTATAAATTTCTCAAGACCCATAGACTTTATAGCACATAGAGTGAGCCTTACTGTATGCGAATTAAAAAATTATTTAAGAGGTTGGTGAATCCAAGGATGGAATGCCGAGTGTGATGAAGAATCTAATTGTATTAAAAATGTATGAAATAACCTTATAGGTGCAGGTGAGAGGAAAAGCTGCTGACCTAAGTAACTTGGAAATGGGTGGAAACTGTAAAACTAACAGCATATGGATATACATAAGCTCTGTACTCTAGTTGATAAAGTTGTTTCCCTATTTTCTTGGTCTATTCTTTGGGATACTTCAAGGTGAGACTGAGCTTTTTAATAGCAAATGTTATGTAATGACCTCCTTATTTCCCTTAAACAAAATTATAGATAATAAAACCTATGTACACTTAATTTTTAAAAGGAACTAACTTGTAATTTAAGGAAAATATAAGAGAGAAAGATAAGTATCACATGATTTCACTTATAGATAGAATCTAATGAACAAAATAGATCCAGAGACATTGAAGCAAGCAAAGACTGATGAATTTCAGAGGGAAGGGCAGGTGGTGGCCAGGAAGAGATTAACCAAAGAACCTATATGCATATATGCATAACCCATGGGCACAGGAACTAATGCGGGGAAGGCCTGGGGATGGATGGAAGCAGGGTGGAGGTTAATAGGGGAGAAAGGGAGGATTTCTGTAATGCTTTCAACAACAAAGGTAAATTTAAAAGTATATAATACACAGGTACAAAAAATTTCAAAAGAATTTAAAAAAAAATCCTACAAATTTCCAAAATGGTCCTATGGTAGGGCAGTAGTACCTCATCAAGGACACTGAAAGACCATGTGGCCGGGTAACTGTAAATGTAAGCATTTTTTAAATGTCTTGAAAATTTGGTGCCCCCTCTGCTGCTTCCTAGAATCTGTATGAGACACTGGAGAAATCTTGATGGATGTCATATTATTCTGCTTGTTTATTCCACAAAGTCCAAGATTGGTCTTATTTATCTTAGTATACAAAGCCCCAGTTTAGTCCTAGGTGACATTTGTAAATGAAATGTGCTTTTGGCCTTTTCTTTATTAACCGGTGCCCATCCAGCCCTGTTCTGTGGAGCCAAGTGAATCTTTCTCTCTGGTTTTCTGAAGCTTTCCCATCTCCACCAGAGTTAGCAGTCCTTTGCAACATTTGTGAAGGCTGTGCTGGGTATCTGGCTAGCCTATCTCCATCTTATTGGATGTCAGAGCTCAAAAGAACACTCTTTTATTCATTCACTAGAAGCCCTGTGCACAAAATATGTACACTGGGGGGGGGGGGGTGTCCCTCAGCCCGGCCTGCACCCTCTCCAATCTAGGATCCCTTGGGGGATGGCCAACTCACAATCCAGGACTGCTAGCTCCCAACCGCTTGCCTGCCTGCCTGCCTGATTGCCCCTAACCGCTTCTGCCTGCCAGCCTGATCACCCCCTAACAACTCCCCTGACAGCCTGATTGACACCTAACTGCTTCCCTGACAGCCCGATTGCCCCAAACTGCCCTGCCCTGCTGGCCTGATCATCCCCAATTGCCCTCCCCTACAGGCCTGGTTGCCCCCAACTGCCCTCTCTCCCCTGCAGGCCCAGTAACCCCAACTCCCCTCCCCTACTGGCCTAATCACCCAGAACTTCCCTCCCCTGCTGGCCATCTTGTGGTGGCCATCTTGTGATGACATGGGTGTGGCCATCTTGTGATGATATGTGTGCAGCCATCTTGTGACCACATGGGGGTGGCCATCTTGTGTGAGGGCATGATGGTCAATTTGCATATTACCTCTTTATTATATGGGATAAGTAATTATTTTAAGATCCTACTTTCAGGTGTTATGCCAGGTGTTGGTGCTACAAAGAGGAATAAAAGATGGTTTCTTACTTGAAAGGCATTTACTATCATGGATCACATCACAGCATGAGAAAGGCTTAGTATAGGTGAGCATGAAAGGCTTCTTATGGAAGATAATGCTTGAGCTAAGTTTTGAAAGATAAGTGGAATTAGGAAATTAAAAAATAAGCCAAAATGTTATTATATGTATTTACTTTATTCCCTTGCCCACAAGGAATATAGTTTTGAATGGGAGAACCTACAGTACCCCCACATTCACACAGTCTTGTACTGTTTTCTTAAGACATTTACCTGAGCATAACAATTTCAAAAAGAATCCTATGCTCTGTCAGGGTTTTCTTAAAGGATTCTGATTTGTTACTTAAATAATCATGCTCTATACTCCTAGAAATGCTGATGCTTGAGTACATGGGCTCTGAGCCCAGCAGCAGCCCTGGGCTGACTCCATCCTTCAGGCTAAAAATAGTCCTAATGCTGCTGCTGCTTGTTCGCCTGCAGGCATTTCCTCACAGCTGTTATTATGGCCTGCTTCTCCAGAGACAGGGGTGCACTGTGAAGATCAGTGATGTTTTAGGATAAACCCTTTGAAAGCCTAGAATGAGGCAGTTCACTGAGGTTAATTACAATTCCTGGTGCGTACCTTTGTGGGTCTTCCTGGCTGCTGTGAGTAGCCAGAATCCCGAGTCTTCCTTTTCATTTTTGAAATGGGAATTTTCTACACTATTTAGTGTCAAAGCTTTCACCAGGTTACCAGTTCATACTTCTGAAAGTGTGTTTCATGGCATGGGGTTTCTAAATAGTGCTGCCCTTTTAATATTGTGGCCAACAATCACACACACAAGTAACCCAAAGGAAGTAGCAAACCTATATTTTAAAAGCAAAAACATCATATGTGTCTAGACTATTCATCATTCTGATCTGAAATGAGATGTTCTAGATGAAAGTATTGTCATCTTTTGAATAATACAGGTATCTGGTGGGGAGTCAGGAAAATGGCCATTAGCTGAAAGGACTGAAACAAGATTGTAGAGTTTATGAAATGTATGTGAAAATTGAATTTTTTTGATGATTTAGGATTGCTTCTGTTTCACATACATTGCAATTTTTGAATGCTTGTGGGATAAAATGACTTAGTTGATTATAATGATAATGACACATGAGTCAAATTATGAGTTTAATTATAATTGCCATCTTTATACAGAGTTCATTAATCATAAAAGAGTACATTATATAATCTTTCTGTTTAATGAAATTCATTATAAAGCCTCCCAAAGGCCTAAATATAGCTTTAAACAAATTAAACCTGCGACAGGGGTTAAGGCTATTAATGCAAATGTAGTCTGCATTAGTCACTAAAAAAGACTGAATAAGACATTAAGCCCCCAAAGTGTTAAAGCGTCAGACCCTGATGACATATCCTTTTCCCCTAGTAAGCAGAACACATAATTTAGTGACTTTCTGAGTAGTCTTGAAATTTAGCAATAAAGCTGAGACTGTATAACTAGCATACAAGTGCTAGATACAAATGACTGTATTCAACACCTTTCTGCATAAAGAGCTACGTTTTAAAGAGTTGAAGTCATTTACACATATTGAAGAGGAATCTATTGAGGATATAAGCTTTGCACCACTGACTAGCAAACCCTCACATTCAGAGCAGCAATAAATGAGAGTAATGCACATAGTGCTAATGGTATTGTGACATAAAATATTTGGAGAACAAAAGAAAGAGAAGATATAGCCTTACATTCCTGACAGAACTAAGCCCTGTTGATCTGTGCACATAGGAAATTCTGCATTTTTTGAAATTTCTAATCAGGATTTGTGCTTTTATATTCCTTGATATAGCCGAGCAAATTATTCTAGCCCCAGGATTGAAATGAAATGAGTTACAGCTGAGAGAAATCAGGCCATGGGTGATGCAGGAGCATCATGGGTAGACCCACAGAGACCATTGGAACCTGACTGTTGAGAAACAGACGTCAAAGTTGTGAAATCTGCACCCACCACATCAAACCTTTCTTTCCTAGTTTGGCCTGTACTCTACTCCCCTGGGTAGATCCTTACCTAGTGCTTCAATTTTGGAGAGTTTCATTAATAGATTTGCTTATATGTATGATTATATATCTTCCCATATTTTTTGCATTTTAAAAATATTTTATGGCCCTAACCGGTCTGGCTCAGTAGATAGAGTGTCGGCCTGCGGACTGAAGGGTCCCAGGTTCGATTCCAGTCAAGGGCATGTACCTTGGTTGTGGGCACATCCCCAGTAGGGGGTGTGCAGGAGGCAGCTGATAGATGTTTCTCTCTCATTGATGTTTCTAACTCTCTATCCCTCTCCCTTCCTCTCTGTAAAAAATCGATAAAATATATATTAAAGAATATATTTCATGATTTGGATAGAAATGCTTTACATATTTTATAGTGAGTTTATGGGCCTGCTGTTATTAAAAATTTCATAGTAATCTTTATTAGAGTATAAAATAATTCACTCTAGAAAAAATAAAAAATTAAAATTATTAAAATTAAATTAAAACATGAATAAAACATGTAATAGTAAGAACTAACATCTATATATAGCCTACCATGAAGCCAGGTGCTATTTTTAAGGTTATACATATTCTAATCATTTATTTTATGAAGTTCAAAATAGTTTTTAAAGACCTTTAATCTAGTTACTCATTTTTTGTGGGGAAGGCACAAAATAGAAGCTGAACAAACTTTAGTGACTGCTGATCAAATAGGGTTAACATTTTAGGACAGTTAGTATCTTTGCTTCCAGGCTTCTATTACAAAAATAGGATCATTCTGGAAGAGAGAGAAATGGGGAGTTATTACTTAATGAATACAAAGTTTATGTTTAGGACCGGACTATACAGAGTATTTGGAAACTAATTTATTCTAACACACTGATGTTTTTAAGCTATTTCAAGGTCAATAAATGGATGTGACAGATGAGTATATATAGTGACCGTTTTCATTTTTTTACTCATTTAATATACTTGAGGATTTTGTGGCAGTTTTATAAAGAAATTCCTTTAGGAAATGATTCTTATATGGTCAGAAGAAGGTAAATGTTATAGTTAGAGTCACATCAATTATTCTGATATACTAAGAGAGAGGACCCTCTTAACTGAGAATCACTTAACTATGATATTACACAATATAGAACACACGTTATTTTGATGATTGTCATGTTCTAAATTTGGACTTTTCCTGGACTTTGGGGAAAACATACAATTTAAAGTGTCTATTGATGCTCTAGAGCTGAGGGTTCACTGTTCCATATAAAAGATATTTAATGCTATTTGGCTGGTGCTGTATACCATGAAATGCCAGGAAAATGTAAGTGAAGCCACCAGGATAGAACTTTGAAAGGCTTTCTCATGAAAAGATGTACAAAGATCGAGGGAAAATAACTTAGGGTTCTTGTTCTATTTATTCTGACATCACCCTAACTCTTATTTTATCTGGTCCACTGCCTAAATGTTTGTGTCCTCCAAAAGTTTATGTTGAAATGCTAATCCCCAAGGTGATGGTATTAGAACGTGGGACCTTTGGGATGTGTTTAGGTCATGAAGGTGGAGTCCTCCTGAAATGGGATTAGTGCCCTTATAAAACAGGCCTAACAGAGCTTCCCAGCCCCTTGCCTCATGTGAGGATACAGCAAAAAGTTGAATCACCATCTATGAACAAGGAAAAGGCTCTCACCAAATACCCAACCTGCTGATACCATGATCTTGGACTTCCCAGATTACAAAGCTATGAGAAATAGATGTTTGTTGTTCATAAGTCACCCAGTTTATGGTATTTTGTTATAGCAGCCTGAATGGACTGAGACATCCACATACCTAGAACATAGATTGCTGAGTTTCTCTGATTGTTGCAAATGCAGATTTAAGAGGCATAGGTTGTCATGGTGATGGGCTAGATAATGAAAGGAATGGTAATTTAAGTAGGGTTTGGAGCTACTTAGGCTTCTATGATGGCTAGATATGATAAACCTTTACCTAAATTGGTAATCCTGGTAAGAGATAGGAGATTAAACATCCTAAGATTCTGCCAGCCAGAATAAGGGAGTAATATTATAGATTTTAGTAAAATTCTTCAATTGCACTGTTTTAGAATTTACTAAGTGGGTCACCTTCTGTATTAGTTTCTTATCATAACAAAATAGCACAAAGTGAGTGGCTTAGAAAAATGGACATTTATTGTCTCACAGTTCTGGATGCAAGGAGTCAGCAGGGCCAGACTCCCTCTGTGCAACCTGTAGGGAGACTCCGTTGCCTCTTCTAGCTTCTGGAGTTTGCTGGCAATCCCTGGCATTCCTTGGCTTTGGTGCATCATTCCAATCTGTGCCTCCACCATCTGGCTGTCTTCTCCCTGTGTGTCTGTCCCTCAGTCTCTTTATATAAGGACTAGTGGCCCGGTGCACAAAAATTTGTGCACTCAGGGGGGGCGGTCCCTCAGCCCGGCCTGTGCCCTTTCGCAGTCTGGGACCCCTCAGGAATAACGACCTGCTGGCTTAGGCCTGCTCCTGGGTGGCAGAGGGCAGGCCCAATCCCTAGGTGCAGCCCCTGGTCAGGCTCAGAGCAGGGCTGATTGGGGAGTTGGG
>NW_005370999.1:62304-64345 GCF_000412655.1 Myotis brandtii
AGCAAGCAAGCCTCATGTTCGCTTCCAGCTGCCTGGCTGCCGGCTGCCATCTTGGCTGACAGTTAATTTATATAAGGATATGCTGATTAGCCAATGGGAAGGGTAGCGGTCGTACGCTAATTACCATGTTTCTCTTTTATTAGTGTAGATGCCAATCAGATTGGGTTAAGGGCTTACCCTACTCAGTCTGACCTCATCTTAACTAATTTCATTTGGGGTTTAGATTTCATATCTTTTAGGGGGGATACAAGCAACTCATAACAAATACTAATTTGGTTCTCAAATACAAGGTTACATAAATGTTTTTAGTTATAGCAACTTAATAGAAGTAATCTAACTTTTATGAAGAATGAATTGAGACAACTAAAGCAGATAGCTAAGGTCTACCTTACAGGTAGATTACAATGATGTTCAGAGATAGTTTCATTTTTCCTTGGGACACAGTGTGTGTTGATATCTATTGAATTCTGGGAAATGGGAGACTCTACCTGAAAACTGCTGTGTATAAATAAGTTGGTATGTGTATGCATCTACATATGTATGTCAGTGTAAGTGAGAGTGTATGAGTAAATGTTTGTTGATGGTGAAGGTGTTTACCCATTCATTACATCTGTCTGACAAGGTGACTTACAGATGAGAATATTCCCTTTCCTCCTATATCAGACTTGATGGCAGTGTGATTCAGTGGGAAGCAGAGGTTGGGAGTAAGGACCCATGAGTGATAGACTTTGCTATGCTACTAATTTGATGAATTATATAGGCAAATTGATCATAAAGTTCATCATACAAACCGAGACATTTTTGAAAGTGAAAGAGGTTGCCATTAATAATTATGCCATCAGGACAAGAGGAGTGAACCAGGACTGTCCAGGTAAATTGGGATGTGTGGTCACCCTTGATGTAAGAAAAGTTAACTGACCTTCCTGGGCTTTAGTTTTCTCTTATAAAATAAGACTTTCATCTCTAAAATTAGAATTAATTCAGACTTCAATTAAGACTTATATCTTGCCCTAACCAGTTTGGCTCAGTGGATAGAGTGTCGGCCTGCAGACTGAAGGGTCCCAGGTTCGATTCTGGTCAAGGGCATGTACCTTGGTTGCGGGCACATCCCCAGTAGGGAGTGTGCAGGAGGCAGCTGAATCAATGTTTCTCTCTCATCGATGTTTCTAACTCTCTATCTCTTTCCCTTCCTCTCTGTAAAAAATCAATAAAATATATTTAAAAAAAAAAAAAGACTTATATCTTGATGGCAAGTTTCAGTGAGCCAAAGTTCTAACTGAGTTTGAAAATTGAACTGAAGTGGTTTTTGTGGTTGTTGTTGTAGTAGTAATCAGCTTTGTTGAAGTATAATTTAATTATAATAAAATTAAGCAATTTTCAATTAGCTTTAACTGAACTATGTAGTTGTCTAACTACCAAACCAATCGAGAGCGTTTCTGTCACCCCGCAGGTTTCTCTGTGCACCTTTGTAGTTAATCTCCAGCCCCACTGCTGGCCCATGCAGCCCCTGATTTGTTTTCTGTAACTATAGTTTTGCCTTGTCTAGAATTTAATTTAAAGGCAATAAAAAGTAAGATAACTATTTCTGTCCGGCTTCTTTTACTTAGCATAATGTTTAAAAAATTAATCTATATTATTGCATATATCATTAGTTTATTCCTTTTTTTACTAAATGGTGTTGCATCATATGGATGCAACACAATTTATTTATCTAGTCATCAATCAATAGACATTTGTGTAGTTTCTAGCATTGTGCCTAATCTGAGTAACTTCTTTGTATACCCAAGTAGGAGTTTGTGTAGACAAGTATATTATTTCTCTTGGGTAAATACCTTGGAGTGGCATGATAAGACACTGCCAAACTGCATTCCAAAGTTGCTATACCATTTGCATTCCCTCCAGAAATATATGAGCGTTACAGTTGCTTTATGATTTTACCAACACTTGATTAGTGTCAGTGTTTTTCATTTTAAAGTGATATTTACTGGGATTTTAGTGATGTCTCCCTGAGGTTTTAATTTGAATTTCCCTAAGATGTTGA
>NW_005370999.1:64387-81604 GCF_000412655.1 Myotis brandtii
TCTATATCAAAATATTTTTTATAAAAAAACTGGTTTCTTTAAAATTTATATTCTGGTTAGAAATCCTTTATCTAATATTTATTTTATAAATATATTCTTACAGGCATAGCTTGCTTTTTATTTTTAAGTTTCTGAAGAATGTCTTTTGAAGAGCAAAAGTTTTAAATTTTGATGAAGTCCAATATATTGATTTTTTCTTTGACAATTTATGTTTTCAGTGTTCTGAAATTTAGTTTGTATGATATAAATATAGCGACTTGAGCTTTTAAAGAAATACAGTTTACATGGAATAGTTTCTTCATCTTTTTATTTTTAAATTATCTGTGTCTTTATATTTCCTTTTGGGACATATATTAGGGTCTTGCTTTTTATTCAAAATTTCAATCTGCCTTTAATTGGAGTGTGTAAATCATTTACATTTAATACAAATATCCATAAATGTGGGTTTAATTTACTATCTTGATTTTTTTTATTAGTCCTAATTTTTTTTTCTTTTCCCTGATTTTTGTATTCTTTTTTTATTATTATTTCATTTTCATTTCTACTCTTGGTTTAAAATCTACAACATTTTATTTTATTTGTTTTCTATATTTTACAATATAAGTCTTTAGGTTATTATGGTCTTCAAATAATGAGCCACTTAACCAAGAGTATAAGAACCTTAAAACTACATAGCTCTATTTCTTTTCCTGTCCTTTGTGCTATTGTTGGCATAAATTTTACTTTTACTTATGAAATAGGTGTACAAATACGTTGTTCTTTCTTTTTTGAAAAATTATCATTTAAACTTTTATAATGAGAAATATATGCCTTTAATGCCTGGTGCCATGTTCACCCTTCAAATTTCCAACTGATGTCATTTTCCTTCTACCTTAAAGACTTATTTTACTATTTATTTTAGTGTCGTTCTGCTGGTAGTAATTAAAAAAAATAAGCTTTTATTTAAGTAAAAGAGTCTTTTAAATTTATGTCTGAAAGATATGTTGCTTGGTAAAAAAAAAAATCCAAGTTGACTTTTTTTTCTGTAACTACTTTAAACTACTGGTGCTTTTGTCCACTTGCTTGCACGGATTCTAACAAGAAGTCTACTACCATTCTTATATTGGTCCTTCTGTAAGCAGTGGTGTGCTGGGTCCAGCTTGTGCCACCTTGTGAAAGCTGACTTTGTGCCTCAGCTCCAAACTCAGCTTTCAGAGACATCAGATTGATAGGTTGAAATAGGCTAAGGGGGAGTTTTTATAACATTAGAATCAGCAAATACCCCTGATTTTTACCCAGAGAGCATGTTGTGAAACATTTGGCAGCATCCATTAACTTTCGTAATTTATCTCTTTCTTAGGCAGCTTTTAATATTTTTCTCTTACTGCTGATATTCATCAATTTTATTATGATGAGGCCCTGTTTTCTTTTTTTAATTTCTTTTACTTAGGTTTGCTGATATTTTTCTATCTTAGGCTTTATAAAATATAATTTAGAGTTTTTTTCCCCAATATATTTCTTCAAATTTTTTTTCCTGTTCCTTTACAAGTATGTTAGATTATTTGATATTATCTCACAAGTTATTGATGCTTTGTTCACTTTTTCCTTAGTATTTGTTCTCTCTATGCTTTATTTTGAATATTTGTTTCTGTTTTCTTTCAGTTCACTCATTTTTTTAAAGTATTTATCCTGATGCCATTTCCTGAATAGAACATGAGATGAGATTTTGTTTCTACAAGTTCAATATGCATTTTATATATCGCTCATTTCTCTCCACATCATTTTCAGGTTTTCTCTACCTTTTGAATTATGGAGAGTATTTATAAAAGCCATTTAAATATACTTTAATGCTAATTATATTATCTCTGTTATTTCTGTGGCTGGTTCTAGTCATAAGTTATATGTTCCGTTTTCTCCACATACCTACTAAAGTTTTTATTGGGTGATAGTTATTGTGAAGTATATGTTCTTGGTTGCTGTATTCTATTTTATTTTGAAAATTCTGTTGGACTTTATTCTAGCATAAAGTTATCTTATATCAATTGGATTATTTGAAGCTTTATTTTAAACTTTGTTAGGGTGGGTCCAGAACAACTTTTAATCAAGAGCTAATTTAGCCCCACTACTAAAGAGATATCTCTGAGAATTTTATCTAATGCCCTTTGTATTATGAAGTGCTTTCACTCTGCCTAGTAAAATATGAACAGTTCCTAGCCCTGTGTCAACTCTGCCTACCACTTTGCAGTGGCCATTCCCCTGGTCTTGGGTAGTTTCCTCTCATACCTGAGCAGATCAGAAGCTATTCAAAGATTTTCCAGAAGTCTTCTCTTTGCGGTTCCCTCCTCGCCGGCTTCAGAGTTGGCAAATTCTAGCTGCTGTGGCCTCCTCACACTCCAATCTTTTTCTTAAACTTAGTGGAATTCTGAACTCCAGTTGGGTTCTCCTTCCTTGCACTGTGGCCTAGAGACTGACTCCAGACAATCAACTGGGACCATCAAGGGCTCACGTTGCTTTTCTCCTTTGTTTCAGGGGTTAGAGCCTCGTACTGCCTGTTGTCCAGTTTTGTGGTTGTAAATACCATCCTTTTTATATCATAACAATTGGAATAAGAAGCTAAAGATTGCCTTTAACTTAGTTATAAATGCTATGAAGCAAATTATCTTTAGTATATGTTTATACCTATGTAGGCTGTAAACAGTCTGTTAGTTGTTGGCCCCTGTTGAAAACAATAAGCAATGCAGTGTTTGGTTATTGTTATTTATTCTTCAGTGCTTACCTTCATTCACTAATTATCTAATAAATATTATTCAGTACCTGCAGTATGCCCGTGTAATTTCCAATAGGTTTGAGCAGCATAGTATTCATATAAGTTTTCTAAGGGATATTGTGAACACTTTTTATAAAGCAGACTTGAAGCTGAGATTTCTTTTTCTGTACAAATTCTAAACTTTCATATTGCCATCTTACTCATTCTTGTTTCATTCACAAGAACCATCCCTTCTGTCCTTTGAAGGAGAAAAAAAAGCAGAGGTATTCACTGAGAATAGGTTTCTATCTTTGGAAAAGGGGACATAACCTATGAAGAAATCTATTTCCACCTACGGTTTTAAATAGTTGAAGACAATAGAAAAGATATATTCTCAAACAGACACCTTCTGATATTTTACTTTGGAAAAAACAGAAGCATCCATCCCAAGACATACAAAGGAAGGAAAGGGCACTGGTGTGACTGGCCACGACAGGAAAATCTATCAAATTTTTGGAAATAATAATTTATTTTTGTAGGTAGTAACTCAAGGATTCTGTCCTGGGACATGTTATAGTAGTTGGAAGTAGGTAATGTAAAAGATACCTCTCTTCCATAATATTCCTCCACACTGCTCCTTATTAGCCTAACAAATCCTCCCTGTTTCTTGGCCCTTTTGCTTTTCAGCCATCTCCTTATCTTCCATCTTTGGGAATTATTTTTTCCCCCACTTCTCTAATAAAGTTTATCTACCTTACTTCAAAGTTAGTGTTAAGACCATATTTCTTCTAGAAGCCTTCCTAGGAGACACACTTGGCTCCTTTTCCCTTGACTTAGATCTCTTGTTAAGAATGATCGATAAAAATAATTATACATATAGTTGAAGCAACTGAAGTAATCATAGCTGACTGCACACATAGGCATGGGATCTCAAAAAGTGGGCTTATGATGGGCAGTATTTCTTTGATAAAATAAATAACAATGAAGAAGATATGAGTTGTATTCCTAGGACTGGAGAATAAATAAGAACCATTAAATTCTTAACGTGACATTCATGGTTCCCAGGATGTGATGTCAACTCTTTCCAGGCTTCTCTTTAAGCACCTCCTTTGCCAGCATTATAGCTAAAGTGCACTTTGTGTTTTCCAACTCTGAGCTTTTGCTTCTTTTCCTTTGAAGAACATTTCCACTTATGTTTATCTTCCAAGAAGCAGCTCCAAAACAACCTTATTCTTAAAGCCTTCCTAGTACCTCTCCCAAAAGTTCTCAAAATGATGGGCATCAAATTCAAGTTGCAAGTGGGATGTCTTTCCATATCCTGGGATAAATTGTTTAAGCCTCAGAAATTATTTTCATTGAAATCATGTAGGTTTTCAGTAACTTTCAGTGAGTTTTACTCTATTAAAGATTATTTTCTTGAATAAGAGAGGATCAAACTAAGGGTCTCTTTGTTCATTGTGTTTTAAGCCTACATCCTAGACTTACACACTTCAAAATCTACCATCAACTTCAATCATGAGCTTATAAAGCAGTTAAGAATATATTTGTAGATCCTGACTTGATTTCTGCAAGATAAAATTGTAGTAAGGCAAAGGAAGACCATACCATACACTTACTTTTTGTAGTTTTATTACCAACTGTGTGGACAGTAGTTAGGTGTGTAGGTTTGTTGCCATTTTCTATATTTCATCTGTGTTGATTAAAAGAAAACCATGCACTTCTTTTATTCAATAAATATGTATTGGGTCATATCTCATGAAACAAAGAAATAATGTACACAATCATTTAACATTTTTTTTTCATTTTTGTTAATACATTAACTTCATAGTCTGCCTGAAGCATTCATCTACCCCCAAAAGTTTAAAATGATAAAAGGGTTAATTGCCAGCTTCTGACAGGCAGAAAGGATTTTATAGTATAGTAACTGTCTGAAACTCAAACATTTGTGTGAGAGAGAGGGTTTTCTAAATTCTTTTTTTCTCATCTTCTAGGGTCATATGTGGTTTGTATGCTGAATTCAGTGCCAGGTTGTCTGCCATGGCGTCTGCTGTGATTGGGGAATAAGAGGCATATAGGGAGCCAAATGCAGACTAGTAGGTAGGTCGATATGGCAGAGGTTCAGAGGGACCACCTGGAGCACCCAGAGTTGAGAAAAGCTAGGGAGTGTTATGGAATCCTGACCAAGACCAGAGGGGTCGGGTTATGAGATCTATCAGCTTCTGACTTTAGGACCAGCAGCTGAGGACCAGTAGGCCCAGCAGCAATCCGTGAGGCAGGAACCATCACCCCAGATACCCAAGGAGCCAGAAAACCCCACACCCCTGCATCTCTTTTGCCTCAGATCACAAAAACCATGCCTATACCCTGAAGCCATTTTAAAAATGACCAGGACAAGGGAACAGACATGAGAAGCTGAGAAGTTTGCCTTAACAGAGAGTTAACTAAAGGAGGATATTTGAACATCATATCAGACTGAGTTGAACAAAGTGGACATTTAGTGTTTTTTTATTTATTTGTTTTTCTATATATTTTTCTTTGTATACCCTGCTGTGGGGAATAGTGAGGAAAAGAAGGTCAGTTAGAGCTAAAATTAAGGAGCTGGATTATATATAGAAGGGAAGTATGGACAATTTTGTGGTCTGCTAACTCAGACCATAGTGGGGAAGAGGCTTATGATTGCCCTCATGGAGCATACAGCCTAGGACAACAAACAAGATAAATGAATTGTGATGCACTTTATATAGAGGTAGTGATATGGGTGAGGGGTGGAATCAGGGAAATCTATTCTGAAGGTAGAACTTTAGCTGATACCTGAAGAATGAGTAGAATAATGGGATTTACAGGAAGAATAATGGGATTTATACCCCTGGGAAAAGAACAGCCTGTGCTAAGACCAAATCCTTCTGTGCAAAGACTAGCAGGCACAAGCGTCTTAAGAGAGGTGAGATGTGAATGGAGTAGTAAACAGGCGTTAGATCAGGGCAGGCTGTGAGGCCATGGGAGGAGTTTTGGGTTTCAGTCCAAAGGCAATGAGAAGATTTTATGCAGATGGCCGAAGAGAGGAGAGGCTGAACATTTTAAGAAGATGACTGGGTGGATTGAGGGTTGGAGTCGGGGAAGGCGTGGATGTTAAATTTTTGGGAGGCTTTGTCAGTGGGTTAGACCAAGGATGACAGTTGCTGGGCCCAGGGTGATGACAGTGGGGAAGAAGAGTAGCAGACACATTCATTTTGCTCTTTGAAACCCTGATTGCTGTTTTACTTTTTCTGTCAACTTTGCTCTTTCCCCACAGTTTTGCTCTGTAACATATGATACTCTTTTTCTTCTTTTCTGGAGCCTAATAAAAAGGGAAAGGGTTACTGTAATCTTAAATTGGATATTAGACATCACATTTCTCAGAGACCTTTGGTTATTGGTCACGAGGGCCCCTGGGCTGGTGTCCCTCCCCGGAGGCTGCACTCTGCGGACATTCGGGGGCTCTTCTTTGTCTTACCCGCTCCCATCCTAGACCAGGGCTGACGACTCCCTCTGATGAATACAAACGTGACCCATAACTGAACTTTCTTAAATTAAATCTCTATCTATTGCAGAGATGAATGTCAGGGATCGCCTAGTACACAGAAACAAGCTATTGCAACAATTTAAAAGTATTTCCTGACTCATGTTACATTAGGTGGGAACAGATAATGCCTGTCTAGCTGAATTGTTAGGATTAAAGGTTATGTGAGTAACAGTTGCTTGGGAAGGAGGAGGGAAATGAAAACGAGGCCACTGTTTCTGTCATGCTAAGGAATGGCAGCATGCTGGGACTGCAGGGCCAGCGGAGGCTCAGACTTGTCTTGCACAGTGGTCTCCTTTTGGTAGAGAAGACTTTGTACTTGCAAGAACCCCACAAGTGACCACATGGAGTTGTCTTGAACTGGAATGAAAAACAAAACAAACAGTGTTCTGCTATTCCTCCTAAGGACCCCCAACCGATTTACCCATCATGGCAGGGCACTGTGACAGGATACACAGCTCATTCTATTCTGATGCTTTAAAGACAATACATTATCTTGCTGTGAAGCCAGTGAACTATTTATAATACTTGGAAAGCATTATGCCTTTTTATTACATTTTGATTTTGCTTATCTATGTCTCTTGTCTAGAATGCCCTTCCCTTGTATAAGAGACACCAATGTTTCTGCTTAACTTATCTCAGCTCAAGTACTGGCAACCCTTTCCTGACTCTCTACTTCCCATCTTGTCAGGGGAACTGCATATGGAGCCATTCCTCCTATACTCTGAGTGTGTCTTATAAATATTTCCATTACAGAACTTGTCGCTTTATGCTGTAATGCCTGCTAAATTATAACACTCGGAAGGCAGTCTCTCCATTTTTTAATCCCCAGCCTTTCACATAATGCTTGGCACTCAAATTTATTGAATGAATAAAGGAAATGAATATGCAATTGTTACTGGAATTCCTACAGGATGTTTGACTATGACAAGCTAACTTCATAAGGTTTTTATTAACAAGGCCCTAGATAAACTGGTGTTTCCTCTCTGCTTCCTCTTCTGTCTTTTCTTTCTGATTTTTTTGGTCACTCTGCTCAGCCACACTCTCTTCCTTGCTGTTCCTCAAGCACATCTGACATGCTCCTGCCTTAGGGCTTTGCAGTGGCTGTCCTTTCTGCCAGGAATGCATATTCCTCACCTCTGAATGCTTCTTCACACCTCCTTCCAGTCTTCAGTCATATGTCACTTTCTCAATCATTGCAATCCTTTCCCCATCCCTGCACTACTGAGCCCGTACCATTTTATTTTCTCTTTTTCCATAGTACTGATTGCCTTTTAATAGATGAATATACTTCTGTCTATTGTTTATTGTGTCTCTCTTCTTGCTAGAATGTAAACTTTTATGAAACTGCAATCATTGTCTGCTTTGTTCACTGATGTTTCACTGATGTATCTATAACAGTATAGAGTAGAACAGTGTTTAGAGCATTGGAGATACCCAATGAATATTTGTTGAATTATGAATGCATTAATATTCAAATATGTTTTAGGGAATTCCTGATTAAGCTATTGTCTTATGTTAACAGTGTCCCAGTCTGCTTGGTCTTTATAACAAAATGCCATATGCCGGGTGGTTTATAAATCAACAGACATTTCTTTCCTGCAGTTCTGGAGGCTGGAGAACCTAAGATCACGGAGCTGGCAGACTGGGCATTTAGTGAGAGCCCACTTCCTAGATGGCATCTTTTTGTCTTCACATTTCACTTCTGAGGACCCTGAGTGGCCCATGGACAGCTGTCAAATATGGCAAGAGGGAAGCAGAACAGAAGAGGTTATGCTAAGAACAGAGTTCTAGCATTTGTAAAACAAATCCAGGCTTTTTCACAAGCTTGCTTAGGGTAAATCCTACCTCAATACCTTTTCTCATCATAACATTTTTCTGAATAGATCAGCTGAATTTTTTGGTGTTGGCATGTTGGACAGCATACTAATAACAGCACAAACTTGAAAACCCCTATTTACCAGCGTGATGAACTTAGAGTGCTGAACAATTTTTATTCCAGAGCAAATGAACTCCACACAGGTAGTAAAGAGGGCCTTAGGTAACATGAAAACAGAACTCAGTGTTTTTGATCCAACTCTATTTAAGTTATACAAAGTTGAGATAAAATAACGTATAATACATAACACATATTTTATTAAAAAGTAAACACCTATTTTATATGTTTATGTGTGTGCCTGTTTACTGTTCTCTATTATACTGACACAGAGAATTAAAACTACTCCAATATATCAACATTTTCCTTTGTTCTTGAGTTCATTTTTGTCATTCCTTACCTTTTTACGAATTGAGCAGATTTAGTTTTTAGCATTCAGGAGTCTTTTCTTGTCACCTATAGTATTTTAAGCATATGACACAGAAAACCATAGTTGAGGTATGAAATTAACTAATATTTTTATCTTAGACAAATGGAAGGAAATATATCAAAATATATTTCAATAAACTGCACCATGTGTTGATCTATGATGTTTTGACACCCCCTCCCCCAAATTATATCGTTGTCCAATAGGTTTGAGACCTTTGCTGGTCTTAATACTGCAGGTTTCAGATGCATGATGCAGTATATCTCCCCTGGATTAGCTTGGCTAATATGTCTTAACTAAGACTAACAACATTAATGCCATCACCATTGCAGAGGTGAAGATTATGATGATAATATTAAAGAAGAATCCATTGTATCTTGGAATGCTGAAAGTGCCTATTTATTTTCTCTTGTTAATGAAAAGAAGCACTTTGGAGAAATTTATCTTTATACCTCAGGTCATAAACTGATGACATAATACAAAAATGAAGAAACATTTTCCTCTGAGGTGTGGTGATAAACATTTAGACAGGTGCATCAAAAATGTTTTCTTTCTCTCTTCTTAAATATTTATTGTAGAGACCCCATTTGTAAGGTGCATACAGAATCAATTAGAAAATATAGAACCAGTTTTTTTTTTCATTCTATGGAAGACATAATCCAGAGTTTGGGAGTTCTTTTATTCACAGAGTTTATACTTATGTTACATAGTGGCTGTTACAATGTCTATAATCTCATTATAATACTTCAGTAATCAGTCTGAAGTAAGTGTGCATTAGTTCTTTCTACTACTTTATATTAAGGCCCAATTGGTCACTCTCCACTCTCCACTTAGTAGTAATCAGTCTGAAGTAAGTGTGCATTAGTAGCCAGTCAGTTGCTCTAAACTAGTATTCACACCCCAGGGTTGGTCAACTAGGATGTAATAGGCAAGGCTACTCTCCAGCAGCACCTTACAGTGCTTTAGCTTTCCGTATCCCTCCACCAAAGATGAATAATCAGCACATTAGCAATGAGTTTTCATTGGCAGAAGTAATGGCTTGTTAATTAGCATAACAGATGTCATAAATAAGTAATGGGTCAGAGTAGTGGTTTAAAAATATTAGATTAGCAAAAGTATTTTAGAGGCACTTCTCACCTTTCCTAAACAGGAGATAAAATTGTAGTACGTTCTTTGCCCTTCATCTTGAGGCTGTCACCTGAAATGGCCTGGTGTGCTATCATGACAGGACGATCTGATTGCCCATTATCAGGCTAACTGAATTCTGCCTCTAGAATAGGTTCATACCTGTCCCCTCTATCAAAGACAGATGGAGTTTTTATTCAATGTATAGTTAAAACACTTAAAAGTTAGAGAGTTTGAAGTTTATTAAACTTATAAAAGCAGGTTTTATTATTATCTTACTAGAGGCCCGGTGCACAAAAATTTGTGCACTCGGGGGGGGGGGTCCCCCAGCCCGGCCTGTGCCCTCTCGCAGTCTGGGACCCCTCGGGAGATAACGACCTGCTGGCTTAGGCCCGCTCCCGGGTGGCAGAGGGCAGGCCCAATCCCTAGGTGCATCCCCTGGTCAGGCTCAGAGCAGGGCCAATTGGGGGGTTGGGGCACCGCCCCCTGTCACACTCAAGGCAGGGTCGATGGGGAAGTTGTGGCGCCACCCCCTGTCACGCACAGAGCAGGGCCGATCAGGGGGTTGGGGCGCTGCCCCCTGTCACACACAGAGTAGGGCCGATCAGGGGGTTGAGGAGCACCCCCCTGTCACTCACAGAGTAGGGCCGATAGGGGAGCTGGGGCACCGCCCCCTGTCACACACAGAGCAGGGCGGATCAGGGGGTTGGAGCGCTGCACCCTGTCACACTCAGGGCAGGGCCAATGGGGAGGTTATGGCTCTACCCTGTCACACACAGAGCAAGGCCCGTGGAGGGGGGTTGGGGCGCCACCCTCTATCACCCACAGAGCAGGGCCTATCAGGGGGTTGGGCGCTGCCACTGTCACTGGAAGCGGGTGACTGAAGCTCCCAAACGCTCCTTTTTTTCTTTTTTTTTTTTATTCTGGGACAGCTTTAGCTCTGAGGCCTTGCTGCTGAAAACATCGATACAATGTTGCGGTCCGGCTGGCTGAAGCCCGGCTGAATGAAAGCCGGTTTCTGGGGTTTTGTTTAGCTTCTTATTTGCAACATAGTACATAGTTGCTTAGAGTTGCAGCTGAGAGGCCGGCAGCGGCAGGCGGGGAACGTTGGAGTTCGCCGTCACTGGAGCAAGCAAGCCTCCCTGCTCGCTTCAGTGCATGGCTGCCAGCCGCCATCTTGGCTGACAGTTAATTTGCATAAGGATATGCTGATTAGCCAATGGGAAGGGTAGCGGTCATATGCTAATTACCATGTTTCTCTTTTATTAGTGTAGATGCCTACTTACTAATAAATGTGTGTATTTCTATGTATGGAAGTATTTGCTTTCTTTTTTATCTGGTTGTGAGTGCAAAAGCAATGTCCAAGTCACCCACTCATCCATTTACAAACTTACCTGTTCAAATATTTATTCATTTAATCAATACTTCATCAGATAATTATTAAACCTCTGCAATGTACCAAGCATTGTGCTTTCTGTTTGGGGGTATAAAAATGGAAAAGATGAAACCCTCTTGAGGCATTCCTGTTTAGTGAGAAATACACAAAAACACACATACTATGGGTGGGTGGAGATTGTAACCTGTGGAGCATGATAAAGGCCACTTTACCCAATTAGAGGAAACCAGGGGCTCTTGGGGAAACTGATTGTTCTGGACAGGTTGAATTTGGTTTATTGAGGGAACAGGATTAAAGTAGTAGAAAGAAAACATGAGCCAAAGATTAGAGAGGAGAGACAGCATGGTATGTACATGGCAAAATTTTGACAAATGAGGCTGTGGAGATGGGCCAGGACCTGCTTATGGAAGCCTGTGTACTGTCCAGTATGCCCACTTTTTATTATTATTTTTTTTTTGGCCCTTATGGAGTATTTGACAAGCTTTAAGCTATGGAATCACATGTTCGGTTTACATCTTAGATATTTGACAGCTGTGTGAAGGGAGACTGTATTGACTGAAGCAAGAAATTATAGTAGGGATTACCAGGAGGGGATGAATTTGAGAAACGTTCAATAGGTAAAATTTGTGATATTTGAGTAGTAAAAAAAATGAGAAGACTTTTTGAGGATATATAGCAAGTGGTGACTGAAACCATGAGATTGTCTCAAGGTTTCCCAGTCAGAAGTGTTGAATAAAGTGACCAATGGGTAAAATAATATTATCAAGGCCTCCTGAATTGAAGATGTAATAGGAAAGCAAGGGAAAGGGAGAGTGGAGAGTGACCAATTGGGCCTTAATATTGCCTCTAGCTTGGCTAAATTGTAGACGAGTTTCTTTCTGCCTGTAAGCTCATGGCCTTCTTTTTCATAACACTTGCAATTATACATTTTTTCTTTGTCCCTTTGCAATGAAATTATCTTGAGACTTACAACCCAGGTATGTTTTTCTTAAGGACCTGGGAACCATTCCTTTGAAATGTAATTATAAAGAAATGCTCCTCTCTCCCAGTCTCTGTGGGAGGATAGGAGCCTTACTTCCACATGAACCAATTTAATTAGCAAACACAGATGATCCAATCATGTTGACCAATCCCTGCACTCAAATCCTCCAGTACATTTCCACTAGCTCACATATATACAAAAATCTTTCTGCCTTTTGTTTCAGTGGAGTTGAGTTCAATCTCTCTCCCTTGTTGCAGTAATTTTTTTAAAATATATATTTTATTAATTTTTTACAGAGAGGAAAGGAGAGGGATAGAGAGTTAGAAACATTGATCAGCTGCCTCCTGCACGCCCCCCACCTAGGGAAATTCCTGCAACCAAGGTACATGCCCTTGACTGGAATTGAACCTGGGACCCTTGAGTCCGCAGGCTGACGCTCTATCCACTGAGCCAAACCGGTTAGGGCACTTGTTTCAGTAATCTTAATAAAGTCTTCCTTTGCCTGTTTAACTCTAACCAGTGCAATTATTTTTCGAAAGGAGAACAACAATAGCAATAACAAAATTGGATGGATGTTCACAAAGACACAGTGGAGTGGAGATTGAGGAAATGATCAACACTCAAAAACGCAGAGAAAGTCCAGAAAGAGAGAGGTTGAGAGATGTTAATAGATTTGATAATGAAGAGTTCCTGGGTGATTATGGACAGCCAGGCACTTAGGGAGCATGGGATAAATTTTGTTGAGCTAATATTGAATTAGTGAATGAGAGGTAAGGAAGTGGAAACACAATGTACAGATTTTTTTCTTTTGAGAAGTTTGGATAAGACATGGAAAAAATATTTGGGCAGTATCTAGGTATCTGAATAAAAGGCTTGAGAAAAAGTTTCTTTGACAAAAACGTGTTTGTTTTCAGCTGATGGGAAAGCTGTAGAAAGAGAAGAAAAGAAGTTGCATATAAAGAAGTCTGAATGATGATAAAGGGAGCAAAATACTGAAGCAGGAGGAGAAAGAACAATATTTAGGTATAAAATTTGGTCTTGAGCAGGAAGAGGACTATTTAATCCTCTGAGAAGAGAATAAAAGAAGCAAGAATGACTATGGGTATTAATAAGGACTTAATACCCATAAGTCCTGTTGGGTGTGATCTTGTGTTGTTCCTCAATTTTCTTGCCTAAAAAAAAAAAAGGTTGACTGCTGTGGGAGGAGACGTGGCCTTAGAAGTCCATTGTTTCTTAATGGGAGTAATTTTTTTCTTTATTGATTAAGTTATTACATATGTGTCCTTATAGCCCCATTACCCCCTCACCCCCCAACTCATGCCCTCACCACCCTGGTGTCTGTGTCCATTGGTTAGGCTTATATGCATGCATACAAATCTTTTAGGTAAGTAAGTTTTGGTGATCACAAGATCCTTGATGTAATCTTTTTTTTATTTTCTAAAGTTTTACATATGTCTCCTTTCCCCCCAATTTACCTCCCCCATCAGCCATTCCCACCCCAGGCAAGCTCCCCCCCACCCCAGTGTCTGTGTCCATTGGTTATGCTAATATGCATGCATACAAATCCTTTGGTTGCTCTATAACCACCCCCCCTCCCCTACCATTTGTCTCTGGATCTATTCTTGTTCATCAAATTATGTTGATCATTATATCCTACATATGAGTGAGATCATGTGATATGTATCTTTCTCTGACTGGCTTATTTCGCTTAGCATAATGCTCTCCAGTTCCATCCATGCTGTTGCAAATGGTAAAAGTTCCTTCTTTTTTATAGCAGCATAGTATTCCATTGTGTATATGTCCAGGGTTTTTTAATCCACTCCTCTGCTGGGCACTTAGGCCGTTTCCAAATCTTAGCTATTGTAAATTGTGCTGCTATGAATATAGGGGTGTATATATCCTTTCTTATTGGTGTTTCTGGTTTCTTGGGATATATTCCTAGAAGTGGGATTATTGAGTCAAATGGGAGTTCCAATTTTTAACTTTTTTTAATGTATATTTTATTGATTTATTACAGAGAGGAAGGGAGAGGGATAGAGAGTTAGAAACATCGATGAGAGAGAAACATTGACCAGCTGCCTCCTGCACACTCCCTACTGGGGATGTGCCCACAACCAAGGTACATGCCCTTGACCGGAATCGAACCTGGGACCTTTCAGTCTGCAGGCCAACGCTCTATCCACTGAGCCAAACCAGTTAGGGCCCACTTTTTAACTTTTTGAGGAAATTCCATGCTGTTTTCCACAATGGCTGCACCAGTCTGCATTCCCACCAGCAGTGAAGGAGGGTTCCTTTTACTCTGCATCTTCTCCAGCACTTGTCGTTTGTTGATGATAGCCATTCTGACAGGTGTGAGATGGTATCTCATTGTTGTTTTGATTTGCATCTCTTGGATGATTAGTGATTTTGAGCATGTTTTCATGTCTCTGGGCTTTCTGTATGTCTATTTAAGTCCTTTGCCCATTTTTTGATTGGATTGTTTATCTTCCTTTTGTTAAGTTGTATGAGTTCTCTGTAAATTTTGGAGATTAAACCCTTATCAGAAATATCATTGGAAAATATGTTCTCCCATGCAGTGGGCTTTCTTGTTGTTTTGTTGATGGTTTCTTTGATCCTTGGTGTAATCTTGAGAGGAAGTGACCAAGGTAAACTAAAGCGAGAATCATTGGAGTAAAGATAGCTCAAATATTGTGAGATGAGGTTGTTGGAAGTTTCATAGAAGTCAAATCTTTCTAGGATTATAATAAATATAGGGTGGAAAATTTGATTGTTAGAAGTTAAATTTGGTTTAACTTTAATGATAAATGAATTTCATGGAAGTTAAATTTTCCTGAGATTATAATAAATATTTTGTGGGAAATAAAATCTTGAAAAAAAATCTAATGAATTCAATGAATGAGGGGGACAAGTCTCTATATAACAGATGAATAAATCTCAGAGTTGAATAAATGATTTCATAATATTAGTAGCTAAGAGTAGAATGTGCCATACTATGCTCTTAAGTGCTTAATATCTGTTAACTCAATCATTTATAACCCTATAAAGCAGACACACTATTATTTCCATTTATTCAGATGAGGAAACCAAATCCTAGAAAAGTTATAAAAATTAAGGTTAGACAGCCAGTATATGGTGGAGCTGGGATTTGACCCAAGATTTGTAGTCTTGCTCCAAATCCTGGTCTCCCATCCCTTTGTCATTTCACCTTTATGAGAATGGAGGAGTAATGGTCTGGAAGTTGAAGTCAGAGACTACCATTGGCACTGTGGAATTTATGCAGCCCTTCCTAGAGAGTTAATCACAACAGTGGGCACTATGCTTTATAAAGGAAGAGTAAGGAATTCTGGAAAAGCTAGGGAAGAAAGGGTGGACTTTCAACTGTGAAACATTGGTTATAATCTAAATATCTTCCAGCAAGACACTGGCTATATGACCTATTGTATAATCCTATGATAAAATATTATTCATTCATGAAAGTATAAAATATTCAGTGACATAGAAATGCTCAGGACGTATTCACTGAAAAAGTTGGTCACAAAACAAAAGACTATGGTACCATTTTTTTTAAATATATTTTATTGATTTTTTACAGAGAGGAAGGAAGAGGGATAGAGAGTTAGAAACATCGATAAGAGAGAAACATCGATCAGCTGCCTCCTGCACATCCCCCCCTGGGGATGTGCCCCGCAACCAAGGCACATACCCTTGACCGGAATCGAACCTGGGACCCTTCAGTCCGTAGGCCAGCACTCCATCCACCGAGCCAAACCGGTTACGGCTATGGTATCATTTTATAACTAAGAAATTTATATGCATAACTCTGGTTGTGCATATAACACAGTACCAATAACAGAATAAAAACTCACTTAATAAAGGGTGTGATGAGGAATTGTTGTAAAGAGCAGTGGTGCACATTCAGGAATTGCATTATTGCCGTATATCATGGGAACCATAGCCAAAGAGCCACTGGGAATTGATGTCCTAATCTTTCTGCCTTTCTATGGTCTTTGCTTTTGCTGGTTTCTGTGCTCCTTTCTGTCTCCTCCACCCCTATTTACCTGCTTATACAAAACATAAATATTAATGGTAAATATCTTATGACCATAAGTCTCCTTGAATCTTAACTCAAATTTTTGAGACAGTGTATATAAAGAGAATGGAATTGATTTTTGGCCAGTCAAGAATTGGCTACCTAATCTAATCAGCCAGGCCATGGAACATGGGGTCTTGTGCTAAAGCAAGGTTTCTTATTCTGCTTCCTGGCCTAGGGGTGACCAGGCCAGCAGAGGAGGGCAGTTGGGGGCAACCAGGCCTGCAAGGGAGGACAGTTGGGGGGGACCCAGGGCAAGGGAAGTTTTTAGAAGATAGGATTCCAGATGAGGCAGGCAATGAATGTTCCATTTGTGTAATCCTATCTAATAATAGACAAACATGGTAATTGACTGTACCTTTGCTACGCCTCCCATTGGCTAATCAGTGCGATATGCCAATTAACCCAACTAAGATGGAGGCCGGCAGCCACGCAGCTGAAGCGAGCAAGAGGCTTGCTTGCTCCAGTGATGGAGGAAGCCAAGGTTCCCCGCCTGCCACAGCCTGGCTCTGAGCTCCGAAAGCAACAAAGTTTCAATTATAGAAGCTAAACAAACCCCAGATACCTGCTTTCAGCAGGCTGTGGCCTCAGAGCTGGAGCGAGTAGGAGCCGGCTCTCAGCTCCAGTGACAACAACAAAGTTTCAATTATAGAAGGTAAATAAATCCCAAAATAAAAAAAAAAGAAAGAAAGAAAGCAGAGGCTGGGAGCTTCAGTAACCGGCCAGCCTGAAAACGGCCCTCAGCCCTCACCCAGACTGGCCAGGCACCCCAGTGGGGACCCCCACCCTGAAGGGGGTGTGACCAGCTGCAAACACCCATCAGCCCCTCACCCAGGCTGGCCAGGCACCCAAATGGGACCCCCACCCTGATCTGGGACACCCTTCAGGGCAAACCAGCCGGCCCCCACCTGTGCACCAGGCCTCTATCCTATATAGTAAAAGGGTAATATCCAAACTGACCCTAACAGCAGAAAGACTGGGAATGACTGGTCACTATGACACACACTGACCACCAGGGGGCAGACGCTTAATGCAGG
>NW_005370999.1:81861-89112 GCF_000412655.1 Myotis brandtii
GAGGGGTCCCAGATTGGAGAGGGTGCAGGCTGGGCTGAGGGACCCCCCCCCAGTGCACAAATTTTTGTGCACCAGGCCTCTAGTCTGTATATAGTTGGATGTTGGTACCCCAGTGGATGACTTTTGCTTTATTCGTTCTACTTTGAAAATGTTTTCTAAGTTGTCTACAATAAACATGTATATTTTTTTTCATAATAAAATTGTATTAAAGAAAAATAGTGGAAGGATATGGGAGAGAGAAAGTACAGAGCAGGTAGGAAATGTGATCAAGAATGTTGAGGGTATAGAAGGATTAGACATATTTGGCTTCAATTATGTTTGGCAAAATTTGTGAATAATAGATTGAGGATCCCAGGTGCTGTCTGACTGAATCTCAGAAAGCTGATGAGTTGGTCTTGGGATTGCTAAAAAGTGACCAGGACTCTACTTAGGATGAGGTTTTGTAAGACTTTGAAAGAGGGCCCTCTCCTTACATTTTACCAGTAAAGAGTGCTTCATGAAGATTGCTAAAGTTATAAAACTCATATATGCATCCTGAGTATCAAGGACTGGCTCCCATAACCTGGCTTTTGCTGGCCTTTCAGACCTCATCTGATGGCAACCCTGATTGATGGACCCTCTTTGTTTACCAGACAAAATATTGCTTATTATTTTTAATATTCACCAATGTTTTTTTTTCTGGTATAACTGTTCAGGAACCCCTCTCTCCACATCAGTAGGAATAACTACTCTTCCCTTTATTGTTTCATATTTATATTCATCACAGCACTTAAAATACATCTTAGTAGGGTCACCCAATCACTAATGCTTGAATGAATGACTCTAAAAAGCATCAAGTACCATATGCATTCCAGGAGTATGTATTTCAATCATGATTGACAAGGGTTCAAATCCAGGCTCACAATGCTGATGTTCAGAATTTTAGTAGTTTAGCACTTATTCTGAAAAGGGGATAATGGACAGGACTCAGTGCTGCAGTCTAGCTAAAGAGAGCAAAGGAAGAGGTCCAGGCTCACTATGTGATTTCAAACTGTGGGATCAATATTCACTGGGGTAGTTAACAGCAAGGAGGAAGGTGAGTAGGGAAACAACACAGCAAAGAGTGTGAGTAGATAATATTAAAAATGTCCATCCTGAATGAATTTTAATAAATGACTACACCCAGTTCTTTAAAAATATTGAACAAAACTAACATGGTTAACAGAATTTTGTGCTGAAATATTGGTCTTTTTGGTTCAACGTTAGGTTTCAGTACTTTTCAGAAGGTGTAAGCTTTGTCTTTCTGAAATTGGAACATCAAAGGGCAAACTACTATAGTGGACTGTTTTTTATAAAGGTAATATGTTATGTTCCAGTTTTATATCAAGTACTGTTACACTTATTACATGAAATTATATCTTTACTCTATATAAGCAAGCTAGCAACTATTTAAATATACTCCAGAAATGTAATTGATAACTTAATGGACCTAGTATTAGCATTAGCAGGAATATGTATTATTCTTCCTTACTTTTGTAATGACATTAAAGAGTAAATTAAAATTCACCTACATGGCAGAAGAATAAGAACAAAGCAGTTCTATTACTGTTTAAATGTCTCTTAAGACAACTTTACTTAACATATAATTCAAATAACCCCATTTATCCAAACCAAGTCTTTATTGAAAGACTTGTTACTAGATTCAAATCTTCCAGGCCTGGTGCATATTAATCTGTAAAAATTATTAATTTTGTCTTTTTTCAGGCAATGAAGACCATGCCAAAGTCTAGGAAGCATGTAATGATTTTTCAGTTACATAATAAAAGCTTTCAAGTCATATCTGTGTCTTTGAGACCTCAGAAGGCTAATATAAGATAACTAGAGGCCTGATGCATGAAATTCATGCAAGGGGCTTGGCTCTCGCAGCCTTGGCTGCTGCCTCCCTCTGCGGGGAAATAGATAGCAGAGTCTCCCGCTTCTGCATTGATTGCCCCACAGAGGGTGGCGGCTGCCTCGTGGCACCACGGCCCTGCCCCCAGCCCACTGGTCATTCCGGAAGGTTGGTCTGATGCCCGGTCTAATTACCATATTAGCTCTTTATTATATAAGATAAAGCTAGCCCTAGGCATGGGAAAGTAGGAAGTCACCTATGGGGTATGTTTTGAAGGGGAAAATAAAAGTCTACATGCCCACACATATCTTCTCCATTAACCTAATTTGATGTTTAAAATTTCTCATGAACGTCACTTATTTTGAATTAAAATAACCCTCCTAATAGACTCTTTTCTAAAATATAAACATTCTACCCCTGATAGTCAAAGTAAACATTCTACTTGACAATGAAATCCTATCCTATATAATAAAGAGATAATATGCTAATTAGACGGAACAGCAGAATGACCATCAAGACTGACCTTCCGGACGAAGCCGGGGCTGCGAGGGCTGAGCCCCTTGCACAAATTTTGTGCATCGGGCCTCTAGTTAATCAATAAGCATCAGGAATTCATAAGCACAGATTACCTTATAAGTGAGAGTGGTGTCCCCTAGAATTCATTCCTTGTTCCTTCCCTCTTAACACTCCAGTTCTTATGCTTGACCAGATCACCTACATCAGGATCACCTCCAGCATTTGCTAACATGCACACTGGGCATCTGCCAGGACTGCTGTATCAGAGACTCTAAGAGAAATATTGTGGAATATGCATTGAAATTTTTTAGGTGTCCTAAAAAATTACTGACCTATTTGTTGATCTATATCTTGGGGTCCTACCTCTTTCTCTTTATAAAAAATAAGATAAAATATGCATATCAAAAATTCACAATTTTACAGTGTGTACAATTCATTGGCTTATATTTACAAGGTTGTATAACTATTGCCATTACCCAGAAAAGATTTGAGGCAAGTGCTATGGAGAATTTAGTTATGTGAGACAGTCAACAAGATATAAATTAAAAAGATTAAACTAATTACTGAATATTATAGATGGTCATGTTATATATTGTGTGGTTTCATCACTTTCAATAGCAACATTCATTATCTTTCTGAAAAATTGTACTGGGAGGGGCTGAGAGTGGAAGCAGAAAATAGTATTGTTCTGAATTTACAAGATGTGTCCTCAATGCAGTATCTTTGTTTTGTATGGTGGTAATTACATAGAAAAACATATTAGAAAAGAACGATTTATCCCACATAATACATTTCTAATGGTAGTCTTTGTGGCTCTCAGGTGAAAGAACTGCTTTGGATACTTTTCTTTCTGCAACCTTAATATAAACTAGGTAGAAGACTGCTTTCTATATCATCAAAAGTGAATACGGACCTTGCTAGGCTCAGTGTCTCAAGTGCTAACCACCTTCTCTGTAGACAGGTGTAAGACATTAGCTAATGGCCTCACTAAATGGAACTGGACAACTTTCATCAATAAGAACTCTGAAAGTACAGCAAAATGCTGTTTTAAGTCACAAGCATTAAAAATGAAATTCTCACCCTGCACCATCAATGATACTAATTTATATATTTTTAATAGAGATTTAAAGAGTAAAATTCTCATATGCATATGAGAGATTAGTTGCTTCTTAGCATCTGACAGATTTATGTCTTTTTTTTTCTTTCATAGAATTTCTCTTTTTAAAAGTTGGAACAGCCTGGCCAGTGTTGGCCAGTGGTTGTGTTGACCCATGAATTAGGAGGTCACGGTTCGATTCCTGGAACAAACGGGCCTGGTCAATATAATGGTTGAGTCACAGAGTGATGCCTTTTAGCCACAAAATATTTAGGATTTTGAAAAATGCAGTTGAAATTCTAATGGTTGTTGTTTTTTTAATCCTCTCCCAAGTATATGTTTTTAGTTATTTTAGAGAGAGAAGGGAAAGAGAGAGAGAGAGAAATATCCCATTCATGCCCTGACCAGGGATCAAACATGAAGCTTAGGTATGTGCCCTGACCTAAAATTGAACCCACCACCTTTCAGTGATTGGAATGACGCTCTAACCAACTGAGCCACACCAGCCAGGGCTCTTGTTTTTTTAATGGCTAGATGAGTTGTGCTGGATAAAACTTGGTACTTAGAAGCAGAGTTGCTTTGGTGTCATGTGTTTGTTGCAGAAGACCACAGAAAAACCAAGCAACGCTTGCGCCATGTGTTTGTTGCAGAAGACCACAGAAAAACCAGGCAATGCTTTAGAGAAAAGGAGTGACACTATTTATGCCAGCAGACTCAGGGAATAACTTTCCAAAACTGAGTAAAGTAACATGCAGGGGGCTTCTCTTTTATATCTTTCTGGGGTCTTTGTCCCGCAAATATGGATTGTGCTTCCAGTCCTTTTCGTGGGCTTTGCAAGAAGGCCCCCAGGTGTTCGGCGGTCTCCAGGCCATATCTGATGGTCTGGCCTGGCGTCAGCGTTAATAACCCTCCCTCCGGGACAGTGCACTGTTCACAGTTTTATGGCCTCTGTAACAGGTTCTGTAAGACCAGTTTCTGGGAAAGAAGTAATAACTTAATTGTAAGTTATCAAGAATGTACACTGGGCTGGCTTGCATGGATTCAAATTGCTAGCTCCCCAAATATCAGGGTTACATTGGAATTAGCTTTTTAGCCTCCTCATGTTCACAAACCAAAGATTTTTCAAATCTCTGTTTCATAATTGAAAGCTACTGTCTGAGTGATGTTCTACAAAAGTGCTCACTTTGAAAAAACAAGTTACAAATATATAAGTGATATTTTAATCAATTACTTGACTAACTTAAACAAATTTTAAACCAACTTCTTTGGATATAGACAGAATTCAAATAACAAGACATGCCCCATCTCACTGGTGAATAACAGATGTACCCTTAGGTATCTTGATGAAGCCCTATAAAATTACCACCTCTCTCAACTAGCATAACATTCATTTAGAGTAGACTAAGATTGCAAATGCTACCCTCCCCCAAACTTATAAGTGTCTCAGGAGGGAGGATTTTAATAAAAGCACTTTCTCAGCCTTAGCCATTGCATCCATCTAAACACTAGAATACTTGTTATTGGCAAGTTGATAAATTTTAAATCATGAAAGATTTACATAAATGATATAAGGTTTGACATGTTTTATGGAATGTTCATTCACACTAAATCAGCCTTTACCTTTAGACTCTTTTTTCAAGACACATGCAAATCCAAAATGACAGGAATGGATTTTCAACATCTAACAATTAGCAAACAATGACAGACGCATAAAGTACATACCACACTGTTTCTGAGGGTGCACACTTCCTGACATTGTAAGCTGGAGCTGGCTGGAATGAGAATAGATACACAGATTGAAGCTGTTAATCTCACCTTTGTAATTAAAGCAGCTGGATCCCTTACTTCCAGGTTGCCCTCGAATCCCCTCCATGGGCAGTGGAAAGGAATAGCATCCTGGATATACATACTGCTCTGCTCAAATATTTATATCCCATGTCCTCCTTATTGTAGTGTATTGAACTAAGCTTTAAAGAGTTTGCATATTATGCAAAGAGCTGAATAGTTGTGCAATGAATTTGACAAGTTCTCCAGAAAAGTTGACTTTTCTCATAAGAGAGTAAAAAACAATGTTGCTATGTACTTTTTAATCATTTAATAAATATATGATTCATTGTCTGTTAATCAGTAGAATTTGTTTACTGTTTCTCCTTCTTTGTTTTCATTTCCTCCTATTAACTGCCTCTATCAATAGGATCAAGAGGAGTGAAGGACACAACTGGTGTTTAGTCATTCAATTATTTGATAATCTGGTGGAAAATATAGAAAAGTGAATAGGTAATTATAGTAAAAAACTCTAAGTGCTATGGAACAGAATTACAGTTATGGTGGTTGTGGCAGATTATATTTTCCAAAGATGGCAGCAACAATGTCCTCCATCCTACAAGCTCTTCGGCACTGTGACTTTGGAGTCTAATTCTTTTTCCTTTGATTCCGGCTACAGTGACACTGTTGTATCCAATAAATGAGACAGAAGCAATGCTGCAGAATTCCTGAGGTCAGAAGTGTGACAGCTTCTGCCTTGGACTCCTGGGTCCCTTGCTTTCTGAATACTCACTCCTAGACCTTTTTTTATTTTCTACTTTTTTTAATCCTTACCTGAGGATATTTTTCAATTGTTTTTCAGAGATAGTGGAAGGGAGTCAGAGAGAAAAAGGAACAGAAGCATTGATGTGAGAGAGACACACTGACTGGTTGCCTCCCGAACGAGCCCTGTCTAGGTAGGGAGTGAACCCGCAACCCAGTTACATGTCCTTGACTGGGAATCAAAACCAGGACCTTTTGGTCCCGTTGGCGGAGGCTGGACTTGTGGGGCTCCTAGAGCGGGCATTCCGGGTCCCAGCCACGAGATGAGGAGCCTGAGGCCTTGAGAGGTGAAATGATGAGTTACCTGAGGCGCACGGCTAATTAAGTAGCAGAGCTGGCATTAGAACTCAGGCGTCCTGCCTCCCAAATTTCTGATCAGGATTGTTATAATGAGTCTACGGAAGCAAACTCCCAGCGACTTCTTAAAGCAAATCATTGGACGACCAGTGGTGGTAAAACTAAATTCTGGAGTGGATTATCGAGGGGTCCTGGCTTGTCTGGATAGCTACAGGAATATAGCCTTGGAGCAGACGGAAGAAAATGAAAATGGACAGCTGAAGAATAAGTATGGGGATGCATTTATCCGAGGAAACAACGTGTTATACATTAGCACACAGAAGAGAAGGATGTGAAGGCATCAAGCGTACAGCACTCTTCTTGGGTAATAAGAATCCAAGAAGGTGATCTAGGGTTTTTCCACCTCACTCCTGGAGGAAAAAAATGAAGGTCCGCTGCTGGAGGGGCTAAGAAATGTCATATCCTGCCCTAGCCGGTTTGGATCAGTGGATAGAGCCTTGGCCTGTGGACCGCAGGGTCTGGGTTCAATTCTGATCAAGGGCATGTACCTAGGTTGCAGGATCCTTCCTGGCAGGGGCCTAGGTCAGGGCTCATGCAGAAGGCAACCAATCGAAGTGTCCCTGTCATATTGATGTTTCTGTCTGTCTTTCCCTCTCTCTTTCACGCTCTCTAAAAATCAGTGGAAAAATATCCTCAGGTGAGGATAAAAAAAAGAAAGAAAGAAAGAAATGTCATATCCTATGAAAGACACATCTTAAAAATGCCTAAAGAAGGTGAAGTATGGTAGCAACCATCTCAGGTGGAAATTATAGTTTAACCTTAACCCTGCTGTTTGGCTTATGTACCTATTTGCTTTGTTTAACAATGGACAGGTTATTTTGATTTT
>NW_005370999.1:89366-117175 GCF_000412655.1 Myotis brandtii
CAGGTTCCTCATTCCAAACCCTGGGATGTAATCAATACCTTTGTGATTTTTTGCCTATATAACCTTGGAGCTGCGACCATCTTGTTACTATGAGATTTGGGGAATGGCCCCTCATAGTCCCGGATTGCAATAAATGTGACTCTTTAATTCGACTTCTTGAGGCATCCTGCTGTGATTCGCGGGGTACATTACAACAAAAGTTGTCATTTTTTTGTGGTGAAGGGACTGGATTCGTGTTAATGAAAACACCTTGGAGGCTGAGGCAGCCAGCAGTGGCAGCAGCAGCGGGGTGATGGGGGCAGAATCCCCTGATCAGCCCGGTTGCCTCCGCAGACGGAGGCCAAACTGTGGCTTAGGACATCCCCTGAGAGCTCCTGGACTGTGAGGGGTGGGGGGGCAGGCTGGGCTGAGGGACCCTTAGCCAGTGCACAAATTTCATGCACTAGGCCTCTAGTAACAAGAACAATTTGGGAATGAATAAAAATTTCTACCAACATCCAATTCCTCATTTCCATCTTGCTTAATGTGGTGATAACATACCTTTATGTGTCACATAATTGAAATAAACAACAATAAAAATCATGTAATTTGGTTCTTTCATCTAGAAAGTACTCAGATATGTACCTTATTCCATCTAGGGAGGCATAGTTTCTGTCTTTTATTACCTAATGGCTGATAATTCTATGGCTAACAGCTCAAAGATGGTAATAATTGAAAGTGATCTCTATACATTAGAAGTATGATCCATTGAAACCAAGATACATTATGGTAGAAAAATTCTGAGACAAAACAACTAAAAAGTAAAAAGACTTTCTGAGCCCAAGTATAATATAAAAATACTTGGGAATTGTAATGAGATACAAATTATACATGAATAAGCAATAGGGGGTTGTATCCAGAAAAGCAAAAAGGATTAAATTAATTATGAAGAGAATGAAAATTCTTTAGCCTTACAAATGAACACATTTTCCTTAACTGTTAAAAAGTCTAGATTTGATTTCTGCATTTTAAAAATGATTTAAAAGAACTGGTGGGCTGGACATAAAGTTAGAGGAGAAGGATTTATACAATTTGTAAAGAGATTTAAATTTTAGGTGACCAAACATCCCAGTTTATACTTGTTGTTCCACTATAACTATTTTAGAATGAAAATTATATGGCCTCCCCACTTTATAATAATTTTCCAGTAGATGAAAATGTTTATGAAGAAGCTATTCAGCAGCTTCCGCCCACCCCCCTCTAACCTAGTATCTTAGAAGAAGCTGAGGAAAGAATAAAATGTAATTTCTCTAGCTCTAGTCTACACTTATTTTAGTAAAACCCATTAAAGCCTTCATACTTAACCTTAGAATAAGGTTCAAAATATATAATATGGATTAAAAGATAATTCAAGCCATTCTTGACCTTGCCCCTGCTTATCTCCCCAGGCTCATCCCATTATACTTCTTCCCTCAATCTCAATCCCCTTTGTCATACTAAACTTACTTTTTTTTCCCCAAATCACACACTCTCTTGTCTACATGTGTGGGCCAACACACATGCCCTGCTGGAATATTCTTTCATCCCATGCCTCTCACCCCACCCTTCACTTTATTAACTCTAGTTAAGCTACTGGCAGAAAGCAATTCTTAGACCATTAACACCTGGGTTGGGTGTCATTCATCTAGGTACTTAACCTTTACTGCAATCATGACACTCATGTCATCATTTTAATTCTCTGTTTACTTTACTGTATGCCTAATTAGACTGAACATTCCACAAGGAAAGGACCGATTGTGTATTCGTGCTTGGCATGTAAGACGTTAGTGAGCATATGATGAATTGGTTTGTTGAATTAAAACACTCTCTAGCAATAAGATTTTTTGCATTTACACAAACAGGTCAGAACAAAAATAATATATACTTCTGGGGTAATCAATCATAGAAGTTTCTAGGATTTGTCAAGTCTATCCCTGTACTTCGAATATGAACTTTACTAGTAACTGCCTCAGACAATGTTTGTATTTAAACCTCTGGGGTTGGACATACAACACTCGTTTAGCAATGTTATTGCATTGTTATAAGAATACTTGATAATGAAGAATTTATAAGAACTAAGTATTTAAATATATAAGGTCTTAATTTATTCATGTATTCCAGATACTTTTTTTTTCTTCAAGAAAGGGTTTTCAGTACAGCAATGCATTTGTGTTTATTAGAAAAAGCCAACTCTTGTATGCAAATGGATATCACACTCTGAAGCATATGTATTGGTATATACATCCAACAACGTATTATTGTATGCGTAACTAACTCTAACAAGCATAATTAAGTTTCTTCATATGAAACTGTTTCAAATTTTTAGTCTTGATATCTTTATATACTTGTACTCTTACAAAATGGGTTTTATATTTTCTAATTCATTTGGTTAAAGAAATATAATTCAGGTATTGAGGACTAATTTTATATAGAAAGTCTATTCTCACTATAGGTATTTTCTTTAGTTATAAATTATTATAAATCTTATAAAGTCTTGCTATGTGCTATAAGTTGCTGACTTATGGATTAATTGTGTATTTTATGGATTAACTCATATACTTCTCAAAAAAACCTGTAAAGTAAGCATATTGTTATACCTATTTTACAAATAAGGAAAATAAATCCTAGGGGGATTAGGTAACTTATAATAAGTAACATAGCTACCAATAGTTCTGGAATTTGTGCCCAGTAGACTAGCTTCAAAGTGTGTGTACTTAACCATTATGCTATTAATGTTATGAGGTTAAATATAAATATTTGTATTAATAGGCTAAGGAGAGGAATTTTTCACTTTGAAGTAGAACAAATCATATGAATATGATAGTCTAACCTATGAAATAGAACATGGCAAACTTAGTATAAATAATTGATATTCCATGGGATGGTGAACCAGGTTTAACCCTTTTAAGAGGGAAACCTATAGATGAAGCTGGTAGAAATTATAGATGGAATCAATGGACCATCTCCAAACACAAGTTCATTCATGCATTAACCAATTAATTTAATAAATATTCCTTAAACTCTTTATCAAAGAATATGTAGAAATATGACCCCTCTTTCATGATTACAATTAAAATGGCATTTAAATTTTAAATAAACAAAAGTGCTTTAAGGTATTGCGGAAATTTTGCCTTAAGATTGGGATGTCAGTATCAATAATACAGACACGGCTTAATAGGTCCCAAAAAAGTACAGTATAGGGTAATCATGCCTCCCATGAAGTACTGACTAGAGTGAAGTACAGCTTCCCAAGTGATTTTCAGGCTCACTAAAATTTGAGAACCATGAAAGCATTAATCTTGAACTTTTTTGTTGTTATCTGTCACGTTATACAATAGAGTTTTTCATTTGGGGAGGAGATCCACCCCTTGGCTATCAACTGCAGCCTATTGTAGATATAATAGGCTGAAATATGACCCATTATAGTGAATGTTATAAGTTGAATTGTGTTACCTCAAAATTTATACTTTGAAGTCCTAAATCCCACTACCTTAGAATGTGATCTTATTTGGAAATAGGGTTGCTTTAGATGTCATTAGTTAAGATGAGGTCATACTCAAGTAGAATGGACTGTTATACATGATTAGAGTCCTTATAAAAAGGGAGAACTCCATGGGAAGGTTGGGGTCATGTTGCCAATATTAGGGAACTACCTAGACAGGCCTGAAACAGTACTTTTGGAGAAAGCATGGCTCTGCTAACACTTTGATCTCAGACTTCTTATTTCAAGAACAGTGAGACAAACTTCTGCTGTTTAAGCCACTTTGTGGTACTTCATAATGGCAGCCTCAGCAAACCAATACAGTGGGGAAGAAAGATAATCTTCCAAAATTCTTGATTAGGCTTCTAGATTATTATTGCATAGAGGTAACACATATATTAAGATATGGTTGCCCAGAAATTTTCTGGAAGTAGAGGGATAATTGGGAAGTTAATGCTTAGGAAAACAATATTTTTTATGGAAAATGGGCTTTGGCCTGTGAAAGACCTGGGTACAAAATCCATCCCTGTTGTGCCTTCTACAACAAGCTAATCTTTGAGACTGGGTGTTCTCATCTGTTGAACAGTAATGATAATAAATGTCTACCTCATTGTGGGAACCACACCAGAGATACCTAATAGTCAAGGCCAATTAAAGCACAGAGACCTTGCAGGGGTCCTCAAACTTTTTAAACAGGGGCCAGTTCATTGTCCCTCAGACTGTTGGAGGGCCGGACTATAGTTTAAAAAAAAACTATGAACAAATTCCTATGCACACTGCACATATCTTATTTTGAAGTAAAAAAACAAAACGGGAACAAATACAATATTTGTATTTGCATGAGGCCCGCAGGCCGTAGTTTGAGGACCCCTGTCTTAGACCACCACGATCTCACAGTACGCCGTGCCTTTCTGTAGCCAAAATGATTGATGCCATTGCTGGCTAGAGGCCTTTTTTGTCTAAGGAGTAATATACATGTGGTTAACCAGCCAGTAGTCTAGGGAAAAGGCTAGAGAGCAGAGATAGAGCTGAGAGTGGGTACCGCTATGATGTAAGGCTAAGAGCTCATAGAGAGCTCAGATATAGCTGCCATGTTATCCAGCCAGTGTGCTGAGAGAGAAGCTCAGAGGCAGTTGCTATGTGAGGCTACAGAGACCAGCCACTGTGCTGGGCAGGGGAGACAGAGAAGCTGCTGAGGCAGAGCTTCTGTGAGGCGGTGAGTCTAGGGGGCAGTGTGAGGTTGCTCAGATAATAACTGTGGATACAGAAACTGCTACTATTGAGTGGGAAAGATATGTATTTATCAGCCGGTATGTGGCTGCCAGTATAGGACTATTGTAAAGGACCGTTTTATCTGATGGTTATATGGCCACTGGCTTCTGCAATAAAGACTCATTCTTACACACCTACAACTGCTCATGGCTTCTCTGTCTAAGACCCAGCATCCTAGGAGGACCAGCCCCAGGCAGAGGGACTCGGACCCAACACCTGTAACTAGTGAACAGAAAATAAAGGAGGAACTTGAATTAATTTCCCAACAGTTAGTGTAGTGAGTAGGGTAAAAAGGACCTACTCTGGCATAGTCAGGAAGAATTTAGAAAAATATATGGACTCAGAACAATTCACAGCACCAGAGCTGTGCAGAGCTCTAGCTGTCTCTGAGATTCATATGGTTGAGAAGACAAAAAGGGAAAACAAAACACCATAGTGCTATGTATTATGGAAGAATTCAACAAATGAAAACCTCTCATTAGCATCTATTATTATTATTTCTCAATTAATGTTAAGGTTATAATTCCCTACGGAAAGAGAGCAAAACTAGTTTTATTATTGCTTTTCCCTCTTCTAAACACGAGAATCTTGCAACCTGCTTGGCTTGAATGCTAGAAGAGAGCTATGGATGTATCATTCTGAGTCTCACCAGGCAATTTATTGGTAGATAGAATTTATAGCTTTGTAGCTAAAGTCATTTAGCATTTAAAGAAATACTTTAGTTTATCTGTAGTTCAATGAAGCACTGACTCATTCCAGCCTGGGAAGGTCTATTCAAAAACAGTTGCTTTGTGTCCCAGGACATTTTACTTTGCAAACTAACAGAGTGAGAGAAAAGTCAACTCAAACACATTATTTTTTTTATAATGAATGTAATGCTTCTTTATTTTAGAAATTTAGAAAATATAAAGAAGAAAGTAAAAATCACTCTTTACGACTATACCCATAATTTTTTAAAACATTACTAACTTCTTGATGTATATCCATATATGTGTGTGTTATATGTAGTATGTAACATATATAAGTATATGTATGTGTATGAATTAAAATTAATATTAAATATGGCTCAGTCTGTATTAATTATTTTTCTTTAAAAAATTTTATATTCTGCCTCCTTTGTCAAATATTAATTGATCTTAAAGGCTTGGACTTATTTCTGGGTTCTGTTTTGTTCTGTGATACCCGCAACTTTGTTCTTCTTTCTTAAGATTGCTGAGGCTATTCAGGATATTTTTTTGGTTCCATATACATTTTTGGAATATTTGTTCTAGATCTGTGAACCATGCCATTGGCATTTTAATAGAAATTACATTGAATGTATATAGATTGCTTTAAATAGTATGAACATTGTAATGATGTTAATTCTTCTAATTCATGAACACAGTATATGCTCCCACTTATTTGTATCTTCCTCAATTTCTTTCTTCAATGTACTATAGTTTTCCAGGTACAGGTCTTTTACCTACTTGGTTAAATTTATTCCAAGGTAGTATTTCATTTTTTAAATGCGACAATAAATGGGATTGTTTTCTTTGTTTCTCTTTCTGAGAGTTCATTATTGGTGTATAACAGTGCCACCGATTTTTCAATATCAAATTTGTATTCTACTACATTGTTGAATTCACTTATTAGGTCTATTTGCTTTTTGGTGTGGTCTTTAGGGTTTTCCATGTACAATATCATGTCATCTGCAAATAATGACAGTTTTACTTCTGCCTTTCCAATTTGGATGCCTTTTATTTATTCTTCTCAGTTATGGCTAGGACTTCCAGTACTATGTTGAATAAGAATGGTGAAAGCAAAAGTCCCTGTCTTATTTCTGAGCATACAACAAAGTAAAGACAATCTCTTCAATAAATGGTTTTGGAAAAATTGGACGGGTACATTCAAAGAAATGAAACTAGACCACTAACATTCACCATATGCAAGATTAAACTTATAAAATAAGTTTAATAAACTTATAAGATAAAATCCTTAAATGTCAGTAACAAAATCATAAAAGTCTTATGAGAAAACATAGGCAATAAAATCTCAGACATCTCTCATAGCAATATTTTTGCTGATATATCTCCTAGGGCAAGGGAAACAAAGAAAAAATAAACAAATGGGACTATATCAAACTAAAAAGCTTTTGCATAGCAAAAGAAATCATCATCAACAAAATGAAAAGAGAGCCCACTCTATGGGGAACATATTTGCCAATGATACATCTGATAAAGGCTTAATTTCCAAACTAAACTATATAAAGAACTTATACAGCTTAACAAAAGAAAGACAAACAATCCAATTAAAAAGTGGGCAAAGGACATGAATAGACACTTCTCCAAAGAGTACATATGGATGGCCAATAGACATATGATCAAAATGCTCCTCACTTGTCATGAGAGAGATGCAAATTAAAACTACAATGACAGATTACCTCACATCTTCCAGGATGGCTACTATAAATAAATCAACAAACAACAAATGTTGGGGAGGATGAGGAGAAAAGGGAACCCTAGTGTACTGTTGGTGGAAATATAGACTGGAGCAGCTACTGTGGAAAACACTATGGAGTTTCCTCAAAAAATTAAAAATGCACTGCCTTTTGCCCCTGCAATTACACTTCTGGGAATATATCCTAAGAATTCCAGAATACTAATTTGAAAGGATATATGCACCTCTATGTTCATAGCGGTGTGATTTACTACAGCCAAGATCTGGAAACAGCCCAAGTGCGCATCAGTAGATGACGTTCATAGCGGTGTGATTTACTACAGCCAAGATCTAGAAACAGCCCAAGTGCGCATCAGTAGATGATTGGGAGAAAATGTGGTGCATTTACAGAATGGAATACTACATAGCTATAAAAAAGAAGGAAATCTTACCTTTCCAGGAAGCACGGATGGACTTGTAGATTATTATGCTAAGTGAAATAAGCTAGTCAAAGAAAGACAAATACCACATGCTCTCACTTATGTATGGAATTTAATGAACAAAATAAGCAGATGACAAATAGAAACAGAGACATGGATACATGGGACAGACTGATAGCTGTCAGACAGGAGGAAGGGCGCTGGACAAAAGAAGGTGAAGGGATTAGCCAAAGAATATATAGGAATAACTCATAGACACAGACAACAGTATGGTGATGGTCAGAAGGAAGAGGGGTTGGGGACTGGGTGGAGAAGGGCGAAGGGGAGAAAAATGAGGACACCCTTAATAGTGTCAATGATAAAAGTAAAGTTAAAAAAGAGTTAAAATGAAAATAAAAACCTTTTGTATTCTGAAGATAAATATGTTCATTATTTGTCAAGGGTATGACAATAACTTCAAATATGTCACCATATATTTGTGTGTTCCATAATATAGTAACCAATCTTATTTTATACAGTTATCTTGTTTAAAGCATTAAAAAACACAGTATGAATTGAGTATTTTTGGATATAATTTTTGAATACACCTCTGATTATTTTTGTAGAGTAAATTCCTGAAATTTTGACTTATTTATAGAGCACATGAACCTTATTTTCAGGTGACTGATATGTAAGAAAAAAATATGTGTTGGGATGCATTTTTACATGGAGACTGACTAAATTCAGTAAAAAAATAAGATTGTAATTAAATAGTCAATATATTTATGACATATGAAAAGCAAATATCAGGCTTGTTATAGAGTTTCATCAACAAAGCCTTTAGTTGCGTGGACTCCAACATGTGCAGAACATACTATTGTATCACTATTGTCATCATCATTATTACAATAGCTAACATTTGTGAAATGCTGCCAGAGGTAGTTTTTGTATTATTTTAATAAATCCTTTCTGTGGCACAATGGAGAATGTATTACCATGTCCACTTGGGATAGGTAAAAAGCAGTCCAATAAATATTAAGTAAGTTTCCAACATCTCACAATAAATGGCAGAACAAGTTGAAAGCCAAGCCTAGGGCTCCCTGATTTCAGAGCACAGGCTTTTATCCATTATGAACTCTCTAAACCAGGGGTCCTCAAACTATGGCCCGCGGGCCACATGCAAATACAAATATTGTATTTGTTCCCGTTTTGTTTTTTTACTTCAAAATAAGATATGTGCAGTGTGCATAGGAATTTGTTCATAGTTGTTTTTTTTTAAACTATAGTCCGGCCCTCCAACAGTCTGAGGGACAGTGAACTGGCCCCCTGTTTAAAAAGTTTGAGGACCCCTGCTCTAAACTTTCAGCAATTTCTAGGATTCTCAGACTTATTCACAGCTGAATCCTCTGTAATCTCTCTTAATAAAGCACCTCTTACACCTTCCTTCATGTTTATCCCACCTCAAAATTTTGTTTTGACTTTGAGAATGGTGCTCCCCTCCCATCACATATCTGAGCCCTGGTAGTATGTTTCAGGGCATTGGAGAGTGTATACATTGGAGAAGAGTAGACCATGGCAAACCTTGCCCATGCTTCAGGCTTCTGATGCTTCCTGGCAGACACTGTGTTCTGTACCCTTTTATTCTGTAAGCTTTGGACTGATCCAGTAATTAGGTAGTTAAAATTTATTTTAAAACATCATTGATGATGCCTAAGGTGGATAATATAGGGGTTTTTGTTTGTTTGTTTGTTTGGTTGGTTGGTTGGTTGATTTTGGTTTATCATGAGAAACATATGTAATTGCTAAAACCTTATAAACTTGATCTCTAACCTTGATAGAATTTCCAGAGAGCAATATCAAAAGGAAATATTAAAAATATCAGACATGTTGTACAAAAGTAACCCATTTATCTTGAGTAGATGCAGACAAAGGAAAAATATGGATATTTGAAGAAAATATTTACATATTTCAAATGTTTAATAAATATGAGAGACATGGATAAATCTGAACAATGCTAAAACCAAAAATAAAGTTTTTAAATTTGATATAAAAATTAAGTAGAGAGTTTGAATAACTAGTTTTCCTTTCAAGTATTTATCTCAGTATTATTAGAGAGATTTATCTAAGTTTATTTAATGAAAAATATATTTTATCCTAGACTTAGAAAATAGGCTAAAAGGAATAGAATGCAAAAAGTTAGCAATAGACTTCAACAATTAGAAGCTATCCCTATTTGTAAAGTGTATGTTCTTGTCAATACATTAGGCTGATTTTCTAAATTTTTTAGATTTAAATTGTAAGGTTTTAGCTATGTTTAGAGGGGCTTGTACCTATATCTCAAGAAAATAAAAACATGGATTTTTGACACTTCTCATTGATGAACCTATTATTATATAAAGGCTGGAGAGTAAGAAAGAGAGGGGAGAGAGAGAGAGAGAGAGAGAGAGAGAGAGAGAGAGAGAATATGAATTCCATTTTTTCTTTTCATTTTCATTTGTGAGAATGTTTGTAAACCTGAAAGGTAATCTTTGGCCAAACTTTGGTTCTTCTTAATGTCTATTTAATAAAATTCAAATCTGCTTGAGTCAAAGGTTTTGTGTAATGGGCTAGGGCAGTGGTTTGCAAACTCATTAGTCAACAGAGCCAAATATCAACAGTACAACGATTGAAATTTCTTTTGAGAGCCAAATTTTTTAAACTTAAACTATATAGGTAGGTACATTGTTATTAACTTAATTAGGGTACTCCTAAGGCTTAGGAAGAGCCACACTCAAGGGGCCAAAGGGCCACATGTGGCTCGCAAGCCACAGTTTGCCAACCACGGGGCTAGGGGAATGATACTTTCTCTTCGCTAAATCTAAGTTTCTGCATAAAATCCAGGATTATATGTTGTTATTTTTTGTTTATTTGTTTATTTATTTATTTATTTATTTATTTATTTATTTATTTATTTATTTATTAAACTAGAGGCCCAGTGTACGAATTCATGTACCGGTGGGGTCGCTCTGCCTGGCCTGTGCGGTTGGGCCAAAACCGGCTCTCCAACATTCCCCGAGGGGTCCCGGATTGCGAGAGGGTGCAGTCCAGGCTGAGGGACCCCACTTGTGCACAATCAGGGCCAGGGAGGGATGTGGGAGGTTGGCCAGCCAGGGCGGGAACAAAGGAGGGCTCAAGGGCATGTCTGGCCCATCTTGCTCAGTCCTGATCAGCTGGAACCCAGTGGCAAGCTAACATACCAGTTGGAGCATCTGTTCCCTGGTGGTCAGTGCACGTCATAGCGAGTGGTTGAGTGGCTTTAGCATATCATCGGCATATTATGCTTTGATTGGTTGAATGGCCGACTGGATAACTGGACACTTATAAAAGCATATTAGGCTTTTGTTATATAGGATTGATTGAGGTGACATTGGTCAACATGAACATATAGGTTTCATGTGTGGATTTTTATGTTATAAGATCTGTATATTGCACCATGTGCCCACCACCCAAAGTCAAATCTTCTCCTGTCATCTTATATTAGGACCCTCTTCTCCCCCCACTCTGGCAACCACCACACTGCTCTTTGTGTTCATATCCAACATATGAGTGAAATCATATGGTTCTTAGCTTTTTCTGTCTAACTTATTTCACTTAGCATAATGTTCTCAAGGTCCATCCATGTGGTTGCAAATGGGGCTATTTCATCCTTTCTTATAGTGGAGTATTATTCCATTGTGTTTATGTACCACATCTTCTTTATCAGTTCTCTATTGCTGGAAACTGGTTGTTTCCATGTCTTGGTCATCTTGAATAATGCTTCAATGAACATAAGGGTGCATATAACTTTGAGAATACATAATTTTGAGTTTTTTGGGTATATACCCAGAAGTGGGATTGCTGGGTCATATGGTAGCTCTATTCTTAATTTTTTGAGGAATTGCCAGACTGCTTTCTATAGTGGTAGTAATAGTCTACATTCCTACCAGCAGTGAATAAGGGTTCCCTTTTTCTCCACAACCTCTCGAACACTTGTTATTGTTTGTCATGTTGATAATGGCCACTCTAACAAGTGTGAGGTGGTATCTCATTGTACTTTTGATTTGCATTTCCCTAATTGCCAGTGAGGTTGAATATCTTTTCATATATCTATTGGCTATTCCTATGTCTTCTTGGGAAAGTTGTATTTTCAAGTCTTATGCCCACTTTTTGATTGGATTATTGGTTTGTTTGGTGTTGGGTTTTATGAGTTCTTTATATATTTTGGAAATTAAACCTTTGTTGGAGCTAATGCTTGCAAATATCATCTCCCATCTGGTTGGCTGCTTGCTTGTTTTGTTGTCCATTTCTTTTGCTGTGCAGAAGCTTTTTAGTTTGATATAGTCCAGTGATGGTGAACCTTTTGAGCTCGGCATGTTAGCACTTTGAAAAACCCTAACTTAACTCTTGTGCTGTGTCACATATAGAAATTTTTTGATATTTGCAACCATAGTAAAACAAAGATTTATATTTTTGATATTTATTTTATATATTTAAATGCCATTTAACAAAGAAAAATCAACCAAAAAAATGAGTTCGAGTGTCACCTCTGACACGTGTGTCATAGGTTCGCCATCACTGCACTGAATAGACCCATTCATTTATTTTTGCCTTTACTACTCCCCTTGTTGGGGTCAAGTTTATAAAATGTTCTCTACCACCCAGGTCCATAAGTTTGGTACCTATATTTTCTTCTATGTAACTTATTGTTTTGTGTTGTATATTTAGGCCTTTGGTCCGTTTTGAATTAATTTTTGTACATGGTGACAAACTGTAATCCAGTTTCATTCATTTGCATGTGGATTTTCAGTTTTCCCAGCACCATTTATTAAAAAGACTATCTTTGCTTCATTGTGTGTTAATGGCTCCTTTGTTGAAAATTATTTGTCCATACATATGTGGTTTTATAGCTGGACTCTCTATTCTATTCCATTCATCTATGTGTCTGTTTCTCTGCCAGTACCATGCTGTTTTGATTATCTTAGCTCTGTAATATAATTTGAAGCCAGATAATGTGTTTTGTTCTTTTTTTCTTAGGATTGCTTTGGCTATTCAGGTCTTTTGTGGTTGCATACAAATCTGATGATTTCTTGTTATATTTCTTTTTAAAATGACATTGGGATTTTGATAAGGATTGAATTAAATCTGTATATTGCTTTGGGTAATATGGCCATTTTAACCATGTTGATTCTTCCAATTCATGAATAAAAAATATTTTTCTATTTTGTTGTGTCTTTTTCAATATCTTTTAATAATGCTTTGTAATTGTCAGTATATAGGTCTTTCACGCTCTTTGTTAAGTTTATTCCTAGGTATTTTATTCTTTTGGTTGCTATTTCAAAAGGAATTTTTTTTCCATTTCTTTTTCTGAAGTTTTATTGTTAGTGTATAGAAAGGCAATGGATTTTTGCACAATAACTTTGTATCCTTCAACTTGACTATATTTGCTTATTGTTTCTAATAGTTTTTTGGTAGAGTCTTTAGGGTTTACTTTATACAGAATCATGTCATCTGCAAAAAGTGACAGTTTGACTTCTTCCTTCCCTATTTTGTTGCCTTTTATTTCTTTCTCTTGCCTTATTGCTCTGGCTAGAACTTCTAGCTCTATGGTGAATAAGAGTGGTGAGAATGGTCATCCTTGTCTTTATTCCTGATCTTAGGGGAAAGCTTTCAGTTTTTTGCCATTGAGTATGGTATTAACTGAGGGTTTATCATATATGGCTTTTTTTTATGTTGAGGTGCTTTCCTTCTATTCCTGTTTTATTGAGTGGCTGCTTGCTTGTTTTGTCCATTTCTTAATTATAAATGGATGTTGTATCTTATCAAATGCTTTTTCTGCATCTATTTATAAGATCATATTATTTTTATCTTTTCCTTTGTTAATGTGCTGTATTACACTGATTGACTTGCGAATGTTGAACCATCCTTATGCTCCTGGAATGAATCCCACATCATCATGATGTGCTATTTTTTTGATGTACTGTAGTATTCTCTGTGTTAGTATTTTGTTTAGGTTTTTTGCATCTGCATTCACCAGGGATATTGGTCTCTAGTTTTATTTTTTTCAGTGTTATCTCTGCCAGGTGTTGGTATCAGGATTATATTGGCCTCTAGAATGTGTTAGGAAGTATTGCCTCTTCTTAAAATATTTGGAAGAGTTTGAAAGGGTAAGTTTTAATTCTTTGAACATTTTGTAGAATTGACTGGTAAAGCCATCTTGTCCTGGGCTTTTGGTTTGGGGAAGGTTTTTTGTTTTGTTGTTCTTGTTTGTTTCAATTTCCTCACTGCTGATTGGTCTCTTTAGATTTTCCAATTCTTCATGATTTAGTCTAGGAAAGTTATATATTTCTAAGAACTTATCCATTTCTTCTAGGTTATTGAATTTGGTGGCATAAAGTCTTTCATAATATTCTAGTATGATCCTTTGTATATCTGTGATGTCTGTGGTGACTTCCCCTCCCTCTCTCATTTCTGAATTTGTTATTATGGATCTTTTCCTTTTTTTCTTAGTGAGTCTAACCAGGAGTCTATCAATTTTATTAATCTTTTCAAACAACCAGATCTTTGTATTATTGATTTTTTTATATAGTCTGTTTTCTATTTCATTTAATTCTGCTCTAATTTTTATTATTTCCCTTTCTTCTTCTGACTTTGGGTGGCTTTTGTTCTCCTTTTTTAGTACTTTAATCTTTGATGTTAGGTTGTTCACTTGGGATTTCTCTTGTTTCTTGAGATAGGTCTATAATGATATAAACTTCCCTATTATTACTGCTTTTGCTACATCCCATAGGTTTTGATATGTTGTTATCATTATCACTTGCCTGCATATATCTTTTGACCTCATCTTTTATTTCTTCTTTGACCCAGTCATTTTTTAGTAGTGTGTTGTTTAATCTTCAAGTATTTGGGGTTTCTTTACTTCCTTTATATAGTTGATTTCTAATTTCAAAGCATCTTGGGCAGAAAATATGATTGGTATAATTTCAATCTTCTTGAATTTGTTGATACTAGTTCTGTGACCCAACATATAGTCTATGCTTGAGAATGTTCTTGTGCTGGAGAAAAATATATAACCTGTTGTTCTGGGATGAAATGTTCTATAAATTTCAATTATGTCCATTTGGTCTAGGGCAGTGGTTGGCAAACTCAACAGAGCCAAATATCAACAGTACAACGATTGAAATTTCTTTTGAGAGCCAAATTTTTTAAACTTAAACTATATAGGTAGGTACATTGTTATTAATTAGGGTACTCCTAAGGCTTAGGAAGAGCCACACTCAAGGGGCCAAAGAGCCGCATGTGGTTCGCGAGCCGCAGTTTGCCAACCACAGGTCTAGTGTTTCATTTAAGGCTGCTATTTCTTTATTGATTTTCTGTTTGGTTGATCTCTCCAGAGCTGTCAATGGAGTATTAAGGTCTCTAACTTTGATAGTGTTTTGATTTGTTTCTCCCTTCTGTTCTGTGAGTAGCTATTTAATATATTTCAGTGCTCATTGGTTGGGTACATATATATTAAGAAGTGTTATGTTTCCTGATGTAGTATTCCTTTTATCATTATAAAGTGTTCATTTTTGTTTCTCGTTATCTTGAAATCTATTTTGTCAGATATAAGTATGACTACACCTGCTTTTTTGTGGATGTTATTTGCTTGGAGAATCATTTTCTATTTTACTTTGAATCTACTTTTGTCTTTGCAGCTTAAATGTGTCTCTTATAGGTCTCTTATACCCATTTACATTTAGGGTAATTATTGATGTGTGAGGATTTCCTATAGCCAATTTATCTTATTTTCTGGTATCTCTCTGTCTCCATTGTTTTTGTTTGGTGGTATACATGTTTCTTCCTTTTTTTAAGCTATATGTCCTATTTGAGGGACTTTTGTGTTTGGTTGCTATTAGGTTTATAAAAAACGAAGTTATATATATATCATATACTTTTTCCCTTTTGAGTGCATCTGATCCTCATCTTCCTTTGTTAGTTCAGACCTTTCCCCATTTCCCATGTATGATTTTGTTATCACAAATTATCTGTTTATGCTGTAAGTTTTTGGTGATCTTACTCATAGTGTTGTGACCTTATGTTCTTTGTGTCAGGTAGAATAACTCCCTTGAGTATTTCCTGCAATGGAGGTTTTCTGGTAATAAAACCCCTCAGCTTCCATATGCCTGGGAACCTCTTTATTTCTCCTTCGTATTTAAAGGATAATTTTGCTGGATATCTTATTCATGGCTGGTAATTTCTCTCTTTAGACATTTGAATATTTGGTTCCACTCTCTTCTGTCTTATAGAGTTTCTGCTGAGAAGTCAGATGAGATTCTGATAGGTTTTCCTTTGGAGGTCACTTCCTTCTTTTTTCTGGCTGCTTTGAGAATTTTTTCTTTGTCATTAATTTTTGACAGCTTCATTACCAAGTTCATTGGAGAGGGCCTCTTCAGATTGAGGTAACTAGGTGTTCCGTTTACTTCGTGGATTAAAAGATCTAATTCTTTCCAGATATTTTGGAAGTTCTCATTCTCATCCACTATTTGTTTTAATAGATCTCCATTCCATTCTCCCTCTCTTCCTCCTCAGTAATGCCTACAAATCTGATGTTACTTTTTCTGATGGAGTCAGATAGGTCTTGTCGAGCTCTTTCATTTTTCTTTATTTTCAGGTCTCTCTCTTCTTCCCTCAGCATCATTTCTTGATTCCTATCTTTGATATCATTAGTTCTTTCCTCTAATTGGTTGGTTCTGTTTGCTATGCTCAGTAGTCACTATTAATGTCCTTACTTGCATGCTTCATTTCCAGGATTTCTGATTGGTTGTTTTTAAAATTTCAGTTTCCTTGGAGAAATACTTATTTTGTTCAATGATTTGTTTTCTGAGTGCACTGAATTGCTTGTCATTATTTTCTCTCATCTCATTGAATATTTTCAGAACTGCAATCTTGAAATCTCTGTCATTTATATCACATAATTCCATGTGTTCCAGCCTACTTTTTTGGGATATTTCATTTTCTTTCTGGCCATTGTCATTACTGTGGTTCTTCATGGTATTTGCTGCTCTTCTTTGTTTCTGCATTTATCTCTAATGAGACCTTTCTACCATGTTCCAGTAAATGGCACTGAGTTGCAAGATTTTTACCTCTTTGCTCTCTCAGATTTGCGCCTTGGGGTGGGTTTTGTTTTGCCCTCACCCTAATGGCGACCCCTGACCTCCTCTGATCTGGCCCAAGCACCCCTCCTGGTGTTCAGTCACAGAGGAAAACAATGATTCTACTTCAACAGCCTTTGGTTTACAGATAATATGTTCCTGGAGCCAACTCCAAGGGCAATGGGAGGCGAGTTTTGGGAGTCTAAGCTGTGGCAGAGCTCTGTGATTTCCTTTCTTTATCTGAAACATTACTGCCAGGCCCAGCAGTGGGAGCTGCATGGCAGCACCCCATTCTCTGTTAGGTAAGTGTCTGCTGACTCAGTCACTGTTTGAATACACTACCCAGACTCTATTTGCTCTGGCTGCTCACAGTTCACAGCTCTCTACTCGCCACTTGGCACTGGCCCCTTGCTGTACGCATGCTTCAGACACTGTCCACTCTTGCAACTGACAGCTGCCCACAGATTGCCCTTCTGGTCTGTCTCCCACAGCTCTCTGTTCCTCCTGGCTGAAGGAAGTGCCTGCTACTGCTTCAGGCTTTCTCCCCTCTACCGGTGAGCTGCGAGTTCCCAGCTGAACTGCAGAGTTATGTCTGTGGTCCATGTCTGTGCTTTTCTCCCTTCTTGTTTCCCCATTTATCCCCAGATGCCCACCTTTAGGTGCTTCAGTGTGCAGGTCTATTAGGTGTGTATCTGTGTTGAGCAGGGACTTCCTTGTTGAATTATAGATGGTTAACTTGTTGAAATGTCAGAGAGAGAGGAAAAGACACACCATTATGCCGCCATTCCTCTCCAGGATTATATGTTAAATATGGGGTTTGTAGTGGAGAGAGTGTTACACCATTAAGAAAAGAACAGAAGAAAGGTCACAATTACAATGCCTGGAGCAGAAGCTGACACTCAGTTAAGTCATCTCTCCCCCTCCCCGGCCTTACCCCAAATAGCACAACAAAAGGGGGAAAGTCTGGAGAAATTAGTAATCACAGGATGAAGAGCACAATTAAAACTGACAAAATAAATAAAATATGCTTTCTCTTGTCTTTCTCTATCTCACAAACCAACCATCAATAATTTACATAAAAGGACTAATAACTGACATTCTTTAGTTAAATAACAAAATTAGTGTTATGTGTAAGTGTTTCTTAGGCTTTTATGCACATTTTGCTAAATTATCTTTTTTCTTAAAAACATTTTTAATTGACTTTAGAGAGAGAGGAAGGAAGTGGGAGAGAGTGAGAAAGAAACATTGATCAGATGCTTCCTGTACCCACCTAGACTGGACCAAACCTGCAACCTGGGCATGTGCCCTGACTGGGAATCAAACTGGCAACATTTCAGAGCACATAGGATGATGCTCCACCAACTGAACAACACCAGCCAGGGGGTGATAAATTACCTATTCTTACATGCTTAACAAGATTCCTATAATAGTAGATTCAAGATAGTATTGAGAATCAATTCTCCAAGGGCCTGTCACATTTCTAAGCATTTTGTGAGTGAAACACTAATGGATCTTTATTCTAGACTGTCTCTTTGAAGATGCCTGACTAGTGAGCAGCCTTGAAAAATACAGACTCCCTGCACACTATAAAAGACACAGTTTTTCTAAGCTCAGAATTCCTCTCTTGCAATGCAACTCACCGTGTGTGTAGGCATTCATCTGAGTCTATCTGTATCAGCTTTTAGTGGGACTTGGGGGGAAGGGGAACTGCTGCAAATATAATGATGTCTGTGCTGCTTGCTGTGCCATAAATAATAAAAGCCTTTTTTTCTGACCCAGAAGTCTCATGTCTTCCGCCAGCATCCGTGAAACTGCCAGGGCAACTAGTTAGTTTGTGAGTACAGTGAACTCAGACCCTGAACAGTTATTACAGATAGGTTTTCAATAAACACCTGTTGAGTAACTTAATAGTTGTTTTCTGGGTAAAATAAAAATACAATTTGATTTATATAAGGTTGAATTAAAATTTAAAAAATGTATATACTGGATAAAGGAAGATGTATCTATATTAATTGGATTCAGAATTATTCCTCAGAATTGAAAAGAAAAAATCAATCATCCTGACACCTCTAAAAATGGTGAGGAGACTTCATTTAAGACTTTTGCAGTAGTAATATTGTAACAGGGAGAAGAGATTGGGCTCAACTCCAAACACAGCAAAGACAGCTTGGCATTTATAATCAGTGAGCAGAGTGATGGGTTTGGTGGATGAAAAATTACAAAGATAAGAGGTAAAGATAGAGGAATATTGCTAAACTGACTTAAAAGTATTCTTGCTGAAGACAGGCCAAAGGTAAGTGATGAGAAATTTGATCATATATCAAGGGTGATCAGATATCAAGGGTCAGACAACTCTCAATAAGCTGACATAGCAGGATTTTTACTAAGGCTGAGGGAGGCGGGTCAAAGACAGGATTGGTGCCAAGGTTGAAGCCTATTTCAAAAGAGAGTTTAGAGGAGCCTAACCAAAGTTTAGTCAAACAGAATGTTCGTCAGAGTTCAAAGGTCATATGTGGAAACATTCTGTTATTTGGGTGTTTTTGTGTAGATGGGAGGCAGGCATAGGTCAGTGGGCAATGAATGATTGCTCCATAGGAAAATATATTTGTATTTTTAAAAATTCCCTTGTTTTGATTACAATTACAGTTCAGATGACATATCAACCAGAAAAACTTTCCAGATCTACTAAGTCAGAAAGATCTACAGCTTCTAGAAATACCTGCTGCATTCTATTTGTTTGTGTATCTAAAGTTTGAAAATGCCTAACTTATTGCTGATACTATAGCTTACAGTATATGACTTCTAATTTGTATTATGTAAAACTTTATCATCTTCCAAAGATTTAAAATTTATTGAAGTTTTAGTCATTTTCTTACTCATATTTGTAGTATGAGCAGCAGCCAGCAATGGTTTACACAATTTCTTAGTCAAAGCAAATATCAAATATCAAAACACCCATTCTCTCTCTTATATATGTATATTCATATATTTGCATACTCTCTCTATATATATATGGACACAGGTTTAAACTTTTGCTTTTCAATGCACTGCATATGGGAAAACCAGAATGGATGATGGCTATGGAACTAATGTATCACTTGTCAAACACTGGAAAGAGATTACAAAATTCTAAAAGGCATAATTTGAGTTACAAGTTTTACTTTTTAAATTAGCTGTTTGTGGGTGAACTATCTTTGATATTTCCAAAGTAGCTGGGTGCAGTATAATGTGAATTAAGCACAAAAGGAATTTGATTTCAGTTTCTACTATGTTAGCTTTTTCAAAAATGTGTGTTTGTTTTTCCTGAACCGCAGCATGTCAGAATTGATTTCTATTAGGTATCTTGAAGGTAGGGGCCATGTGTAATTGATGATGCACATCAAGGCATTGCCCAATAAATGTTTGATCAATAAAAATGAAAGTCTTGGATTTATTTTATGACTTGTGGATGATACTTTTTATCTGTTTATAAAAGCAATACATATTCAGTGTAGAAAATTTTGAGAGCAAAGGTAGTATGTATACACAAAGAAATAAAAAGCATTTACAATTTTAATCTCAAGACAACCACTTTCATGTGTTAATAAACCTATTTAATTTCTTCTGTTATATATATATTTCAGCACTCTCATTACTACATATATTTTAAAAATAAAATTATGGCCCTGGCCAGTTTTTGCTCAGTGGTTAGAGCATTGACATGTGGACTGAAGGGTCTTGGGTTTGATTCCCAGTCAGGGGCTTGTATCTGGGTTGCAGGTGCCATTCTGCAACCCAAATGGGGTGCGTGTGGGAGGCAACCAATCAATGTGTCCCTCTCATATTGATGTTTTTCTCTTATTCTCTCTCTCTCTCTCTCTCTCTCTCTCTTTCTCTCCCCACCCTCCCTTCTACTCTCCCTCTAAAAATCAATGAAAAAAGATAGCCTCTGTTGAGAATTAAAAAATAAATAAAATAGCTCAGCTGGTGTGGCACAGTGGTTGAGCATTGACCTATGAACCAGGAGGTCATGGTTTGATTCCCAATCAGGGCATATGCCCTGTTTACAGGCTCAGTCCCCAGTGTGGGGCATGGAGGCAGCTGATCAATGATTCTCTCTTATCACTGATGTTCCTATCTCTCTCTCCCTCTTCCTTCCTCTCTTTAAAATCAATAAAAATATATTTTAAAAATAATACTGTAAATAAAATAAAAGTATATATGCATCTTTGAATTACAATTAGCATTTAGTTAATAGTATGCTGTAAATACTTTCCCATGACATTAAATATTTATTAATTTATTTGTTGTATAGTGTATTCTGTTTTATGGACATAGTATACTATTTTTTTTATCAATTATCTACTTTTGAAATTTAATTTCTGCCTATCTAGTTATTATTGAACATATTATTTTGAAGAATATATCACTGAAAAAATTTGTGAGGAAAATTTAGTGGAGAAAGGTTAGTATTTTCAACAAATAGTGTTGGAAAATTGCAAACAAATGCAAAAAATTAATCATAAGTTTAAATATAAACACAAGATTATGAAAAATATTAAAAGAAATCACAAGAATAAACTTTTGTCATCTTGGATTAAGCAAACATTTCCTAGATATGACACTAAAATCATCCATAAAAGAACAAATTGATATGTTGTATTTCATAAAACTTTAAAACTTTTACTCTTTGTCCTGTGTTGTTAAAAGACTAACAAAGGAAGACTGGGAGAAAATATTTGCAAAATGTCCATGTATTTGATAAATAATTTTATGCAGAATGTAAAAGGAATCTAAAAACTCAGTAATAAATAAAAGCTCAATATAAAATGGGCAAAGATAAACATACCCTTTACATAATAAGTTATACAATGGCTACTATTAACATGAAAAGATGCTTAACATCATTAGTCACCAGGTAAATGCAGACTGAACCACACTGAGATACCATTAAACATGTATTAGAATGGCTGGCATTAAAAATACTAATCATACCCAGTATTTATAAGGATATAAAGGAACTTTCACACAGAGCTAGTGGGAATGTAAAATGGTACAACAGATTTAGAAAACAGTTTGGCAGTTAATTTTAAGAGTTTAAAAATATATCTACATGTGATTCAATCATTCCACTCTAGCTTTTACCTCAAAGAACAGAAATCACACATCCATATAAATACTTGTACACAGACGTTCATAGTAGTTATATTTGTAATAGTAAAAAACAGGAAACAATTCAAATATCCACCAACATAGAAATGAATGAATAAATCATGATATATCTATACTATGGAATACTACTCAGTAATAAAAAGGCATAAACTATCATTCATTGTATATGTGCATACACAGATATATGTTTATATGTATACTAGAGGCCCGGTGCATGAAAATTCATGCACTGGAGGGGGGAGTCCCTCAGCCCCGCCTGCCCCCTCCCACAGTTCAAGAGCCCTAAGGGGCGGGAGGTGACCCGGCGATCAGGGGAAGGCGATGCCCCATCACACCTCTGCTGCTGCCACTGTCAGCAGTGCAAGCCTCGGCCGGCCCTGGTTACCTGAGCCTCAGGCAGCCCCAGGTGGCTGGACAGCCACCATCCAAGGCTTGCCTGTGCCTTGGGCCAGCCCTGGGCAGCTGGGGGCTGAGGAGGCTAGGGGACTCCGGAGGCAGGTGCACAAAGCAACTGGGCCTGCCTGGGGCAGGTCTGGCTTTGCCACACGCCTGCTGCCCCGGCGGGGCTGAGGGGACTGGGTGCCGCCAACACCCAGTGGCTGTGGCGCCAACATCTTTGAGGGTGAGGCAGTCAATTAGCATATTCCCTCTTTATTGGTTGTGGGTGCTGCCATCTTTGTGACAGCGTGAGGGTCAATTAGCATATTTCCTCTTTATTAGGATTGTAAGAAAATCCTGTGACATTGAGTGAATGCTCACGACTTGTTAGACATATGTGGAAATAAAAATCTTTAAGATTTGCCTGTTGTAGAAATGTCTCAGGAATACTTTTCTGGGCATGTTATTATTCTTGTCTAGACAACCTACTAATGATGACAAGAGTATTTCTGTGTGATCATGAGGCTGAAAGACAATATAGAACACCTCTTTGTTGAGTACCCCTGACATCTATCATTTGCTTTGTTCTAGTAGCTGCAATTTTAGAATCTTGTTACAGTTTATTCTGAGCTGTGGCTAAAGAATTTCCTTTAGAGCTGGATGTCATCATGATTTGTCTATCACTGTTTTTCACAATTGTGCCAACTTGTTTGAAAATGTTAATCAATGGGGCATAGAAGCCTTTCTTCAACCTCTCTTGTTTGTGATGACCTCACTTTGATTCACTTACACAATAGCTCTTAGATGCCTGCTGTTGTTTTTCTTTGAAATTCTCAGTTGTATCTTAAGGTAGCTCTGTGATCTGTATTCTTCACTGCTAGATTGGGCTATTTTCCAGAAACTCATTACAACTCATTTTATCTTTTTATAGAAAGTGGTATCAGCCTTGCACAGTGGTTAGAGCATTGGCCCAAACACTGAAGGGTCATGGGTTCAATTCCCAGTCAAGGGCATGAATCAGGGTTTTAGTTCACTCCCTCTCCTGATTAGGGATGCATGTGGGAGGCAACCAGTCAATGTATCTCTCTCACAATAATGTTTCTCTCTCTTCTTCCCTCCTTTCTCTGCCCCGCCCCTCTTCTTCCCACTCTCTCTGAAAAGCAATGGAAAAATATCCTCAGGTGAGGATTAACAAAACAAACAAACAAAAAAAGAAAGTGGTATCAAAATAATGCTCAAGTTCCTGAAAATGTTTGTGGTCGGCGTTCAGGTTTCACAGCTGGTGATTCACACACTAAATTAGTAATGAAGCTTGTTTTGGGGGCTATGGCATTAGATTTCCAAAGTACAGGTAAGCTTCATGATTTCAATCTGAGCCCACATACCATATTTAATCACTCATTTATTCAACAACAAAAATTTCTTAATTATTATTTTTGAGTCAGGTATTAAGGCTTTTGTGGCGGTCATACAAAAATATAATTTATCATGGGGTCATCACCTAGTGATAACTTTAGTCTGGACAATAGCATATACATACAGGTTATGAGTTGAGTTGTATTTCTCCAAAATATATATATAGTTTAAACCAGCAGTACTTTGAAATTTGACCTTATTTGGAAAGAGAGTCATTACAAATGTAATTAGTGGACCTCTAATCCAATATGACTGTTGTTCTTATAGAAGACCATGAAAGGACAGAGACCCAGGGAGAACACCTGTGATGAAAAAGGCAGAGATTAAAGTTTTGCAGCCAAGATCCAAGGAGCACCAAAGATTCCAGCAAACCACCAGCAGCTGGGAAGAGACAAGGAAGGACCTCCTGCAGGTTTCAGAAGGCCCATGGCACCACTGAGACCTTGATTTCAGACTTGTAGCTCCCAGAACTTGTAGCTCCCAGACAATAAATTTCTACTATTTATGCCACCCGATTTGTGGTACTTTGTTATGGTGGCTCTAGGAAGTGATACAATATTTTTATTGGATTAAGTTATTGCCTCTTTGAAAAAAATGTTCTTCTGAAGGGTCAATCCTCTTTGGTCACTTACTCCTGTGAGAGTTTGATAAAAATGCATGTAAACTCGCCTGAAGAAAAAGACAATGATGAAATCCTAAACTCTGGAATTTAGAAAGGACCTTCCAAGGTCTCTGATTCAGCCTTTCTTTTAATGCAGTGCTTCTTTCCATAGCATAAGCTATACCGTGTTCCCAACCAGCGTACTAAAAAAAAATTAGTTGTCACTAATTAGTGGTCACAGGGTGGTACATTCCACTTAAATTTTTTAATTTCTATTTTTTAATTGTGACTAATGCATATAACATTGAATTTCCTATTTTAACCATTTTAAATGTAGAATTAAGTAGTGTTAAGTATATTCAAATTTTTGTGGAACCAGTTTCAAAAAAAACATGCAAGAACTTTCTTTCATCTTGTAAAATTGCAATACTCTACCTATTAAACTCCCCATTTACTATTTGAAAGCTCCTCTAGAAAGTTCTTTTTTCTATTGATTTCTAGGAGATATAATTATCTTCTTAGCTACTGTTCTGAGCTCATTCTAACTCTTCTCTTTGGAGTTGACTCTATTCGCATAAATAAAGTTGACTCTTTTCTTTGTGAAAACCCACAAATTATTAATGTTTTTGTTGTTATTTACCTTTCAGAAACTCACAGTCTATGAAGTGCCCACATTTAACCAGACAGTAAAGCCTTCTGAGCTTTGTATTTTTTTAAATTTTTTGATCCATTTCCCAAATGATTATTCTGGTCTAATTCACTCACTACTCTTTATATCCTTAGTTTTTCATAAATCTCTTTCAATCTCTTAAATTTATCTAGCTTAATATAATTGCCAGGGTAGTATTTTAAACACATTTTTATATTACATTTCTTCTCTGACTTATATGGTAGTCTTCCATTTCCTATGGTAATCAATCTCAATTCTTAGGCCAGTGTTCATGGAATTTTATTAAAGCCCCCTCCATGCCTATCCAGATCATATATTAACCCTTCTTAGTATGCCCCTCTTTTGTCTGCTTCAATCCAAAAATTCTTAGGAGGTGTAGTGTTTCTCAGCACCATATTGCAAACAGACAGAACTATGACTGAATTTTGTTACTTCCAGGTATGTGACCTTGGTCAATATTTTTAGTTTTCTGGAATTTATGCTTTCCTCATCTATACAGTGGAGATAATAATGTCAGGATATACCTTACTATATTTTTAGGAGAATTAAATGAGAAAAGGCAAGGAAAGTGTTTGATGAAGTATTTTATAGTAAAAATCAATGCATGGTATTTTTATTCATGTTATTATTTCTGTATACTTGACATGATAATTTTTTGTATATAAATCTTATCTCGGTTAGAATTTAAGATTTTTTTAGAGGCAAGAACCAAGTTTTAAACTTCTTTTGAACTTCCCATAGCCATTGATACAATGCTGCCCACATTGTATCAAATACTACTATATTTAATGAATACATGGAGATAATTTTTCTTAAAATAAGGGGAGCTAGACCTAAAGATTTAGTGAAAGGCGGGAAGATGCCATCTTTCAAATATCATTCTCTTTTATCCTTACTGAGATGTATACAGACTGTATTATAAAGAGCACTGTAGCAACATTGAAGCTGCTTTGACTACAATATGGTTGGAGCATCTGTACAGCAGTTACAGGATGGCTAATAATAGAGTATGTGTGTTTTCCCACATGTCCTTATTTTGGTCAGATGTGTAAATAAAACTCTTCATTAAGGTGAAGTTTTTTAAAAAGTTCACTTACTAGAACCATTGTGATTCATGCTATGAAAAGTGACATTAAACTCTTCTTTTGGAGCAAAAAGTTGTGATGGCCTCTAAAGTAACACAGGTCTGCAATGTGTTGATCATGGCATTTGTGTTATCACAAAAGTTCTACATTAGCCATAATCTATACCATAACCTAATGTTTATGCAATATCATTTCAAATGTAATGATAATTAAAGCAAATTTTGCTTTGTTACAGAAACCAAGGTAGTATCATAAATATTCACATATGAAGAATACAGTGTCATTAAAGACTATGAGCACTCCTTTTGAATTTCCTTAATGTTTAGCATAAATAGGCTTAGTATGCTAAAGATTAAGGAAATATTTAATTTTCTTAATTAAATATGTGTATTTATCTTCACAGCTTGATAGTGAAGTTTGTTTCATAGTACCTAAATTTCAGTTTTCTGCTGTACATAGTTACCTTTATGGCTTATTATGTACTGTCTTCCTGTGATTCAACTTTTAAGTGAAATCATTAATTTAGGAAATATTTCTACATACCAGACACTATATGAGAAGAAAGGGAGATGATGTTAAGTAAAAAAGACATAGTTACTGCCCTTTTAAAGAGTTTACATGATTAATTAATTAAAATAAAATTAAAGATGACTTTAATTTTAGCAAAGAAGCAATGTGGGCTACACATAAGTGATGCCAAAATCAGTTGACTAAAAATAGTTGATGTAATTTGCATCATCTAACAATACTAACTCAGTATGCCTTTTAGAAATTTCTACTCAAATTTATAAGACAAATGACTTACAATGTCTTTTTGTGGCAAGATAGAGTAATTACTTTCCTTATTTATCACACAAATTAAGGTATATTTAATAAACATACTTCTATATTTTCAGAATGCATTGATTTATTTTTTATTAAACTATGAATTATACTTCAATGTATATGGTTTTTATGATTTAAAACAAAAATAAGGATTGTTGATTTTGTAAATATAAAAACACTAGTAGCACATCCCCGGGGAGTGTGCAGGAGGCAGCTGATCAATGTTTCTCTCTCATCGATGTTTCTAACTATCCCTCTCCCTTCCTCTCTGTAATAAAACAATAAAATATATTTTTTTTAAAAAAATGGGAATTAATTAGCAGAGATATTTTAACATTGCTATTTGTCCTTTCTCTATAATAGAAGTGTGAGAGATGAAAGGAAATTAGTAAAATGTATATGAAAATAATATGTAAATGTATTAATAAATAAACAGTAACAAAAGGATATAACAACAACAGAGGCATGATATAAAAATGACAAAAACATGATATGAAAACAACAAAAACATGATATAAAAACAACAGTGATGCAAACAATGACTGATAAAGTGATTAAACTTATTCTAATATCTCCCTGTACACCACATTAAGAGTGAAAACACTTTCAGAGTGCTTGACTAATTTCCCTTGTGATGAAGTACTTAGAACTTTAACTGTAACATCACATGCTCTTCAAACTCGAGAGAAAGCAACATATAACTGACCATGTGCAAAAAACGAGTTCAGGTAGGAATATGCCTACTTTGTCTAGAGTTTGTCCTTGTGATTTATTAATAGTCATCACAAATGCTGGCATCACGGGAAACCGTCGTTGAATCAATTTAAATGGGAGGCCAGTGTCAGATGGGGACAAATTAATTCTTGGAATCAGAACAGCCTCTCCCTCTGCAGATCCTGTTAATACTTCAGCTTCGATAATGTTAGGTC